>NC_057807.1:210947180-211277755 GCF_018294505.1 Triticum aestivum | reverse complement strand
GTGTCAAAACCGGCGGATCTCGGGTAGGGGGTCCCGAACTGTGCGTCTAGGCGGATGGTAACAGGAGACAAGGGACACAATGTTTTTACCCAGGTTCGGGCCCTCTCGATGGAGGTAAAACCCTACTCCTGCTTGATTGATATTGATGATATGGGTAGTACAAGAGTGGATCTACCACGAGATCAAGGAGGCTAAACCCTAGAAGCTAGCCTATGGTATGATTGTTGTAATGGTTGTTCGTCCTACGGACTAAAACCCTCCGGTTTATATAGACACCGGAGAGGGCTAGGGTTACACAGAGTCGGTTACAATGGTAGGAGATCTACATATCCGTATCGCCAAGCTTGCCTTCCACGCCAAGGAAAGTCCCATCCGGACACGGGACGAAGTCTTCAATCTTGTATCTTCATAGTCTTGGAGTCCGGCCGATGATAGTCCGGCTATCCGGACACCCCCTAGTCCAGGACTCCCTCAGTAGCCCCTGAACTAGGCTTCAATGACGATGAGTCCGGCGCGCATATTGTTCGGCATTGCAAGGCGGGTTCCTCCTCCGAATAATTCATAGAAGATTGTGAACACCAGGATAGTGTCCGGCTCTGCAAAATAAATTCCACATTCCACCGTAGAGAGAATAATATGCACACAAGTTCAATCTGCTGACGTATTTTGTGGCATGACGTCACACCACCACCAAGCCTTTACTTGAATCGTCTTTTATTATACCACCTCAGCGCGTTTAGCTAAGCGGTTTCCTTGGCACGTCTTGTCGAAGCGGAGATCGTGTTCCCCTTATTCCGGGATTCCCATCAATACGGACGTGGGTAACCCAACCGCGCCATTGATGGTGGCGCTTGGGAGATAAGCGAGTTTTACCAGGCCGGTGGGGATGCATAGTCTTCGTCCGCCCATATATAAGGGGATAAGGATCCACCTTTTTTTACCTACGCCTTCTTCCTCCTTTGCTTATCCATCTCCGCGCACTTCGAGCTCCAGCGCCCAAGTCCGTAGATCTCGCCTCAACCTACTCCAGCCATGTACGGAGCGGGAGGCAAGTGGATGACCTCCTCCATTATGGAGGAGCACATCGAGAAGCTGCGCGGCGCCGAATACCTGTCCAGCGATATCGTGCACCGGCTGCCCGACAAGGGGCAGCTCATCCCCACCCCAGGCCCCATGAGAGGGTCGTATTCCTTCCCCACTTCCTCCGCGGACTGGGCTTCCCACTTCATCCCTTCGTCCGGGGCTCATGTACTACTACGGCCTGGACTTCCACGATCTGGCGCCAAACTTCATCCTCAACATCTCGGCGTTTATCGTCGTGTGTGAGGCCTTCCTCTGCATCTAGCCCCACTTCGGCTTGTGGCTAAAAACCTTCAACGTCAAGCCGAAGGTAGTGAAGGGCGTCCAAGCGGAGTGCGGAGGCGCCATGGTGGGCAAAATGCCCAACGTCCTCTGGCTCGAGGGCGCCTTTGTGGAAACCATCAAAGGGTGGCAATCGGGGTGGTTCTATATCACCGAGCCGCGTGACCCTAAATGGGCTGCGGCCCCCGAGTTCAGATCTGGTTCCCCCATGCAGCTCACCTCCTGGAAAGAGAAGGGCTTGCTATGGGGCAGTTTGGAGGAGCTGACCGGACTCCAGTCCTGTCTCCAGACCTTGGTGAACAAGAAGCTCAAGCTTGTCAACGTGATCCAGGTCATGCTCGTCCGCCGAATTCTCCCCTGCCAACAACGGGCCTTCAATCTGTGGGAGTTCGATCTGGCACAGCACCGACCCTGAGCGAGCTCTTCAACACGACGTACGAAGCTGCCTGGAGGGTGCTGTTCAAGGGCGGAGAAGCCCCCGCGTCCGCGACTGAAGATTGCGGATTCAGCACCAAGCGCCCGGCCGGTGTGGTAAGATGTGTTATCCTTTATGGGACATTTATTTCTTTCATAGTTTGACTCTATGTGGGATCTAAAATTCCCAATGCCTTTAACAGGACTGGCAGAGGACGTCCGGACAGGTTAACTGTCCGGCTCCCCTCCCCGAGGAACCAGCGGACGCCCGTTTAACGGGGCTGCTAGTCCCGGCACTTTATGTGGTGCCGGAGAAGAAGGCCAAGAAGAAGGCCACGGGAACCCGAAGGAGTTCCCGGCGCCAGGTGGTATCGGACTCATCGTCCGATGACTCCGAGGCGGACTCCTCCCCCGAAGGCGAGGAGGAGAAAGAAGATTCTCCCCAGGAGGGGGGAGAGAGGAAGAGGAAGGCTTCCCCAACGGGGGAGGCCGAAGGGTCCAAGAGGGGAAGGACCCTTCCTCCGGACAGCTCCGCCAACGCCACCGATGGCGACGAGGGGTGGCCCTCAAGGGCCAAGCCCCTGGCAAGATCGTAAGTATCCGGATTCCTGAGTGATTTGTAATTTCTCTTTTGTGCCACGTAGTGTACTTCGAATGCCGCACACTACCTGTAGCCCGGTCGAGGAGGATCTTCCTACTTCATCCAGCAGGTCCTTGTCTCCGTCGGATGTAGATTCCATTCCGACCGCCTCCACCCCTCGCGATGCTGAGGACGCCGAGGTGGGATCCTAGGAGGGGACCCGCCAGGAGGGGGAGGCTCCGGAGGTGCCACAAGGCAACCTCCCGGACTTCGTGCCGGACTCCATGCTGAAACCCGCAGTGGTTCCGGAGTCCGGCAGGCGGCCCCTTCGTAAGAAGGGCAAGACCGTGACACCGGCAACTTCCGTCCAACCGGAGGCGCCGGACAACTTGTTGGAGGCGCTCAACGGCGCTTCCATCGAGGAAGAACACCGCACTATTATGAGTGCGGTGATTCAGAAGGTTCAGCTCGGCAAGAGCGGGCTGACCAAAGCCTGCAGCAGCCTTCTAAGAGGCTTTGAGGTAAGATGTTTTTAAAATATGCAATGTAATACCGCATAGACAGTAGCCCCTGATGCTCGGTTCGGTGTTTAGAAAGAAAAACCGAACTGAGGATCTAAAAAAGATATACGCAGGAGTTCTAAAAATTATGTCAATATGGGATTGCAGGCTGCGCTGCTGACCTCTGCCGCACTGACTGCGGAGGTCGGTGCTTTGAAGCAGGACCTCGAGCGGTCCGAGCACGATCTCGGCCTTGCCAAGAAGCAGCTCGAGGACAAAGAAGGTGACTAACACCGCATTAAATTTGTACCTTACAGAAAAGGATTTTGGTTGCAATAGAAATGACAAGGATAACGTGGGTACTGCAGGGGCCACGAACAAGGTGGCGACCTTGAAGGAGGCCGTGTCCGCGGCTGAACGTAATGCGGCCGCGGAACGGGCGGAGCGAGAGAAGCAGGAGGCGCGGGTGGCGGAGGTGCGGCAAGAGCTCCAGGCTCTCATGGAAAAGCATGAGAGTTTGGAGCGCGACTTGAAGACTCGAGAGTCTGAGCTTGCCTCGGCTCTTGAAAGTGCCAAAGCCGCTAAGGCCGAGGCCCATAAGGCCCTCCAGGAGATTGAGGCGGTGAAGAAAATAGCGGCGGGTAAGGCATTTTTCATGCAAAGCAAGCATGTGAATGTAAATTACCTGTTACTTACCCAAATTCGGAGCTCTCCAGGGGCGTTTGCAGATCTGCCTCGCAGCGTATCTGATGCCGCCGCATTCTACCGGTCCGAGGAGGGGAGTTCGACGAAGAAGGTCTTATGGTCTTAGTATGCTGAGGCCAGACATCCAGTGCCCCCTAGCGACCAGCTGAAGCAGCTGGTCGAGCTCCACAAGGTAGCCGAGCAGGCCATGAAGGGCCTCATAGTCTGGCTGTGGCCTGGAGAGGCCATGCCTGGGAGCTACTTCGGTCTCGTGCGGCGGCTGGTGGATGCGTGCCCTTGGGTGGAGGTCATCAAGTGCTCCGCCTGCATTGAAGGTGCCCGTCGGGCCCTTGCCCGCGCAAAGGTGCACTGGGGCAGGCTGGATGCTGAGAGGCTTCTCACGGATGCGCCACCGGCGGGCAAGGAGTATCGTACGCCCGAAATGTACTATAAGAGTGTCGTGAAGGGTGCCCGCAAGATTGCGGATGAGTGCCCCAGAGATGTAATTTTTGAGTAGACTTGCAATGTGTTATCCTGTGCGCTGAAAACTGTGTTCATATGCGCTAAGCAACGCTTATTGATTTAAAATATTACCTTCTGTGCGGCGGTTTATCAAATCTGAGAGATGGCAAGTCGTCGGCTTCAGCCCCCATGCCACGAGTGCTGGGGTGTTCGGGATAAACTTGAGCGCTCTTGTTCCCATTTTTGGGTCCATCTAGGGAGGCGCTCAACACAACGAACAAGGTAACCGGACTTATAATGCTTGAACACTCTCACTTAGCCATAGAATTCTATAATTTTAAATTTCGGCGAAGCCCCTAGTGTTTGGAAGACCGAGTTCGGGGCGCTATCCACGCCTGGGCCGGACACAGCCGGTTCCTCGCTCTAAGCGGCATAAGTCTTTAGGGACTCGAAAAAACCTCTCGAACAGCGACCAACTCTCGCCTTATCATGACGGTCAGTTTTAGCTTTCTCCACTGAGGCGCTCGCCCAGCTCAACCGGGGCGCAATCGTAATGGTTCTCCCAGTGCTACCTTAGCCAATAGAGCGGAACGTAAGGTACCAAAACATGGGAGCCAGGCAAACCCAACTATTGACCCAAGACATGATTCGGAGCCGATGCATATAGTGCTATAAGTTCGGGGTGCCGCACTTGTGAAAGTGTTCGGACTTACGACACCATTATGCGGGGAACATAAGCCCCTGGTGTATTAGGCCGTACCAAATTGTACGGATGCAAGATGTCATAAATGAACATATATATAAAGAAAAGGAATGCAATTATAAGCGAAAAGTGATGCAATGTTTATTCAAGGAATTATGCTACGAGTGCAGAACGATAAAAATAGTGCGGAAGCAAGGGTTTTGGACTATTAGATATGTCCCCCTCGAGGGGTAGGCTGCGGAATGGTGTATTAAACAGATTTAATGCTCATAAGGGAGACCACCTGAGTGTTCGTCGTAGCCATTGTCCCTCCCTGGCTGTTGCATCGTGAGTTCGGTGGATTCATCGCCGGACAGGGTCTCTGGTGAATGGAGTCCCGTGGATAAAATAAAAAGGAAAAGAAAAAGAGTGACACACTTGGGAGCCCCTGGTGTGGTTGAGCCGCACTCTGGGCCTGTCGTGGTCGTGCCCATCCCCCTATGCCCATGGTATCTTCAGAGCGTAGTGATGTACGCGAAGAGCTTGTCTTGCAATCATGCAAGGGTTGGGGTTGGGGCCGCATTGCTACGCGTGCTCGGAACATGCCAGGTGGTCTTGATGTATGTTACTCCGGGCGCGTTTGGCCATGTCCGGTCGTTTAACAGCCGGACTCGAAAATTGCCTTAAGAGGTTGCTCTGTACTTCTGCCGCGAGAGCCGCTGTGTGTTCCTCCGTTCGGAGGGAGCGTTCAGTGTTTCCATTGACCGTGATGACTCCACGAAGGCCTGGCATCTTGAGCTTGAGGTATGCATAATGCGGCACCGCGTTGAACTTTGCAAAGGAGGTTCGTCCGAGCAGAGCGTGATAGCCACTGCGGAACGGGACTATGTCAAAGATTAACTCCTCGCTTCGGAAATTATCCGGGGATCCGAAGACCACTTCCAGTGTGACCGAGCCTGTACAATTGGCCTCGACACCTGGTATGACGCCTTTGAAGGTCGTCTTTGTAGGTTTAATCCTTGAGGGGTCTATGCCCATCTTGCGCACTGTATCCTGATAAAGCAGGTTTAGGCTGCTGCCGCCGTCCATCAGGACTCTAGTTAGGTGAAATCCATCGACGATTGGGTCTAAAACCAATGCGGTGAATTCGCCATGGCGGATACTGGTGGGGTGGTCCCTTTGATCGAAAGTGATCGGGCAAGAGGACCATGGATTGAACTTCGGGGCGACTGGCTCCATCCCATATACGTCCCTAAGTGCACGCTTCCGCTCCCTCTTGGGTATGTGGGTTGCGTATATCATGTTTACCGTCCGCACTTGTGGGGGGAAACCCTTCTGTCCTCTATTGTTCGGCGGCCGGGTCTCCTCCTCGTCATCGCTATGCAGCCCCTTGTCATTGTTTTCGGCAATTAACTTGCCTGCCTGCTTGAATACCCAACAATCCCTGTTGGTGTGGTTAGCTGGCTTTTCGGGGGTGCCATGTATCTGGCAAGAGCGGTCGAGTATTCGGTCCAAATTGGACGGACCTGGAGTAGTTCTTTTGAATGGCTTTTTCCGCTGACCGGGTTTGGAGCCTCTGAATCCGGCGTTGACTGCCGTGTCCTCAGTGTTATCACCGTTAACGTGGCGTTTGTTTTTGTTGCGACACGACATGCCATTGCAGTCCTTGCTGTCCGGACTGCCAGAATTTTTGCTGAGGTTGTTACTGCGAGCTAGCCAGCTGTCCTCTCCCGCACAGAAGCGGGTCATGAGTGATGTGAGGGCTGCCATGGATTTCGTCTTTTCCTGTCCTAGGTGTCGGGCCAGCCACTCATCGCGGATGTTATGTTTGAAGGCGGCGAGGGCTTCTGCATCCGGCCAGTCGACGATTTGATTTTTCTTTGTTAAGAACCGTGTCCAGAACTGTCTGGCCGATTCGTCTGGCTGCTGAATTATATGGCTTAGGTCATCGGCGTCTGGTGGTCGCACATATGTGCCCTGGAAGTTGTCAAGAAATGCGGCTTCCAGGTCCTCCCAGCACCCAATTGACTCTGCTGGCAAGCTGTTAAGCCAATGCCGAGCTGGTCCTTTAAGCTTGAGTGGGAGATACTTGATGGCGTGGAGATCGTCACCGCGGGCCATATGGATATGAAGGAGATAATCTTCGATCCAAACCGCGGGGTCTGTTGTGCCATCGTAGGATTCAATGTTCACGGGTTTAAACCCTTCAGGGATTTGATGATCCATTACTTCATCTGTGAAGCATAGTGGGTGTGCGGCGCCTCTATATTGAGAAATATCACGACGTAGCTCAAGAGAGCTTTGTCTGCTGTGTTCGGCCCGGCCGGAGTTGCTGTATCCGGCGCAACGGTAGTCATCGTGGGTCGTGGGGCGCCCGCATGATCTGTAGATAGATCTTGATTGTCTTGCCTTATCCTCCAATATATCCCGCAAGTCCGGTGCATTACCCCGTGGCTTCATGATTTTCGAGCGGTGCCGGGGTACGGCTCTGGCGGAGGGCCTGGATGCCTCTCTGTCGCGGCCTCGAGGTGGTCGGTCTGCCGTATTGTGCGCTGGTGATGAAGGTTTGTATGCTTCCTCGTCTAGTCGGGGGAGCAACTTGCATTTTGGGTAGCTTTTGGAGGGGCGTTCGAGTTCATACTCTTCGGCCGCGAGGACCTCTGTCCATTTGTCGGCCAGCAGGTCTTGATCAGCTTGAAGCTGTTGCTGCTTTTTCTTTAGGCTGTTCGCCGTGGCCATTAGCCTGCGTTTAAAACGCTCTTGTTTGACGGGATCCTCGGGCACGACGAATTCGTCATCATTGAGGCTTGCCTCGTCTCCGGAGGGAGGCATGTAATTTTCGTCCTCCTCATCTGCCGCTCTCTCCTGAGGGCTGGCTACTCCGTCATCCTGTGCTGAATCGTGCTGGAGGGGGTTGTCTTCGGCACTCTCTGGGGTGTTATTATCTCCGGTGCCAGAATCTCCATTCTTGCTATGGCGGGATTTAGAGCGGCGCCGCTGACGTCGGCGCTTGGGCTGTTTCTTAGAGGAATCCGCCTCTGCTGCTTCTTCGCCGTCCCCATCCTTTGGGGTGTCCACCATGTATATGTCGTATGACGAGGTGGTCTTCCAGTGCCCTGTAGGCGCTGGTTCTTGATCGTCTCCGGCATCGTCGTCCATACCGTCGATGTCTTCGAAGTCATAGTCTAGCATGTCGGTTAGATCGTCGACAGTGGCTACAAAGTGGGTGGTGGGTGGGCTTCGAATTTCTTCGTCGTCCGCATCCCAACCATCCTGACTGCAGTCCGGCCAGGGCTCTCCTGATAACGAGAGATACTTTCGCGAATTCAGGATGTCGCCAAAGGGTGAGTGCTGAAAGATGTCCGTAGCGGTGAACTCCATGATCAGCGCCCAATCGGATTCGATTGGCGGGGGCGCCGGAGGCTCGGAGTCCGGCACCTCGGAGTCACAAGCTTTGCAAGGGACAAGGTCGGTATTCGGCTCTATCACCGTAGAAGTTGCAGCCCCCGAGGCGGTGTCCAGCCACCTGTCCTCGATCTGCGTGGTCGGCTCCGAACTATGGGTCAGGGCGGACTCGTGTGCGGCCTCTAGGGTACTTTCCGGCGGCAGAGCTAGATCATGCCCATCGTGACAGTGTGGCACACTCGGCTGTGGCTCGACTCCATCAAAAATCAAGTCTCCGCGGATGTCAGCTGTGAAGTTTAGGCTTCCAAACCTGACCTGACGGCCAGGGGCGTAGCTTTCAATCTGCTCGAGATGGCCAAGTGAATTGGCCCGCATTGCAAAGCCGCCGAACATGAAGATCTGTCCGGGGAGAAAAGTCTCACCCTGAATGGCGTTGTTATTGATTGAAGAAGCCATCAAGCCTATCGGTGACGACACAGAGGAACTCTCAATGAAAGCACCAATGTCGGTGTCAAAACCGGCGGATCTCGGGTAGGGGGTCCCGAACTGTGCGTCTAGGCGGATGGTAACAGGAGACAAGGGACACGATGTTTTTACCCAGGTTCGGGCCCTCTCGGTGGAGGTAAAACCCTACTCCTGCTTGATTGATATTGATGATATGGGTAGTACAAGAGTGGATCTACCACGAGATCAAGGTGGCTAAACCCTAGAAGCTAGCCTATGGTATGATTGTTGTAATGGTTGTTCGTCCTACGGACTAAAACCATCCGGTTTATATAGACATCGGAGAGGGCTAGGGTTACACAGAGTCGGTTACAATGGTAGGAGATCTACATATCCGTATCGCCAAGCTTGCCTTCCACGCCAAGGAAAGTCCCATCCGGACACGGGACGAAGTCTTCAATCTTGTATCTTCATAGTCTTGGAGTCCGGCCGATGATAGTCTGGCTATCCGGACACCCCCTAGTCCAGGACTCCCTCATGGAGCCTCTTCAGTCTTTCGACAATTGTTTCAACCGATGAATTCTCTTTTGTTTGACATTCTTCATCTCTTTTCCGGTGGACTCAATTCAAGTTTTTCGGGTGATTATATTCTTTCCCTCGACTCAAGTGTTTCCTCTTGCTCGTTTTCCTCTCGCCATTTAATCATTCCGGAGTTCGGAAGACATCTCAGGAGATTTGTCTGTGTTCCAATTAATTCGAGGTTGTCACCTCGTTCAAATATTTCAATTGTTCCGGTGCATCATCCATCTCTTCAACAACCAACGGTGTTTTCTTTTAGTGGGCCCTAACACACAGGTCTTTTCCCAGGATTTTACCCGACTCTTCTAATTATTCCGGAGCCATTCCTAATTCTTTTCGAGTTTGACGTAAGAATGAATTTCATCAGTCAGATGCCTTCTCCAAGATCTCTTTCAAATTCTTTTCATCTTTGGTTCAACCCTTCCTCTTTTTTCATCCTCCTGGAGTATCTTAGTAATTTTGGTGGTGTTTCTCATCGTCCTTCTCAACGTTTGAAGATCGAAGAAGAGTTTTCCCTCTAAATCTTGTCTGTTCTCTCGAAGATTCATGGTTCTAGCTTCATGCCATCCTCATAATTGTTTTTGATTGTGACAATTCTTTTCTTACCACCCGGAGCATTTCATGAGTTGTTTCCATTTCTTTCCTCCGAAGGCCATCATGTCATAATTCTTCATTCTCAGCGTGTAGCTATCGTTCTCCAAATCTTACCAGTGAATCGTTCAAATATCCTCTAATCAGTTCATGTTCTCTTTGTTCTCATTTATCTGAATCCCCTCAAGTATCATCATTCATTTTCAAATTCTTCCCGGTGAATTGTGCCTTTGCTACTTTCATTTTCAATTCTTATGGTGGTTCATTCAAGATTTCACTTCCTTCGTTATCATATTAATTCATTCGTTGTTTCCAAATTCCACCGGTGGTTCCATCACTACCTTCTCAAGTTCGCGCTATATCTCTTTTAATCCTTTCTACGGGAATAAGTAGTATGCCAAATCCATTGCTTGTCATCAATTTAATTTGATGAAGATAAGCATACAATAAATCTTATTCTTATTTCCTCGAGGTGATTCAATTCTTTTCTTCCGGAGATTGTTCATGATGAAGTAATTCTCGGTTCTAGTGTTTCATCTTTTTTTTCCGGAGTTCCAAGTTTTCCGCATTATCTCGTCGCAAAGCTCCTTCTAAGTCATCACAAGGCTTCACCTTGTGTTTCAACTTCTCTTTCTTTTTATCATATTTTTATTACCGAAGTTCTTCATGGAGTTCTTCATGGTGGTTCGTCAAGGATTCCTTTCATTCTTCATTTGTTCTTCAAGACTTCTCTTGAGTTGATGATCCGCCAATTTATACTCAAAATTAAACATGGTGCTCAACACATGTTTTGTTTTGAGGCGTTCAAGTATTCTTCTTCTTGCATTTTCGAAGTGCAATTCTTTCTACCTTATCTTTTGAGGTGGTGATATGTCATTCTTGATAATTTCCCTTCAAGTTTTATGATTCACAAGTTGTCAAGAATGAGATATTTTAAAAACCATCATTTTTCTCTTCGATCATGAGATCATTTCAACCCAGAAATTTCTTTGTTGGAGTATCTTGGGTTATATTTCACCTTAAGCCTTCCCTAAGGAATGTTACTATTATGGTGTTTATCAATGATCCAAGTTATCTCTCTATCATCTTGGTGGAAGAAGTTTTCCATCTCATTGGTGTTATCAATTATATTATTTGTTTTTGTAGTGGCAGAATTTCACCTCATAATTTTGAGACGTTTTCCATAAGCCCACTACAAGCTTGTTCTTTTCGTTGTTGGTTTTCCAACAACTCCGTTATAACCTTCTTGGAAGGATGCTTTCCAAGCTCATTTGTGTCAGAAGTTGGCATTTTCTACTCTATTCTGTTATTCCAATGATCTATCTTCTATTCTTTCTTCCGGAGACATTGTGATGTTGCTCTTTTCACTCATCATCTCGAATTGTGAGGATTGTGTTCTTTTCATGATTATCCATTTAACCGGAGTGTTGTGTCATCTCTTCAAGTTCTTTTCATCTTATCAAGTCTTGCATCTCTTTTCAACCGGAGTGTTGTTCGAATTTGTTCTTCCTTGTTCCTTGTTTATCTCGTTTCAACCAGAGTTGTTCCAATTCCTTCTTGTCCTTTGTACTCGTCATTCATAGCTTTGAATCCTCCAAGGTTCACAGGGTCTTCCTTGTTTCTATTTTCTACCGCAGTGCTCTCAATTGTGTTCAACTCCATTGTGTTCTTTCTTCCAAGTTTTTCAACCTCTCAAGGATCGTGGTTTCACTCGTTTGTCAAAGAAGCAAATTAGTTTTACCTCTTCTCTTCCTCTTCCGTTTTCCCTCCGGTGCCATCCTAGATCTCGGGACGAGATCCTCTTGTAGTGGTGGAGTGTTGTAACGCCCCGGATACAACTTTCCATATTCGTAACTCCAAATCTTGCCATTTTGGCTATGTGATATATTATTTTCCTTCGTGGTTGGGTTTTTGTCTTTTGTTTTGCATTTTGTTCATGTCATGCATCTCATCTCATAGCATCATCCGCATTGCATCCGCTTGTTTTCATAGAACCACGTAGCCATTCGTAGTTACCGCTTCTCTCTTTGTCTTGGTTGACCTGTTGTCAGACCGCTTGTCCTTGTTGACCTTCTCGCAGGCCAATTAGACCCCTCCTTCCAATTTCGGGCATCCCTAGCCCCTCACCTACCTCTAGCCGCCTCCCAACCGCAGCCACCTTCCTCCTCCTCGGGATCAGCGCCTCCCCAACCGCCCTCCGCCACTTGGCGCCGCCGCCGGCGCGCTCGGGCCAATCCGAGCATGACACGTCACCTCCCCGTCGCCCCGCAGCTCTCCCACCTCCCGCAGCCCGTCCACCCCTTCTCCTGTACGCCGCTGGCCCAGAGCACATTTTTTTCCTGTTCTGCGATTTTAGCTATTTATCCAGAGACTGCGGTTTTTCAGAAAACCCCTTGTTGTTCATGCATTTAATAACTAAATAACCATGCATCATATGTAAATAATTTATATATGAAAAATGCTTAGAGTTTTATCTAGTTTCATAATATGCCACTTTCATCCATGTTTAAAATGTTTAAAACGCTGTTTGTTTAAATTTGCTTAAATGCCATGCTAAAATGATTTATTTCATAACTAATTAACCGTAGCTCCAATTTTAATAAACTTTATATGTAAATGGGGTGGAAAATGACTAGTTTAACATGGTGCACTCATCTTGCATGTTTAATAACTCTAAAATATGGTTTAGGGCAGAGCAGTACCAAAATTCATAATATGCATACGAGGATTTTCTGGAATTGGTGTTTGTTGTTCCGGCCTCATTTAAACTTGCCTAAATAGTTAGTTTACTTATGCTTCACCTCTTGCCATGTTTAATAACATTTAATATTGTTGGGTACAAAACCGAGAGAGAACTAAATAATTGATGTGGTGTTTCGTCAATATGCAACTCGTTGCATATTGAGCTCCACTTAATTTGTAGTATTGTGTGTTGCTGTTTGCCATGCCTTATTAAACCGGACATGCATCATACTTGTTTGTGCATCATGCCATGTTTATGCTTGTGCATTTACCATGTTGTTTCTTTCTTTCTGGTGTTGCTTCTTAGTTCCGATATTGTCGAGATTGTGAGGATTCGTTCGACTACTCCCGTTCGTCTTCTTCATGGACTCGTTCTTCTTCCTAGCGGGATTTCATGCAAGATGACCGTCACCTTGGATCTCACTACTATCATTGCTATGCTAGTTGCTTCGATCTATCGCTATGCTGTGCTACCTATCATTTTCTTTTCAAGCCTCCCAAATTGCCATGTCAGCCTCTAACCTTTTCACCCTTCCTAGCAAACCATTACTTGGCTATGTTACCGCTTTGCTCAGCCCCTCTTATAGCGTTGTTAGTTGCAGGTGAAGTTGAAGATTGCTCCATGATGGACAGGATTATGTTGGGATATCACAATATCTCTTATATTATTAATGCATCTATATATTTGGTAAAGGGTGGAAGGCTCGACCGTATGCCTGGTGTTTTGTTCCACTGTTGCCGCCCTAGTTTCTTTCATACCGGTGTTATGTTCCCGGATTTTGCGTTCCTTACGCGGTTGGGTGATTTATGGGATCCCCTTGATAGTTCACTTTGAATAAAACTCCTCCAGCAAGGCCCAACCTTGGTTTTACCATTTGCCTCACCTAGCCCTTTTTCCCTTGGGTTTCCGGAGCCCGAGGGTCATCTTTATTTACCCCCCCCCCCCCGGGCCAGTGCTTGTCGTGAGTGTTGGTCCAACCTGTCAGCCGCCGGTGGCCACTAGGGGCAACTCTGGGATGGCCTACCGGAAGTTTGGACAATCCGGTGTGCCCTGAGAACGAGATATGTGCAGCTCCTATCAGGATTTGTCGGCACATTCGGGCGGCTTTGCTGGTCTTGTTTTACCATTGTCGAAATGTCTTGTAAATCGGGATTCCGAGACTGATCGGGTCTTCCTGGGAGAAGTATTATCCTTTGTTGATCGCGAGAGCTTATCATGGGCTAAGTTGGGACACCCTTGCAGGGTATAAACTTTCGAGAGCCGTGCCCGCGGCTATGTGGCAGATGGGAATTTGTTAATGTCCGGTTGTAGATGACTTGACACTTGACTTAATTAAAACGCATCAACCGCGTGTGTAGTCGTGATGGTCTCTTTTCGGCGGAGTCCCAGAAGTGAACACGGTTTCTTTGTTATGATTGACGTAAGTAGGAGCTCAGGGTCACTTCTTGATCATTACTAGTTGATGACTGTTCCTTTGCTCCTCTTCTCGCTCTCATTTGCGTATGTTAGCCACCATATCATGCTTAGCCGCTGCTGCAACCTCACCACTTTACCCCTTCGTTTCCCATTAAGCTTTACTAGTCTTGATACCCATGGTAATGGGATTGCTGAGTCCTCGTGGCTCGCAGATTACTACAACAATAGTTGCAGGTATAGGTTATGCGATGATCTTGACGCGAGAGCGATGATTGCTTGTCTTGGAGTTCTTCTTCTGCTTCTTCTTATATCAGGGGATAGGTTCCAGGTCGGCAGCCTGGGCTAGCAGGGTGGATGTCGTTTGAGTTTCTGTTTGTGTTTCATCCGTAGTCGGATGGTGTTGTTATGTAAGATGATGTTGTATTCCTATGGTATTGTATGCCTCTTATATGTACCCCTATCTATTATGTAATGTTGATGTAATGATATCCACCTTGCAAAAGCGTCTTCAAGATGCGCGTCTATCCTTGGTGGGACCTTCGAGTTCCTTTAGGATAGGGTCGCATCTTGGGCGTGACACAAGTAGACCGACTCCTGCCAGCATCTACTACTATTACTCCACACATCGACCGACTCCTGCCTACATCTAGAGTATTAAGTTCATAAGAACAGAGTAACGCCTTAAGCAAGATGACATGATGTAGAGGGATAAACTCAAGCAATATGGTATAAACCCCATCTTTTAATCCTCGATGGCAACAATACAATACGTGCCTTGCTGCCCCTGCTGTCACTGGGAAAGGACACCGCAAGATTGAACCCAAAGCTAAGCACTTCTCCCATGGCTAGAAAGATCAATGTAGTAGGCCAAACCAAACTGATAATTCGAAGAGACTTGCAAAGATAACTCAATCATACATAAAAGAATTCAGAAGAGATTCAAATATTTCTCATAGATAAACTTGATCATAAACCCACAATTCATCAGATCTCGACAAACACACCGCAAAAAGAGTTTACATCGAATAGATCTCCACAAGAGAGGGGGAGAACATTGTATTGAGATCCAAAAAGAGAGAATAAGCCATGTAGCTAATAACTATGGACCCGAATGTCTGTGGTAAACTACTCACAACTCATCAGAGGGGCTATGGTGTTGATGTAGAAGCCCTCCGTGGTCGATTCCCCCTCCGGCGGAGCGCCGACGAAGGCTCCAAGATGGGATCTCGCGGATACAGAAGGTTACGGTGGTGGAAATTGTGTTTCGTTGGCTCCCTGGATGTTTTTGGGGTACGTAGGCTTATATAGGAGGAAGAAGTACGTCGGTGGCCGCCTGAGGGGCCCACGAGATAGGTGGGCGCACCCTGTAGGGGTGGGCGCGCCCTCCCCTCTCGTGGCCGCCTCGGCTGCTTCTTGACTTGCACTCCAAGTCCTCTGGATCACGTTCGTTCCAAATATCACGCTCCCGAAGGTTTCATTCCGTTTGGACTCCGTCCTTTTCTTTGAAATACTGAAATAGGGAAAAACAGCAATATGGGCTGGGCCTCCGGTTAGTAGGTTAGTCCCAAAAATGATATAAATGTGTGAAATAAAGCCCATAAACATCCAAAAAGGGGGAATATAATAGCATGGAACAATAAAAAATTATAGATACATTGGAGACGTATCAAGCATCCCCAAGCTTAATTCCTGCTCGTCCTCGAGTAGGTAAATGATAAAAACAGAATTTTTGATGTGAATGCTACCTAGCATAATTCTCAATGTAATTTTATTTATTGTGGCATGAATGTTCAGATCCAAATTACTCAAAATAAAAGTTAATATTGACATAAGAAATAGTGATACTTCAAGCATACTAATCAAGGTAATCATGTCTTCTCAAAATAACATGGCCAAAGAAAGTTATCCCTACAAAATCATATAGTCTGGCTGTTGCTCTATCTTCATCACACAAAGTATTTAATCTGCACAACCCCGATGACAAGCCAAGCAATTGTTTCATACTTTAGTAATCTTAAACTTTTTCAATTTTCACGCAATACATGAGCGTGGGCCATGGACATAGCACTATATGTGGAATAGAATGGTGGTTGTGGAGAAGACAAAAAGGAGAAGATAGTCTCATATCAACTAGGCATATCAACGGGCTATGGAGATGCCCATTAATAGATATCAATGTGAGTGAGTAGGGATTGCCATGCAACGGATGCACTAGAGCTATAAATATATGAAAGCTCAAAAAGAAACTAAGTGGGTGTGCATCCAACTTGCTTGCTCACGAAGACCTAGGGCATTTTGAGGAAGCCCATCATTGGAATATACAAACCAAGTTCTATAACGAAAAATTCCCACTTAGTATATGAAAGTGACAACATAGGAGACTCTCTATCATGAAGATCATGGTGCTATTTTGAAGCACAAGTGTGAAAAAAGAGATAGTAGCATTGTCCCTTATCTCTTTTTCTCTCATTTTATTATTTTTTTCTTTCCTTTTTCTTTTCTCCCCCTTTTTTCTTTTCTTTCTTTGGCCTTTATTTTTTTCTTTTTTCTTTTTGGCCTTTCTCTTTTTTTCTTTTTGTAAAGTCCGAAGTCTCATCCCGACTTGTGGGGGAATCATAGTCTTCATCATCCTTTCCTCACTGAGACAATGCTCTAATAATGAAGATCATCACACTTTTATGGATTTACAACTCAAGAATTGCAACTCAAAGCTAGAACAAGATATGAATCTATATGAATGCCTCCGGCGGTGTACCGGGATATGCAATGAATCAAGAGCGACATGTATGAAAATTATGAAGGTGGCCTTGCCACAAATACGATGTCAACTACATGATCATGCAAAGAGCAATATGACAATGATGAAGTGTGTCATAATAAATGGAACGGTGGAAAGTTGCATGGCAATATATCTCGGAATGGCTATGGAAATGCCATAATAGGTAGGCATGGTGGCTGTTTTGAGGAAGGTATATGGTGGGTGTATGGTACCGGCGAGAGTTGCGCGGCACAAGAGAGGCTAGCAATGGTGGAAGGGTGAGAGTGCGTATAATCCATGGACTCATCATTAGTCAAAAGAACTCATATACTTATTGCAAAAATCTACAAGTTATCAAAAACAAAGTATTACGCATGCTCCTAGGGGGATAGATTGGTAGGGAAAGACCATCGCTCGTCCCCGACCGCCACTCATAAGGAAGACAATTAATAAATAAAATTGTGCTCCAACTTCATCACAAAGCAGTTCACCATACGTGCATGCTACGGGAATCACAAACTTCAACACAAGCATTCTTTAAATTCATAATCACCCAACTAGCATGACTTTAATATCACTACCTCCATATCTCAAAACAATTATCAAGTATCAAATTGATCATAGCATCCAATTCACTTTCTATGATAGTTTTTATTATACCCAACTTGGATGCCTACCATTCTAGGACCAACTTTATAACCATAGAAAATACCATGATGTTATAAAAGACTCTCAAAATAATATTAGTGAAGCATGAGAGACTAGCAATTTCTTCAAAATTAAGCCACCGCCGTGCTCTAAAAAATATAAGTGAAGCACTAGAGGAAAAACTATCTAGCTCAAAAGATATAAGTGAAGCACATAGAGTATTCTAGCAAATTCTAATCAAGTGGGATTCTCCCAAAAGGTTTGTACAGCAATGATGATTGTGGTAAACTAAAAAAGCAAAGACTAATATAAAACACGACGCTCCAAGCAAAACACATCTCATGTGGCGAATAAAAATATAGCTCCAAGTAAAGTTACCAATGAACGAAGACGAAAGAGGGGATGCCTTCCCGGGGCATCCCCAAGCTTAGGCTTTTGGATATTCTTGAATATCTTGGGGTGCCATGGGCATCCCCAAGCTTAGGCTCTTGCCACTCCTTATTCCGTAGTCCATCAAAGCTTTACCCAAAACTTGAAAACTTCACAACACAAAACTGAACAGGAAATCTTATAAGCTCCGTTAGTGAAAGAAAAGAAAACCACCACATAAGGTACTGTAATGAACTCATTCTTTATTTATTTTGGTGTTAAAACTACTGTATTCCAACTTCTTTATGGTTTATAAACTATTTTACTAGCCATAGATGCATCAAAATAAGCAAACAACACACGAAAAACAGAATCTGTCAAAACAGAACAGTCTGTAGCAATCTGTAACTAACGCAAACTTCTGAAACCCTAAAAATCCAACCAAAATAGTAAGTTCTGGAAAATTTGTTTATTGATCAGCAGAAAAAAGAATCAACACAAAATAAAGTTTCTGTGATTTAACAAAACTAAATTCGTGCGTGCAAAGTTTCTGTTTTTTAGCAGAATCAAATCAACTATCACCATAGGTTGTCCTATAGGTTCTACTTGGCACAAACACTAATTAAAAGATAAAAACACATCTAAACATAAGGTAGATGCAAAATTTATTACTAAACAGGAACAAAAACAAAAAACACAAATAAAATTGGGTTCCCTCCCAACTAGCGCTATCGTTTAACGCCCCTAGCTAGGCATAAAAGCGAAGATAGATCTAAGTAGTGCCATCTTTGGCACTCAATTCTTCAATAGAACACTTATAATCTTTAGGGGTTTCTCCCTTTTTAGAAATGACTAAACCTTTAGACAAAAATTCAAGAAATTCGTTTGTAGCAAAAGGTTCCTTAACGATGGAGAGACAATTGGGATGAACACTTATGGATTTGAGATCCGCGTCTCCCTTAGTAGAAGATTCACCCTTATTTTTAGGAACATAAATAAACTTGGCAGTCTTGGTAGGGGGTTTTGGAGTGTTTTCCATGGAAGAAAACGCGGAACCTAAGTTGGTAATGATATCCTCAAGTTTACCAATTCTTGCAGAATCTAGATCTATTTTTTCATCAACTATAGGTTCTTTCTCTTTAAGATTTTTCAAAGTAACTCCAACCCTAGATCCATATTGAGTAATATGATTATGAATCTTTTTATCCAAATTTTCAATCAAATCAACAGTGGCAATTTTATTTCAATAATCTCAAACTGTTGCATAACATGTTCCAAAGTTAAAACAGTTCCATTAACCAAAAGAGGTGGTGGGCCAAACAAATCTAACATAGCATTATAAGCATCAAACGTATGGCTACTCAAGAAATCCCCTCCGGCAACAGTATCAAGAACACATCTATTCCAAGGAGTAATGCCTACATAAAAATTGCAAAGAAGAACGGAAGTAGAAAGCTTCCTAGTAGATCTATTTTGAGCATTGCAAATTCAATGCTAAGCATCTTTTAAATTTTCTCCCTCTCTTTGCTTAAAATTGAGAATTTCATGTTCGGGGGTAATAATAAGGATTGGAGGACTAGCCATAATGACAAGGTAAACGATCCAACACATGAGCAAACAGAAAAGGCAAGCAAAAGAGAGCGGAGGAGATTGGGAAAGAGAGGGCGAATAAAACAGCAAGGGTGAAGTGGGGGAGAGGAAAACAAAAGGCAAATGGCAAATAATGTAAATGCAAGGGAGATGGGTACTTGGTATGTCTTGACTTGAGCGAAGACCTCCCCAGCAACGGTGCCAGAAATCCTTCTTGCTACGTCTTGAGCTTGCGTTGGTTTTCCGTGAAGAGGAAAGGGTGATGCAGCAATAGTAGCGTAAGTATTTCCCTCAGTTTTTGAGAACCAAGGTATCAATCCAGTAGGAGGCTCCTCAAAAGTCCCACGCACCTACACAAACAAACAAAGAACTCGCAACCAACGCAATAAAGGGGTTGTCAATCCCTTCACGGCCACTTGCGAAAGTGAGATCTAATAGAGATAGTATGATAAGATAAATATATTTTTGGTATTTTATAATATAGATGCGAAAAGTAAAGATGCAAATAAAAGTAGATTGAAAGTTTATATGATAAAAGATAGACCCGGGGGCCATAGGTTTCACTAGAGGCTTCTCTCAAGATAGCATAAGTATTACGGTGGGTGAACAAATTACTGTCGAGCAATTGATAGAAAAGCGAATAATTATGAGATTATCTAGGCATGATCATGTATATAGGCATCACGTACGTGACAAGTAGACCGACTCCTGCCTGCATCTACTACTATTACTCCACACATCGACTGACTCCTGCCTGCATCTAGAGTATTAAGTTCATAAGAACAGAGTAATGCCTTAAGCAAGATTACATGATGTAGAGGGATAAACTCAAGCAATATGATATAAACCCCATCTTTTTATCCTCGATGCCAACTATACAATACGTGCCTTGCTGCCCCTGCTGTCACTGGGAAAGGACACCGCAAGATTGAACCCAAAGCTAAGCACTTCTCCCATGGCAAGAAAGATCAATCTAGTAGGCCAAACCAAACTGATAATTTGAAGAGACTTGCAAAGATAACTCAATCATACATAAAAGAATTCAGAAGAGATTCAATTATTTCTCATAGATAAACTTGATCATAAACCCACAATTCATCGGATCTCGACAAACACACCGCAAAAAGAGTTTACATTGAATAGATCTCCACAAGAGAGGGGGAGAACATTGTATTGAGATCCAAAAAGAGAGAAGAAGCCATCTAGCTAATAACTATGGACCCGAAGGTCTGTGGTAAACAACTCACAACTCATCGGAGGGGATATGGTGTTGATGTAGAAGCCCTCCGTGGTCGATTCCCCCTTCGACGGAGCGCCGACGAAGGCTCCAAGATGGGATCTCGTGGATACATAAGGTTACGGTGGTGGAAATTGTGTTTCGTTGGCCCCTGGATGTTTTCAGGGTACGTAGGCTTATATAGGAGGAAGAAGTACGTCGGTGGCTGCTCGAGGGGCCCACGAGATAGGGGGGCACGCCCTGTAGGGGTGGGCGCGCCCTCCCCTCTCGTGTCCGCCTTGGCTGCTTCTTGACTTGCACTCCAAGTCCTGTGGATCACGTTTGTTCCAAAAATCACGCTTCTGAAGGTTTCATTCCGTTTGGACTCCGTTTGATATTCCTCTTCTTCGAAATACTGAAATACGCAAAAAAATAGCAATACGGGCTGGGCCTCCGGTTAGTAGGTTAGTCCCAAAAATGATATAAATGTGTAAAATAAAGCCCATAAACATCCAAAAAGGGGTAATATAATAGCATGGAACAATCAAAAATTATAGATACGTTGGAGACGTATCAGTCCTCTATACCGTATATTGCGCTACTCATACTACTACCTCCCTCCTGGTTTATTGGTCCCCTTTGTAATTTGTGTCAAATTGTGACCATAAATTTAACTAACTAAATGTTAATGCATGTCACAAAAAATTATATTGTTTGATTCGTATTTGAACATAGTTTCCAATGGTATAATTTTCGGTGACATGCATTGACATTTTGTTAGTTAAACCTATGGTTAAAACGTGACACTAAATACGAATAGTAAGTAGTACAGTGGTAGTACTAGTATACGTCGGTCAAATTATTCATCATGTCCTCACATTGAATTGCCGTGACAACACGCTGCACGTGAGGTGACACAAGAGTCCCGGCGGTGTGTTCGGCTCACCCCTCTCATACTACAACGACACTCTTGCATTTTGGTAGTCTCCCATTCTCTCACGGTCTTCCCGCCTCCCAGCCGCCGCCTTGTTCTGATTCATTTGGTACGATGAGCGATGAGCTACTTGAGTTGCCATACTTCATTGCAAGTAGTCAAAAGGAAGACACTGAAAAAATGAGTCTCAACAAGGATGCTCTTCAAGCTAGTCGGATGAAGGAAGGAACCACCGAGGCCGCTCCTGTTAGTATTTGTCCCGTCACCTTGTATTATGATTTTGATCTTTATGGGGGGTTTCAAGTCTTTAGAGTCTACATGTAGCAATGAAGGCGAGACCCCAGTTTGTTTGGGTATTGTGGATTTCAGATTTGGAGTACCACTTATCTGTCGAAATCTTTCATCATTTACTTAAAACAGTCGAGTGATCATACATTGAGTACCATTTAACTAGAATTAACCGATGCAAGTCCAAGAAGGATTGGTCTGTGCTGCCGGCTGGCGTCAAGTTCGATCCCACGGATTAGTAGCTGATCGAGCACCTTGAGGCCAAAGTGAGTGCTGACATCGCGATATCTCACCCTCTCATCAATTTGCTCATAGCAACCACCGACAGTGAGCACGGCATATGCTACACCCATCCTGAGAAACTTCCAGGTGAGACACCGATCGACCGTCTACTTGCACGAACATATTCCTTTAATTATAGCTCTATTTTTCCTTTTAGACGCAGACTTGGTGAAGCAATTGCAATTTTACAGTTAATAAAAAGTGAAACATGTGACTGCAACATGCCAAATATGTTATGAAAATGCCAACTACGTACACTAAAACCTGTATTCGACAATACTACAGGTATCACACTAAGTGGCCTAAGCAAGCATTTCTTCCAACGCAACTCCAGGGTGTTCAAAAGGGGCACGTGGACGCGTCGCCAGATACAGTCGGAGTGCAGCATGCATGCAATGTGGCACAAGAGCCGCAATACCTTGCCGGTGATGGTCAATGGCCGGCAGACGGACACCAAAAAGGTTGCTTTGGCCTTGTTGTTTTGAAAAGACACGATTGCTTTATTGGTACGCTCGAAGTATTATTGTTTTTATGCCAAATGATAGACTATTGCTTTGAATCACTCGTGTCTTAATATTCATGCCATGATTAGACATATGATCAAGATTATGCTAGGTAGCATTCCACACCAAAAATTACCTTTTTTATCATTTACCTACTCGAGGACGAGCAGGAATTAAGCTTGGGGATGCTCATACATCTCCATTGTATCTATACTTTTTGATTGTTCCATGCCAATAATCTTCAACTTTCATCTACTTTTGGCAACTTTTTATACTATTTTTGGGACTAACAAATTGATCCACTGCCTAGTGCCAGTTCCTGTTGGTTGCATGTTTTATGTTTCGCAGAAACCCCATATTAAACGGAGTCCAAACGGGGTAAAAACGGACGGAGAATTATTTTGGAATATTTATGATTTTTGGGAAGTAAAATCAACACGAGACGGTGCCCGAGGGGGCTAGGAGATAGGGGGCGCGCCCCAGGGAGGCAGGCGCGCCCTGGACTCTCCTGGGCCCCCTGTAAGGCAGTTGATGCTCTTCCTTTGCCGCAAGAAAGCTAATTTTATGAGAAAGATCTAGGCAAAAGATTCACCCCAATCGGAGTTGCGGATCTCCGGATATAAAAGAAACAGTAAAGGGGCAGAAGCTGAGAACGCAGAAACAGAGAGATAGATCCAATCTCGGAGGGGCTCTCGCCCCTCCCACGCCATGGGAGCCAAGGACCAGAGGGGAAACCCTTCTCCCATCTAGGGAGGAGGTCAAGGAAGAAGAAGAAGAAGGGGGGCTCTCTCCCCCTTGCTTCCGGTGGCATCGGAATGCCGCCGGGGGCCATCATCATCACCGCGATCTTCACCAACACCTCCATCATCTTCACCAACATCTCCATCACCTTCCCCCATCTATATCCAGCGGTCCACTCTCCCGCAACCCGCTGTACCCTCTACTTGAACATGGTGCTTTATGCTTCATATTATTTTCCAATGATGTGTTACCATCCTATGATGTTTGAGTAGATTTTCGTTGTCCTATCAGTGATTGATGAATTGCTATGATTGGTTTGAGTTGCATATTTTATTATTGGTGATGTCCTATTGTGCCCTCCGTGTCGCGCAAGCATGAGGGATTCCCAGTGTAGGGTTTGCAATATGTTTATGATTTGCTTATGGTGGGTGGCGTGAGTGACAGAAGCACAGACCCGAGTAAGTAGGTTGTTTGTGTATGGGATAAAGGGGACTTGATACTTTAATGCTATGGTTGGGTTTTACCTTAATGAATCTTTAGTATTTGCGGATGCTTGCTAGAGTTCCAATCATAAGTGCATATGATCCAAGTAGAGAAAGTATGTTAGCTTATGCCTCTCCCTCAAATAGAATTGCAATAGTGATTACCGGTCTAGTAACATAGTCAATTTTTTAGGGACAATTTCACAACTCCTACCACCACTTTTCCACACTCGCTATATTTACTTTATTGCATCTTTATCTAAACAGCCCCTAGTTTATGTTTACATGCTCTTTATTATCTTGCAAACCTATCCTATCACACCTACAAAGTACTTCTAGTTTCATACTTGTTCTAGGTAAAGTGAATGTCAAGCGTGCATAGAGTTGTATCGGTGGTCGATAGAACTTGAAGGAATATTTATTCTACCTTTAGCTCCTCGTTGGGTTCGACACTCTTACTTATCGAAAACTTTTGCGATCCCCTACACTTGTGGGTTATCAAGACCTTTTTCTGGCGCCGTTGCCGGGGAGTCATAGCGTGGGGTGAATATTCTCGTGTGTGCTTGTTGTTCTAAGTTGTTCTCTATCTTTAGTTATGGATATGGAACACGAAATACCAAAAAAATTAGGTGTACTTGCTGATCATGGAGATGGGGAACCTCCTAAAACCCTCGATGCTCATTATGTGAAAGAAATTATGTACTACTTTAATAATCCTGAGAAAACCCCATTTCGTTATGTTATGGGAGACACGTTGGATCAACGTGAATACTTTAGGGATTATCGCTTGACACAAAAAGGGAAACTATTATGGGATAAAATTTCTATGTTGTGTTGGTATGCTCGTCAACTATGCGTGATACATGATTATACTTGTTGCTCTAGGATGAAGGCTCCACACCTTCCCTTTTCATGCAAATTCAATAATAATGAAACCTTAGCTTATTATGCTAATGGTATCTTTGATTACTATGATGTGGAACAAATAGAAGAATTTGTTGCTTTTATGGGTGCTTATGAGGTTGAATATATATTTAAAGCGTTTGATGATTTTGATGATTCAGTTTATAGACCAGAAAATCTTTCTATACTTAGATATTGCTATGAAAATTATGAATACAATTACTATATTAATGAATTTATTGAGAAAGTCTCCCCTGTCCAAGAAGAGACTAATATTTTGCAAGAAGCTATGGAATAAGAAATTGATGAAACTGTGAGCTCATTGGATGAAAAAGATGATGAGGAGAGCAAAGAACAAAAGGAGGAAGAGCGGATTGATCACTCGTGCCCACCTTCTAATGAGAGTAACTCTTCAACTCATACATTGTTTAATTCCCCTTCGTGCTTACCGAAGGATGATTGCTATGATCCCTTGAATTTGTTTGAAATATCCATTTTTGATGATGCTTGCTATGCTTGTGGCCAAGATGCCAATATGAATTATGCTTATGGAGATGAACTTGCTATAGTTCCTTATGTTAAACATGAAATTGTTGCTATTGCACCCACGCATGGTAGTACTATTATCTTTTTGAATTCTCCAAACTACACTATATCGGAGAAGTCTATGCTTATTAAGGATTATATTGATGGGTTGTGTTTTACTACTTTACATGATGATTTTAATAGATATAATATGCATGTGCTTGCTTCTCCTACTTGCAATTATTATGAGAGAGGAACTACATCTCCGCCTCTTTATGTTTCCAACACGATAGAATTGCAAGAAACTGCTTATACTATGCATTGGCCTTTACTATGTGTGCATGAATTGTTCTTTTATGACATGTCGATGCATAGGAAGAGAGTTAGACTTCGTTTTTGCTTGATGTATGTTACTTTGTGCTCACTACTAAATTACAAATCATTGCTAATTAAAATTGGCTTTCATATACCTTGGGATCCGGTTGGATCCATTACTTGAGCACTATATGCCTAGCATAATGGCTTTAAAGAAAGCGCTCCCAGGGAGACAACTCGGAAGTTTTAGAGAGTCATTTATTTCTGTTGAGTGCTTTCATATAGTTTGAAAAGAAAAAAATAAATAGGGGAACCTAAAAACTTTTCAAAAAGGAAAGTGAAAGTGAGAAAGACAAGCATTGTTGAAGTGGGAGAGCTCCTTGAACTTTGTTCATGCTCACGGAAACTTTGTGAATCTTGATTACAGAAACTTTCCATCAAAAATAATTATCCCCTTGTATAATTCCATTGTATTATAAAAATAATGTGCTAAGGTCTGCCTTTAGGATGTTTACGATGCTTGTTGGTTTGTACGGTGCAGGACAGAAACTTTGGCTGTAGTGCGCGATTTTATATTTTTAACTGGGACGTCAATTGGTTCTCATTCCTTGTGCAATGTCTTGCTATACAACTTGTTTATTTTTCCTAATTTTGGTAGAATTGTTGGGGTAACAGAAGTATGGTGGATGTTCAGATTGCTACAGACAGTTCTATTTTTGACAGATTCTGTTTTTGATGTATAGTTTACTTGTTTTGATGAATCTATCAATTTATATCAGTGGATTTAAGCCATGAAAAAGTTATATTACAGTAGACACAATGCAAAAAACAAAATATGAATTGGTTTGCTACAGTACTTAGAGTGGTGATTTGCTTTATTATACTAACGGATCTTACCGAGTTTTCTGTTGAAGTTTTGTGTGGATGAAGTGTCTAATCGAGGAGGTCTCGATATGAGGAAAAGGAAGAGAGGCAAGAGCTCAAACTTGGGGATGCCCGAGGCACACCAAGTAAATATTCAAGGAGACTCAAGCGTCTAAGCTTGGGGATGCCCCAGAAGGCATCCCCTCTTTCTTCAACAAGTATCGGTATGTTTTCGTATTCGTTTCGTTTATGCATTATGTGCAAGTCTTGGAGCGTCTTTTGCATTTAGTTTTCACTTTTTTATGCACCATGCTAGTATGAGATTGTCCTTGGTTGATTTATAGAATGCTCATTGCACTTCACTTAAATCTTTTGAGTGTGGCTTTATAGAATGCTTCATGTGCTTCACTTATATCTTTTGAAGTTGGATTGCATGTTTCTCTTTACATAGAAAACCGCCATTTGTAGAATGCTCTTTTGCTTCACTTATATTCGTTAGAGCATGGGCATATATTTTGTAGAAAGAATTAAACTCTCTTGCTTCACTTATATCTATTTAGAGAGATGACAGGAATTGGTCATTCACATGGTTAGTCATAAAATCCTACATAAACTTGTAGATCGCTGAATATGATATATTTGATTCCTTGCAATAGTTTTGCGATATAAAGGTGGTGATATTAGAGTCATGCTAGTGGGTGGTTGTGGATTGTAGAGACACTTGTGTTGAGGTTTGCAAGTCCCGTAGCATGCACGTATGGTAACCGTTGTGTGACAAATTTGAAGCATGGGGTGTTTCTTTGATTGTCTTCCTTATGAGTGGCGGTCGGGGACGAGCGATGGTCTTTTCCTACCAATCTGTCCCCCCTAGGGGCATGCATAGTAGTACTTTGCTTCGAGGGCTAATAAACTTTTGCAATAAGTATATGAGTTCTTTATGACTAATGTGAGTCCATGGATTATACGCACTTTTACCTTTCCATCATTGCTAGCCTCTTCGGTACCGTGCATTGCCCTTTCTCACCTTGAGAGTTGGTGCAAACTTTGTCGGTGCATCCAAACCCCGTGATATGATACACTCTATCACACATAAGCCTCATTATATTTTCCTCAAAACAGCCACCATACCTACCTATCATGGCATTTCCATAGCCATTCCGAGATATATTGCCATGCAACTTCCATCATCATCACATACATGACTTGAGCATTTATTGTCATATTGCTTTGCATGATCGTAAGATTAGCTAGCATGATGTTTTCATGGCTTGTCCGTTTTTTTGATGTCATTGCTATGCTAGATCATTGCACATCCAGGTACATTGCCGGAAGCATTCATATAGAGCCATATCTTTGTTCTAGTATCAAGTTGTAGTATTGAGTTGTAAGTAAATAAAAGTGTGATGACCATCATTATAGAGCATTGCCCCATAAAAAAAGAAAAAGAAAAAGAAAAAGAAAAAAGGAAAGGCCAAAGAAGCCTAAATAAAAAAGAGGGCCAAAGAAGCCCACCCAAATATAAAAAAAAGAAGAAAAAGAAAAGAAAAAGAAAAGGGGCAATGTTACTATCCTTTTTCCACACTTGTGCTTCAAAGTAGCACCATGTTCTTCATATAGAGAGTCTCCTATGTTATCACTTTCATATACTAGTGGGAATTTTCATTATAGAACTTGGCTTGTATATTCCAACGATGGGCTTCCCCAAATGCCCTAGGTCTTCATGAGCAAGCAAGTTGGATGCACACCCACTTAGTTTCTTTTGTTGAGCTTTCATACACATATAGCTCTTAGTGCATCCGTTGCATGGCAATCCCTACTCCTCGCATTGACATTAATTGATGGGCATCTCCATAGCCCGTTGATTAGCCGCGTCGATGTGAGACTTTCTCCTTTTTTGTCTTCTCCACATAACCTCCATCATTATATTCTATTCCACCTATAGTGCTATATCCATGGCTTGCGCTCATGTATTGCGTGAGGGTTGAAAAGGCTGAAGCGCGTTAAAAAGTATGAACCAATTGCTCGGCTTGTCATCGGGGTTGTGCATGATGGGGGCATTTTGTGTGACGAAAATGAAGCATGGCCAACTATATGACTTGGTAGGGATAAGCTTGCTTTGGCCTTGTTGTTTTGAAAAGACATATTTGCTTTATTGGTACGCTCGAAGTATTATTGCTTTTATGTCAAATAATAGACTATTGCTTTGAATCACTCGTGTCTTAATATTCATGCCATGATTAGACATATGATCAAGATTATGCTAGGTAGCATTCCACATCAAAAAATATCTTTATTATCATTTACCTACTCGAGGACGAGCAGGAATTAAGCTTGGGGATGCTGATACATCTCCACCGTATCTATAATTTTTGATTGTTCCATGCCAATATTGTTCAACTTTCATATACTTTTGGCAACTTTTTATACTATTTTTGGGACTAACATATTGATCCAGTGCCCAGTGCCAGTTCCTGTTGGTTGCATGTTTTATGTCTCGCAGAAAACCCATATCAAACGGAGTCCAAATGGGGTAAAAACGGACGGAGAATTATTTTGGAATATTTATGATTTTTGGGAAGTAAAATCAACGCGAGACGGTGCCCGAGGGGGCCAGGAGATAGGGGGCGCGCCCCAAGGAGGCAGGCGCGCCCTGGATTCTTATGGTCCCCCCATAAGGCGGTTGATGCTCTTCTTTTGCCGCAAGAAAGCTAATTTTATGAGAAAGATCTGGGCGAAATATTCACCCCAATCGGAGTTACGGATCTCCGGATATAAAAGAAACGGTGAAGGGGCAGAATCTGAGAACGTAGAAACAGAGAGATAGATCCAATCTCGGAGGGGCTCTCGCCCCTCCCACACCATGGGAGCCAAGGACCAGAGGGGAAACCCTTCTCCCATCTAGGGAGGAGGTCAAGGAAGAAGAAGAAGAAGGGGGCTCTCTCCCCCTTGCTTCCGGTGGCACCGGAACACCGCCGGGGGCCATCATCATCACCGCGATCTTCACCAACACCTCCATCATCTTCACCAACATCTCCATCACCTTCCCCCATCTATATCCAGCGGTCCACTCTCCCGCAACCCGTTGTAACCTCTACTTGAACATGGTGCTTTATGCTTCATATTATTTTCCAATGATGTGTTGCCATCCTATGATGTCTGAGTAGATTTTTGTTGTCCTATCAGTGATTGATGAATTGCTATGATTGGTTTGAGTTGAATGTTTTATTATTGGTGCTGTCCTATTGTGCCCTCCGTGTCGCGCAAGCGTGAGGGATTTTGCAATATGTTTATGATTTGCTTATGGTGGGTGGCGTGAGTGACAGAAGCACAGACCCGAGTAAGTAGGTTGTTTGCGTATGGGATAAAGGGGACTTGATACTTTAATGCTATGGTTGGGTTTTACCTTAATGAATCTTTAGTATTTGCAGATGCTTGCTAGAGTTCCAATCATAAGTGCATATGATCCAAGTAGAGAAAGTATGTTAGCTTATGCCTCTCCCTCAAATAGAATTGCAATAGTGATTACCGGTCTAGTAACATAGTCAATTGCTTAGGGACAATTTCACAACTCCTACCACCACTTTTCCACACTCGCTATATTTACATTATTGCATCTTTATCTAAACAGCCCCTAATTTATGTTTACGTGCTCTTTATTATCTTGCAAACCTATCCTATCACACCTACAAAGTACTTCTAGTTTCATACTTGTTCTAGGTAAAGCGAACGTCAAGCGTGCGTAGAGTTGTATCGGTGGTCGATAGAACTTGAGGGAATATTTATTCTGCCTTTAGCTCCTCGTTGGGTTCGACACTCTTACTTATCGAAAACTGTTGCAATCCCCTACACTTGTGGGTTATCAAGATCATGCCAAGCCCAGTTGCAAAGTGTTAAAAGAGAGGAGCGATGGATTTGGGCCTTCCAGAACAGTTAAGTGTCGTGACCTCGATCGTGAAGCGCCTCCCATGGACTAAAAAAGGCCTAGTCTATTATTATTAGTTGAAATATGTAAAATTCATTGGAGGAGCTTCATGATTGAGGTAACGACATCTTATTAGCTTACAAGAACATGCTCTTGATTTTTTTTACCACTGGTTTTCCCTGAAACCAACTCAATTGTCCCACATCTTATTAGCTTACAAGAACAAAACGATATTTTATTTGGCAAATCAATAACTTCTTAAAAATTTTATCATTTCTGGATTAAAACTTTTTGACCGTGGTCCTCAGCAGTAAATGGGCTGTAATAAATTCCTTAAGAATTAGCAAATGAGCTGCAAATTATTAAAAAATAACAAATGGGCTCTATGTTGTCTGCCATAGATTTGGAGGCTGACTTATGTGCCTACTAAGTTCATGCATACACAAGGTTTCTCAAAAAAAGAAACTTAGTCAACAATCGACTCTATAGCGTCAGACCGTTAGATGTCAATCTAACGGCAATCATGCTTCTTCAGTCTCTGATCTTCCTGCTCCAACTGCCCAAACCAGCGCCGGTGGAACCGCCTGCTCCCGCCTCCCGTGGCCGGCTGTGCTGTCGGGCAGGCCTCACGGCCCCACCATACTCGCATCCCTGGCCTGGATATCCCTCTACTCACCCACACCTCCTGTTATTCTCCGGCGATGGCAACCTCACACTGCGGCCAAACAAGTAAACCCTTGTACCCACTCCGCGTGGGAAACAACTGTCGAGTCTTCCTTGGCTCCGGGTCGTTCCCTTACTTGGCCTTGCCGTCATCCACCGCCTTGGTGGTCTCGGCACGACGTGGTAAATGAATGACATCCATCGGAAGAGGACTGTATGTGGAGAGGCTGACCGCTGGGTCCACAGCCGCACACAAGGAAGTGCCTCCTTTTTTGCGTGTAGGAAGTGCCTCCTTATTACACGCAAAATAATGATTCCTCCTCCTGATAGCTGGGACCCACCGGAAGGGCCTCTGTATTTCACGAGAAAAACATTCCCCCCGCTGACAGCTCGAATTCACCAGCTATTACGCACAAAAATAATGAATACCCCCGCTGCTAGGTCGGTCCCACCATATTTGTTGGTTGACTTGTGGGCCTACTAAGTTGACGCGGATGCAAGGCTTTGTCAACTTAGTCAATATAAACAATTCTAGCTGAGGTGACTATATGATGTCCATCCAACGGTCATCGTGCTTCTTCAACCTCTGGTCTTCTTGCTCCTGCCGCTCAAACCAGTGCCGGTCGTGTCGCCTACTCCTACCTCCCATGGCCGGCCGTGCTACCACACGGGCCTCACCGCCCCGCCCTGCTCCCACCGTTGGCCAGGCCTTCCCTCTACTCACCACACCCCCTGTTATTCTCTGGAGACGGCAGCCTCAAACCGCAGCCGAAGCAGTCAACCATCATACTCCCCTCTGCATGGGCATCCACTATTGTGTATTCCCTGGCTCCGGATCGTTCCCTTCCTAGATCGCACCGTCGTCCACCACCTTGGGGCTCTCGAGCGGTATGGCATCGTCAACGCAGTCAACGAACGTCAACCATCAAAAGAGGACTGTAAGTGCAGAGGCTGACAACTGGCTCCATGGCCGCACGCGAGGAAGTGCCTCCTTATTACGCGCAAAATAATGATTCCTGCACCTGACACCTGGGACCTACCGGAAGGGCCTCTGTATTTCACGAAAAAACATTCCCCCTGACAGCTAGGACCCACCGGCTTTATCTTCGCATGGAAGGAACTGCCTTCTTACCCCTTGACAGCTGGGACCCACCAGATTGAAGTGAAGGTAGCGTTATCTGTCCGCCGCGAACACGTACGTACATAGCGGTCGACCGGTCTCTCTGCAGCGACGTACCATGGCCGAGTAAGGAGCGACACGTGTTGAAGTAGAGGCGTCGACATAGCATGTCATGCAGTCCCGTCTATATCGTGTACACGTACGTATGGCCACACTGCAAGATAGTAAATATGGCTACGTACGTACATACGGGCGGGGTTTCTAACGCGTACAGCAACGTCGTCATGTTCATCGGCAACCAACCGACTGGGTCGGAATAGAGTAAACAGCGTCGCGTGTTCATCGAGAGCCAACTGGCTTGGATGGAAGAGACGAAACGAGGTCTGGCGTACCGCAAAACAGAGGAAACGACCTTCTGTTCGACCGCGTACGGTCGATACAGGGTCATGTTCATCGGGAAGGGTCTGGCGTACCTCAAAACGGAGGAAACAGACTTCTGTTCGAGTGCCTACGGTCGAAACGGGGTGCTGTTGATCGGGAGGGGTGTGGCGTACCGCAAATCAGAGGAAACAGACTTGTGTTGGAGCGCCTAAAGTCGTAACGGGGTCCTATTCATCAGAGGGGTGTGGCGTACCACAAAACGGGACTCCACGGGCTACTGTTCATCCGCCGTCGACTTCCTCCAGCCTCCACCAGCTACTGTTCATCCAGCCTCCACTGGCTACTGTTCATCCAGCCCTCCACGGGGTCCTGTTCATCCAGCCTCCACCAGCTACTGTTCAACCAGCCTCCACAGGGTCCTGTTCAACCAGCCCTCCACGGGGTCCTATTCAACCAGCCCTCCACGGGGTCCCTCTACCGGCTACTATCATCCACCCCCACCTCCTCGATCGGGGTCCTATTCATCCAGCAGCAACGACCTCTACTACCACGGGATCCTGTTCATCCAACCCCCACCAGGAACTGTTCATCCAACCCCCACATTCACTGTTCATCTAGAGGCAGTTTCTTTGATTGGCTTCAGTTAGCAGCAGTAGCAAAGGAATCCCTCGATCGGGTTCAGTTAACAGCAATGGATCAATCGGGGTTCAGTAACATAGCTAGTGCAATCGCTCGGGTTTAGTTAGAGCCCACCGCCTCGCTCGGGTTCAGTTAGGGCGCAACGCCTCGCACACACGCGTGTACGTGTACGAGAGAAACGCACAAACCTCCATGCACCGCTCGGCCCCGACCACCCACCATAATCGGGAACTCCCTAAAATTTTCCTCGCCCTCGCTTCTACCACAATTTTTTTTGTCATGGACGGCCCAAAGAATGTCATGCAGGTGCGTCTCGGCCCGCCTAGGACGAAAAGCCCATTTTCTGTCATGATTTTTTTTCATAGAAGTAGGAGCCCACCACATCTATGATGATACCGGGTTTTTTCACCATTATCGTCAAAAAGTGTCATAAGCATGACACACACAAAATTCGTTCAGCCCAAAATGTCACGGATGTCCTTTTTTTGTAATGGTCGTTGCTCTCCTTGCCCATTTCACCAACACATTCCACGCCTTCTACCTCCTCGGCCGGGTGTTTTGTTGTGGCTGCAAGTTCATTGCTTTCACCACCCACAACATGTTCACGGAGTACACCAACATCTTCCCCACCGCATCACGCATTGATACATCTCCAACGCATCTATAATTTATGAAGTATTCATGCGGTTATATTATCATTCTTGGATGTTTTACAATCATTTTATAGCAACTTTATATCATTTTTGGGACTAACCTATTACCCAGTGCCCAGTGCCAGTTGCTGTTTTTTGCTTGTTTTTTACATGGCAGGAAATCAATATCAAACGGAGTCCAAACACCGTGAAAATTTTTGTGGATTTTTTATGGACCAGAAGACATCCAGTGGGCTAGAGAAGCACTTGGGGGGGTGCCCTGAGGGGGGCACAACCCACCTGGGCACGCCTGGAGGGCCAGGCGCGCCCAGGTGGGTTGTGCCCACCTCGATGGCCTCCCACACCCCTTTTTCGCCCTATAAATTCCAAAATATTCCAAAACACCCTCGAGGTAATCCTAGATCGAAAGTTCCGCCGCCGCAAGCCTCTGTATCCATGAAAACCAACCAAGACCCCATTCTGGCACCTTGCTGGAGGGGGAGATCATTACCAGTGGCCATCTTCATCATCCTGGCGGCCACCACAATGAGGAGGGAGTAGTCCACCCTCGGGGATGAGGGTTTGCACTAGTAGCTATGGGTTTAATCTCTCTCTCTCTCTCGTGTTCTTGAGATGTCATAATCTTGATGTATCGCGGGCTTTGTTAATATAGTCGAATCATATGGTGTTTTCCCCTCTCTATCTTGTTGTGATGAATTGAGTTTTCCTTTTGAGATTTCGCTTTATCGGATTGAATACTTTTATGGATTTGAGAGCACTTGATATATGTCTTGCATATGCATACTCGTGGTGACAATGGGGTATCATATTGATTCACTTGATATGTGTTTTGGCACTCAACTCGCGGATTCCCGAGGTGACATTGGGGTAATCTATGCATAGGGGTTGATGCACGTTCTCGTCTTTGTTTCTCCGGTAGAAACCCTGGAGCACTCTTTGATGTTCTTTGTGTTGGATTGAGTATTATGAATCTGAATTTGCTTTGGTGTTATTTTAGTATGAACTCTTGGTTAGATCGATCGAGAAGAATAGCATGGTGTTAGTTTAGTATGAACTCTAGGATAGATTGATCGGAAAGAATAGCTTTGATGTGGTTTCGTACACTACAAACAATTTCTTCTTCTGTTCTCCACTAGATAAGAACTTTCGAGTGATTCTTCATCGCACTTTGAGGGATGGTTATATGATCCAATTATATTAGCATTGTTGAGAGATTGCACTAGCGAAAGTACGGGCCCTGGGCCTTCTTTTCAAGCATTGCAATACCGTTTGTACTCACTTTTGTTACTTGCTACCTTGTTGTTTTTATTTATTTAGATTATAAAAATATATTTCTACCATCCATATTACACTTTTATCACCATCTCTTCGCCGAACTAGTGCACCTATACAACTTGCCATTGTATTGGTTGTGTTGGGGACACAAGAGATTTCTTGTATTTGGTTGCAGGGTTGTTTGAGAGATACCATCTTCATCCTACACCTCCCACGGAATTATAAACCTTAGGTCATCCACTTGAGGGAAAATTGCTACTATCCTACAAAACTCTGCGCTTGGAGGCCCAACACGTGTCTACAATAATAAAGTTGCATAGTAGACATCAAGCTCTTTTATGGCGCCGTTGCCAGGAAGGCTAGGTAAGCGGCACTCACATCCCATCAACGAAGCTCTTTTCTGGCGCCACTGCCTGGGAGGTGAGTGCATGAAGTTATATCTTTAGATCTTGCAATTGACTCTTTTAGTTTCTTGTTTTATCACTAGTTTGGTTTATAAAAAGAATTGAGGTTGCATCATATTATTCATCTTTATAAAGTCTTTCATGAAAATGATGGAAAGGAAAATTGTGCTCAATTGTTAGAAGAAGAATGCTATAAAATGTTTGGCATAGAATCCATGAATGATGAGCATGGTTGCAATGTTGTTAGTATGAATTCTTTGAATATCCTTGATGCTAATGATATGCAAAACCATAATCTTGGGGGTCCTATATTTGATGAAGATGATATTTTTAGTCCCCCGAGATTTCATGTGCAAATTTGTTATACTAATTACAAGCCTCCAATTTATGATGATTATATTGATGAAAGTGGGTTTGTAAGAGTGTCAACTCTAGGTAATGATCCCACTATTTTGGAGGGTGTTGAATCTTGTTACAATATTGAAAAAAGTGGATTTGGAGAGGTCATGACTTTACTTAGTGACGAATCCACTATTTTGAAGAGGTTTCAATTGATTATGACAACAAAGTTGCTATCTAAGATGATTATGGTGATGAAATGTATGCTATAAAGAATAATAATAACCGTGAAACTTATCATCATGATTTTAATTTTCAATCACATGATAGTTATTTTGTTGAGTTTGCTCCCACTACTATTCATGAGAATAAATTTGCTTATGTGGAGAGTAACAAAATTTATATGCTTATGTATCATGAAAAGAATGCTATATGTCATTGTTATATTGTTGAATTTCTTCATGATGCTACTGAAAATTATTATGAGGGAGGAATTTATGCTTGTAGAAATTACAATAATATCAAGTTTCCTCTCTATGTGTTGAAAATCTTGAAGTTTTGCTTGTTTTGCCTTCCTATGCTAGTTGGTTCTTGTTCCCATAATTTGTTTGCTCACAAAATCCCTATTCATAGGAAGTGGGTCAAACTTAAATGTGCTAGTCATATGCTTCATGATGCTCTCTTCATGTTTCATTTCCTATCTTTTATGCGAGCATCATTGAAATCATCATGCCTAGCTAAAAAGGCACTAAAGCAAAGCACTTGTTGGGAGACAACCCAACACTTTTACCTACGTTTTTGTGTGTTCACATGATTAGCCTACTATAGTAATCATGTTTTATTGCTTTTGATTCAATAAAGTGCCAAGTAAAGCCTTTGGGATAGTGTGGATGATAGTTGACTTGAATCTTTGCAAATACAGAAACTTTTCCGCTCATTCCAGGAACTTTTAAAATTCACTGGAACTTTCTTTTGATCTGAATTTTCTACATGTGATAGATATGCAAATTATCTATGTTGTCCTAATTTTTAAGAATTTTGGAGTAGCAGAAGTATGCTTGGAGTGCAGATTACTACAGACTATTCTATTTTTGATATATTCTGTTTTCAATGCATAGTTTGCTTACTTTCTAGTTTCTATGGCTTATATTGCTCCATATAAATTGTAGAAACGATATTCTATAGTAGGAATTGTGTGCAAACAATTATGAATCTTGTCTTTGACAGTACCAAAGTGAAATGGTTTGCTCTTTATCATACTAACCTATCTCATGAAGTTCCGTTAAGTTTTGTGTGATTGAAGTTTCCAAGTTTTGGGTGAGATGTCAATATGAGGAGATAAGGAGTTACAAGACCCTAAGCTAGGGGATTCCCAAGGAACCCCAAGTTAATATTCAAGGAATATCCAAGCAACTAAGCTTGGGGATGCCCCGGAAGGCATCCCCTCTTTCATCTCCAACATTATCGGCAACCTCACTTGGAGCTACATTTTTAGTCGTCACATGATATGTGTTTTAATTGGAGCTTCATTTTCTTTTGTTACAATTTTCTTGCTGTTATTTAGAATAATGTTTTGCACCTTCCTTTTCAATAAAAGTGGCAAGCATAGCCTTTACCATGCTTATCTTGCAAGTATATGAGTTGCTGTTTCAAAACAGAAAGTTTATCGATGTTGCAAAAATTCCCTAGAAAAGTCAAAATGTGATAAAATGTTGAAACCTTTTCCACAATAATCTCTGATAAATTTTCTACAGTGTGGTAAATTTTCATATTTTTTGGAGTTAAGGAAGTATTGATACTCTTGCATTCTTTATAGACTATACTGTTTTAGCAGTTTGCTGTTATGTTTGCATCGTTTGCATATGTTTTCTTGTTTAATGATTCTATTTGAGGATATGAGGATTAAATATGCAGAGGCATTTAGTATCAATGTTGAATAATAATTTTTATGATTTTGTAACATCCCAATTTTCAATTTTGATATTATTCATAGATCATCATATGCATATCATATTTATTCTTGCATTTTGTTCTGATCCTAGAAATCTTAAGCAACTCAAGGACCCAAGGAGAGAGTTGGAGGTTTCACAAAATTCATATTTCAATTTATTTCAAATTTGAAGAAAGGATCAATTTGATTTTATTATTTTCTCTCCAATTATTTTCCCATATTAAATATAAATGAGAGAAGATAATATGAATTCTTCAACCTAAGAGAATTATTGGAGAAAGAATTTTTTAAATCAAATTATTAGTTTATTGGTATTTTATTTGCTATTTTTATTTGAATTAGAAAATTATTGCATTTTTGAAAATTGCATCTTAGCCCAGAAAAATGTTCATCTTGTCCTAAATATTAGGTTTGGACGGTGAAAATTGTTTCTGAGTTTTTAGAATTTTTTTTATATTTATTTAGGATTTTTCCTCGCGGTGAAACTGTTTAAAAAAACTTCAGGCTAGCTGGGCCGAAGCCCGGCCGCCAGCCGCCGGCCCGCTCCCGCGCCGCCTTCCCCGTCGTGGCCGACCGGGACTCCCGGAGTCCGGCGCCGACCCGACCTCGGCCGCTCCCTCACCCAAGACGAGGTCGACCCTCCTCCTTATAAGCCGCCGCCACCGCCCCCTCTTCCCTCGTCTCACCCCGCCGCCGCAAGCCCCGCTGCCAGCGCCGCCACCGCTTGCTGCCACCGCCACTCCGCCACCCGTGCCGCCCCGCGCCACAGCTTCGCCACCGCCGACGCCACCACTCGCCGCTGCCGCCATAGATCGGAGCCGCCGCCCGTTTTTTCTCAATTAACCGGTAAATTCTCGACCCGTCTCGGTTTAATCTTGGTTTATTTTTTTCTCGGTTCGGTAGATTAAGATCGGTTTAGTTTCAGTTTTTATTAGTTAATGAACGTCCGTCCGTTCATTCGTTTTAACGAACGATTTTTGCTAGATCTGTTCTGTTAGCGAACGTTCGCGTCATAGGTTTTTCTTTTTAGTTTTTTTCTCCGACCAGGGACCTATCCGTGAATAGTTTTCTCGCCATTTAGCCCTAATCTTAAAACTAGCATAACTTTTTACCTGTTTATCCAAATTAGATGAAACCAACGCCTAAATCTTCGTATCGTTCTGTTCTTTCCAGTTAACAAACTTGAACATGATTTTGGTACTGTAAAATTTGAGTTTAGTCCAGATTAGTAAACGATCTCATTTCGTTCGTATTTTGAGTTTCGTTTCTTCGTTTGAGTTGAATCATTTTGCAAATCGTAGCTAATCACATGTACCTACTGCTAAGATCTAATTCACATGATAATATTGTTGTTAGTTTGACTTGTTAGTTTATGCCATTTACTTGTTTCGTGTTTGATTTGGATCTTTTCTCGGTTTTCTCGTCGTTTCGTTTGAGTGATTGCTTATGTACGCTCTTGTTTGTTTACGCTAGATTACCCAGAGCGCTAAGCTTGTTACTATGAATCTCCAGAGTTTGCAGATCGTCAGCAAGGCAAGTTACACTTTGATCGTACTCTTTCATACCCAGTTTTTACTATGCATTAGTTCTGCTCCTCAAATATTTGCATGAGTAGGATTGGGAACATGTGGTTTGGTTGTAGTGCTTGAGGTAGGAACCTAATACCTTTTGATCACCCCAGGAATATATGTTATGCTTATTATTGCTTAGCCATGTTCGTAGGCGGGGATTGGATCGTGATTCACACATGGAAGTTTGAGAGTTATTTAATCATGGATAACATTAAGGTGGCAACTTTAATATACATCTGGGTGGATTGGTTGAGGCACCTGGGGAACCTAGTGTTGCCTATTTTGAGAAATCCCGGAGTACCCATGTGATTTTTCCTACGGTTCGCCACCCAAGCTCAAATGGATCATAAGATTATTCATGCTAGAAACTTCCGTGTGCAGCCACAAGCCATTATGGACTTTGGCATAGTTGAATAAGTTGCGTGAGCTCTTGAAGAGGTGGGCTAGAAGATGCAGGGGAAAGTAGGTGTACCGGTCCGCCCGGAGTAGAGATTTAATGCTTTAGAAAGACTATGTCTCGATCATCCGATCATGGATGCGGTCGAGTCTTGTGGGGAAAAGTGCGCAAACCTCTGCAGAGTGTATAAACTAATCATGGTTAGCCATGTCCCCGGTTATGGACATCTTGAGTATCTAGTACTTGAATCTATAGATGTGATCTCATCACGTTACTTTAATTAACTTGTTGGGTTAAATATGATACTTTTAGTTGGGATTTGATTTGGGGTTACCTTCTCAAATATTGGGTAACTTGGGAGTAGTTAAATAAATTTATTCCTTTGTTGCAGGGAAAACTAGCTTTATGCAAAATCATAAACTTACAGCCTCCACCAGCCAAATATTGCATGTAGATATAGTTCTTGCATTTCATTGCTTTACAGTGTAACTCTGCCAACATATTCAATGTGTTGACCTACATGGCTGCAACGTCTCATGTTGCAGACTACTCAGATGACGAATAAGGTGCGATAGGTCATTGTTTTGCACTCAACTATGCTGTTGGAGTTGATGGACTCATTTACCCTTGAAGCTTCCGCAATTATTTAGTTTAGATGGCCTTCAGCCATGATATTTTGTGTAATCATACTCTTTACGAGGACTCGATGTAATAAGTGTGTGATTGAAACTCTATTATAATTCCTCGAGTATTGTGCGTGTCAGCATTATCAATCCAGGGATGACACTAATGCACAGAGACTTGACCGTTTGAGGTCTGGTCGCTACAAGATGGTATTAGGGCACACGCTGACTGTAGGACGCGACCACTAGAATAAGCCACAAGATTTCTCTTCTCTACTCATTTCTAATTCTACTCTCTTTCTACTCTATAGATGGCGGATCCCAGGAACAAGTTCACTCAGCCGGATGACGACACCCCTTTCGGATGACACTTGAAGGAAGTCACTAAGTATTTGAACATTGGACTACCAAGCTTCACGGGGACTTTCTCTACATCTATATCAGAAGAGGAGCGCTGGAAGATCAAAGTCTGGGTACCTGGGAGGACATTTGTGCCAACAACAGAGCCTAATGATTTCTACCTGGATGCACCAAGCTAGAGCATAGGAAAGAGCATGGCAGCCCATATCACCTTTGGACACATATGTGAAGTGTACCACAAGGAGCTGGAGAATACCATTTATCAGATATGTGGCCGTTGAGATGACAAATGGGAGATGATTTGTACCAGGAGGGGTGGATCAATTGCAGCCTACATTCAAGAGATGGGAGATCATATTCGTCGACAGGAGAATTAACAAATTATCCACATGAAGAAGATCAAGAAACTGGTGAAGAAAAACAACGAGCTAGAAGAGGAACTCAAGTCTACACGCGATGGATACGAGGAAGAGATTGCCGTACTATTGGAGAAGCATGAAGATCTGAAGAGGAAGATGGGAATATCAGTGGAGAATATCAAGCAACCAACGGAGATCCGTTCGGAGGACTACATCATCCTGGACGACACCGACACGGATAGTGATGCGAATGATGGCAGCGATGCCGACTACGTTGATGAAGCTGGAGCAGATATCATGGAGTCTTCCTCTGATGAAAATTTCTAGATGACCACCATTGTAACTAGTAGTATTCCCTCCAAGTAGTTAGCAATGATCGAGTTTGTAATCATAGGTTAGACCGATTGTGTGATCTTGTGTGCTATTGAATGAAGTGAATTGATTGTGTTTGTCTCATGAGCATATGGGTAGTGAATCTCTCTTAGACCTCAATTCTATTATGTTTTCTCACCACTTCTAACCTGTCTGATGCCTCTGAGACGTGACAATGGATTTGCATTCCCACCGGAGCTTACTCAGTTGATCCAGCAGCCGAATGCCTTGATGCACATACTAGTTCAGAACCAGAACCAAGGCAACAACAACAACCTACCCCCCCCTTTGATCACCTAGCCCGCTTTTCTAAGGTTGAATCCGTTGGTCTTCTCTAGTAGCACCAAGACAATTGTTGCAGATGATTGGCTCCGCAAGATTGGAAGAGAGCTGACCACTGCAGGATGCACTAATGCAGAGAGAGTGCGTTTTGCCGCACATCAGCTTGATGGACCTGCATCATCTTGGTGGGAGAATTTCACCGCCACTTACCCCATTGACACTGTTACATGGGATCAGTTTCAGCAGGCTTTCCGCACTGCCCATGTTTCAGCAGGAGCTATGAGCATGAAGAAGCGTGAGTTTCGTAACTTGCGCCAAGGAGGACGTACAGTGGGCCAGTATGTGGATGAGTTTAGTAAGTTAGCATGCTATGCCCCAGATGACGTAGCCACAGATGTCGCTAAGTAGAAGAAGTTTCTTGAAGGACTCAACGATGAGCTGAGCATGCAGTTGATGGTGGCAACTTTCAACAACTACCAGGAGTTGGTAGACAGGGCCCTCATGATTGAAGGCAAGCATCAACAGATTGATAATCGCAAGAGGAAGTATGGACATGGGAGGTACACCTCGGGAACTCAGCAGAAGCCCCGCTATTCCCCGTACTCGGCGGGACATAGCTACAACCATGGAGGACATACCCATAATGGAGCAAGTTCGCACAACCACAGTCGCCCCAAGAATGGCAATGGGAATGGAGGAAGCAGCAGCCAGAATCGTTCCAACCCCTCAACACCAGCCAAGAGGGATCTGAGCCACATCACTTGTTTCAAGTGCCAGAAGACCGGACATTATGCCACTGAATGTCCTGAAGCTAAGAATGGAAATGGCAATGGAGGTTCTGCCAAGAAGCCCAACCCCTTCACCAAAGGTCAGGTGAACCACGTCAGCATGGAGGAGATTGAGGATCAACCCGACGCAGTTGTCGGTAAGTTTTTGATTAATGGATTTACCGCACTTGTACTTTTCGATACTGGTGCATCGCATTCATACATATCAAGGGGATTTGTGGATAAGTATAACCTGCCAACCATAGACCTTAAGTCACCTATGTTAGTAAGTTCCCCAGGAGTGGAGTATATGGCTAGTACGGGATGCTATCAGTTGCCACTAACCATAGGTAGACATGTTTTCCCCACCGAACTAATTGTTCTGGAGTCATAAGGATTGGATGTGATACTAGGAATGGATTGGCTATCCAAGTTTGAAGGGAACATCGATTGCGCCAGTAAATCAATTCTTCTCACCACCCCAGAAGGAAAGAGGATCAAGTATGTATCCCGGCATGCGCCGAGGAGGACTCAGGTAAATTCCTTATCAGGAGTTGTACAGGAGGAAGTACCAGTGGTGAAGGATTACCCCGACGTATTTCTGGAAGAGTTACCAGGCATGCCACCGGATCGAGACATTGAGTTTTTGATTGAGCTATTGCCAGGCACCGAACCAATATCAAAGAGACCGTATCGGATGCCCACAAAGGATCTGGAGGAAATTAAGACACAGATAAAGGAGTTACTGGAGAAAGGTTACATTCGATCAAGTTCATCACCTTGGGGAGCCCTAGTGCTTCTAGTGGAAAAGAAGGATGGATCTTTGGTTGTTGATTATCGTGCGCTGAATGAGGTGACGATCAAGAACAAATACCCTCTGCCGATGATCAATGATTTGTTTGACCAGTTGCAAGGAGCTAAAGTTTTATCTAAGATCGATCTTCGATCAGATTATCACCAGTTGAAGATCCGAGAGCAGGATATACCTAAGATTGCTTTACCACAAGGTACAGGCTATATGAGTATACCGTTATGTCATTTGGTCTAACTAACGCGCCTGCCTATTTCATGAATATGATGAACAAAGTGTTTATGGAGTTTTTGGATAAGTTCGTCGTGGTGTTCATTGATGATATATTGGTCTACTCAAAGAATGAAGAGGAACATAAGGAGCATTTGCGTTTGGTTCTTGAGAAGCTCAGGGATCATCAGTTGTATGCCAAGTGCAGCAAATGTGAGTTTTGGTTAAAGGAAGTTGGATTTCTCGGGCATGTTATATCCGGAGAAGGGATAGCAGTAGACCCTACCTAGGTTGCCTCTGTTACTAAGTGGGTGGCACCCACATCAGTTGGTGAGATCAGGAGTTTTCTTGGACTCACAGGTTATTACCGGAGGTTTATTGTGAATTTTTCCAAGATTGCAAAGCCCATGAGGGAGTTATTAAAGAACGACACCAAGTTTAAATGTACTGAGGAGCGTGAAGCCAGTTTCCAGGAATTGAAGAAACGTTTGGTTACAACCCTAGTGCTAATTCTCCGAGACCAACATAAGGATTACCAAGTATATTGCGACGCTTCCCGTCGAGGACTTGGAGCTGTGCTTATGCAAGAAGGAAGATTTGTTTTGTATGCCTCACGATAGCTTCGACCTCATGAGTTGAATTATGCTACACATGATTTGGAGTTAGCAGCCGTAGTGCATGCGCTGAAGACATGGAGACATTTTCTCATCGGAAACCATTGTGATGTATACACAGAACATAAGAGTTTCAAATACATCTTCATGTAGAAGGAGTTGAATCTTAGGCAAAGGAGATGGTTGGAGCTCATAAAGGATTATGATATGAAATTTCACTATCATCCCAGAAAGGCCAATGTCGTAGCAGATGCGTTGAGCTGCAAGAGTTATGTTAAAACGCTCATAATCGGAGGATTACCAAAGGAGTTAGCAAATGACCTTCGAGAGCCATGCTTGGAGATAGTTCCAAGAGGTTATGTTGCAGCATTGGAAATTCAGTCCACTCTCTTGGGTAAGATCAGATAAGCCCAAAAGACTGACAAGGAGATTGCCGATATAAAGGAAAGGATGAGTAAAGGAAAGGCTAAAGGATTTTGTGAGGATGAGCATGACACTTTATGGTTTGAGGATCGCATATATGTGTGTAATGATCCCGAGATCAGGAAGTTGATTCTACAGGAGGCACATGATTCGCCGTATTCGATTCACCCAGGCAACACTAAGATGTATATGGATTTGAAGGAAAGTTTCTGGTGGATAGGAATGAAGAAGGATATTGCCGAGTATGTAGCAGTATGTGATGTATGTCAAAGAGTCAAGGCAGAGCATCAGAAGCCAGCCGAATTGCTACAGCCGTTGCCAATACCCGAATGGAAGTGGGATAAGCTTGGCATGCAGTCGATGGTGGCAACTTTCAACAACTACCAGGAGTTGGTAGACAGGGCCCTCATGATTGAAGGCAAGCATCAACAGATTGATAATCGCAAGAGGAAGTATGGACATGGGAGGTACACCTCGGGAACTCAGTAGAAGCCCCTCTATTCCCCGTACTCGGCGGGACATAGCCACAACCATGGAGGCCATAACCATGGAGGACATACCCATAATGGAGCAAGTTCACACAACCACAGTCGCCCCAAGAATGGCAATGGGAATGGAGGAAGCAGCAGCCAGAACCGTTCCAACCCCTCAACACCAGCCAAGAGGGATCTGAGCCACATCACTTGTTTCAAGTGCCAGAAGACCGGACATTATGCCACTGAATGTCCTGAAGCTAAGAATGGAAATGGCAATGGAGGTTCTGCCAAGAAGCCCAATCCCTTCACCAAAGTCAGGTGAACCACGTCAGCATGGAGGAGATTGAGGATCAACCCGACGTAGTTGTCGGTAAGTTTTTGATTAATGCATTTACCGCACTTGTTCTTTTCGATACTGGTGCATCACATTCATACATATCAAGGGGATTTGTGTATAAGTATAACTTGCCAACCGTAGCCCTTAAGTCACCTATGTTAGTAAGTTCCCCAGGAGCGGAGTATATGGCTAGTAGGGGATGCTATCAGTTGCCACTAACCATAGGTAGACATGTTTTCCCCATGGACCTAATTGTTCTGTGGTCACAAGGATTGGATGTGATACTAGGAATGGATTGGCTACCCAAGTTTGAAGGGAACATCGATTGCGCCAGTAAATCAATTCTTCTCACCACCCCAGAAGGAAAGAGGATCAAGTATGTATCCCGGCATGCGCCGAGGAGGACTCGGGTAAATTCCTTATCAGGAGTTGTACAGGAGGAAGTACCAGTGGTGAAGGATTACCCCGACGTATTTTCGGAAGAGTTATCAGGAATGCCACCGGATCGAGACATTGAGTTTTTGATTGAGCTATTGCCAGGCACCGGACCAATATCAAAGAGACCGTATCGGATGCCCGCAAAGGATCTGGAGGAAATTAAGACACAGATAAAGGAGTTACTAGAGAAAGGTTACATTCGATCAAGTTCATCACCTAGGGGAGTCCCAGTGCTTCTAGTGGAAAAGAAGGATGGATCTTTGGTTATTGATTATCGTGCGCTGAATGAGGTGACGACCAAGAACAAATATCCTCTTCCGATGATCAATGATTTGTTTGACAGTTGCAAGGAGCTAAATTTTTCTCTAAGATCGATCTTCGATCAGGTTATCACCAGTTGAAGATCCGAGAGCAGGATATACCTAAGATAGATTTTACCACAAGGTACATGCTATATGAGTATACCGTTATGTCGTTTGGTCTAACTAACGCGCCTGCCCATTTCATGAATATGATGAGCAAAGTGTTTATTGAGTTTTTGGATAAGTTCGTCGTGGTGTTCATTGATGATATATTGGTCTACTTAAAGAATGAAGAGGAACATAAGGAGCATTTGCGTTTGGTTCTTGAGAAGCTCAGGGAAAATCAGTTGTATGCCAAGTGCAGCAAATGTGAGTTTTGGTTAAAGGAAGTTGGATTTCTCAGACATGTTATATCCGGAGAAGGGATAGCAATAGACCCTACCTAGGTTGCCTCTGTTACTAAGTGGGTGGCACCCACATCAGTTGGTGAGATCAGGAGTTTTCTTGGACTTGCAGGTTATTACCGGAGGTTTATTGAGAATTTTTCCAAAATTGCAAAGCCCATGACAGAGTTATTGAAGAAGGACACCAAGTTTAAATGGACTGAGGAGCGCGAAGCCAGTTTTCAGGAATTGAAGAAACGTTTGGTTACAACCCTAGTTCTAATTCTCCCAGACCAACGTAAGGATTACCAAGTATATTGCGATGCTTCCCGTCGAGGACTTGGAGCAGTGCTTATGCAAGAAGGAAGATTTGTTTCGTATGCCTCACGACAGCTTCGACCTCATGAGTTGAATTATGCTACACATGATTTGGAGTTAGCAGCCGTAGTGCATGCGCTGAAGACATGGAGACATTTTCTCATCGGAAACCATTGTGATGTATACACGGAACATAAGAGTTTCAAATACATCTTCATGCAGAAGGAGTTGAATCTTAGGCAAAGGAGACGGTTGGAGCTTATAAAGGATTATGATATGAAATTGCACTATCATCCCAGAAAGGCCAATGTCGTAGTAGATGCTTTGAGCCGCAAGAGTTATGTTAAAACGCTCATAACCGGAGGATTACCAATGGAGTTAGTAGATGACCTTCGAGAGCTATGCTTGGAGATAGTTCCGAGAGGTTGTGTTGCAGCATTGGAAATTCAGTCCACTCTTTTGGGTAAGATTAGAGAAGCCCAGAAGACTGACAAGGAGATTGCCGAGATAAAGGAAAGGATGAGTAAAGGAAAGGCTAAAGGATTTTGTGAGGATGAGCATGACACTTTATGGTTTGAGGATTATGTGCATAACGATCCCGAGATCAGGAAGTTGATTCTGCAGGAGGCACATGATTCGCCGTATTCGATTCACCCAGGCAACACTAAGATGTATCTGGATTTGAATGAAAGTTTCTGGTGGATAGGAATGAAGAAGGATATTGCCGAGTATGTAGCAGTATGTGATGTATGTCAAAGAGTCAAGGCAGAGCATCAGAAGCCAGCCGAATTGCTAGAGCCGTTGCCAATACCCGAATGGAAGTGGGATAAGCTTGGCATGGATTTTATCATAGGATTACCCAGGACTCGTTCAGGCTATGACTCTATCTGGGTTGTGGTCGATTGTTTGATGAAAGTAGCTCATTTCATCCCGGTGAAGACAACCTACACGAGTGCTAAGTTGGCAAACATATACATGACCAGGATTGTATGTCTGCATGGCGTTCCGTGGACCATTGTATAAGATAGAGGAACCCAGTTTACTTCAATGTTTTGGAATCAGTTGCACGAAACTTTGGGTACCAGGCTATAGTTCAGTACAGCCTTTCATCCACAGACAGATGGACAAACCGAGAGAGTCAATCAGATTCCAGAGGACAAGTTGAGAGCTTGTGCGCTAGATTATGGATCTGGTTGGGATGACAATTTGCCATATGAAGAGTTCTCTTATAACAACAGTTATCAAGCTAGTTTGAAGATGGCCCCTTTCGAAGCCTTGTACGGGAGGAGGTGCAGGACACCGTTATCGTGGGATAACGTTGGAGATCGACAGTTGTTCGGACCAGACTTAATCAAAGACTCGGAATAGAAGGTTAAGTTGATTCGCGATAGACTCAAGGTAGCCCTGTAACATCCCAAATTTTCAATTTGGAATGTTATACATTAGATCATCATTGCATATCATATTTTATTGCATTTTTGGTTTGATCCTAGAAATTCTACGCAACTCAAGGACCCGCGGAGAGAGTTGGGAATTTCGTTATTTTCATATTTTTCTCAAATTTTGAAAATAGGATCATTTGATTTTAATTATTTTATATTCAATTATTTCTATTATAAAAATAAGAGAGAGGGAATAAAATGACTTTCCCAAAATAAAGAAATATTGAGGATTTAATATTAAAATCAAATAAGATTTTATTTCGGAGTTTTGTCGCTATTTTATTGGAATTAGAAAAAATACGCATTTTCAATATTGCATTTAGGCCCCAAATAAATGTTCATCTTGTCCGGCTTATTTTTAGAGGACGGGGAAATTTTATTTCGGGATTTTTGGAGTCCGTTTAGTATTTATTTTATTTGTTTTTCTACGCGAAATTATTAAAAAAACGAACCGACCTACCGGGCCGTGTCCGACTAGGACTCCTGGCCCGGCCGGCCTTTATAAGCCGGGAGGCCGCCGCCCCAGCCCACCCGGGCCGCCCGCGCTCCAAAACCTAACCCTAAGCCGCCGCTGCCGCCGCCGCCCGCGCCACCCGCTGCTGCCGCTGCCGCGCCACCCCGCCGCCGTCGCCCACCTCGCCACCGACCGCCGGAGCCGCCGCCGCCGTCGGAGCCCGCCGCCCTCGCCGGAGGTAGCCACCTGCACCGCCGGCAGTTTTCTTCACAAAACCGCCCGTTTTTTTTATAAAATCGCGGTTGTTTTTTTATTAGATCGGTTTTTTTACGGTTTACTCTATTTTGCGGACGTTCGTCCGTACGTTCATTTTAACGAACGGTTTTCGTCGTTTAGCCGCAGACAGCGAACATGCGTTCGTTAGCCTGTTCGTCCATTTTTTCTTTTCTCGGATTTTCCGCGATTATTTCTGATCTGATTTTCGTTCAAGTATAACTTTTCGCTCGTTTATCGGAATCAGGCGATTCAAGAGCCTAGAGTTTCGCCTCGAACCCCTCTTCCCGTTTAACCAACTCAAACAAGTTTTTGCTACTGTAAAATTTGACTTAGGTCCAGATTAGTAAATGAAGCTTGTTTCTTTCGCTGTTTGACTTTCGTTGCTTCGTTTGATTTGATTCTTTTTAGAAACCGGAGTTCTTAAGTTGAACTTTCTGGTTAGATCTTTTATTTGAGTTTTACCTGTGCATTATATGAGTGCTTATTGTATGCTTGTTTGTTTGTGATAGAGTACCCGGAGTGCGCCGCTTGCTACTTCGAGTCTCTAGGTTTCACGGATCATCAGCAAGGCAAGTAACACTTTGATCATACCTCTTTACTACCCAGTTTTATTGCATTAGATCAATCCTCAAATAATTGCATGATTAGGACCTGGTTTAATATGTGGGTTTTGGGAAGTAGATGAGGTAGTACCTATTACATGTTTTATTTATCAAACCTTTGGGAGTTACTTCTACGTTTTCTTATATTGCTATGCTATGCTATGCTAGTAGACGTGGATTGACTGAGTGTATCCATAACAGATGTGAGATTGTTATTTAATGGTTTACTTAAGGTGGCAACTTAAATTCACATCTGGGTGGATTGAGTCACCTGGGGAACCCAGTGTTGCCTGTATTTTTGGAAATCCTGGGGTACCGTGTGATTCTCCTATGGACCGCCACCCAGGCTCAAAGGGATCATTAGATTTTTCATGCTAGAAACTTCCGTGTGCAGCCGCAAGCTACTATGGGCTCTATCATAGTTGAGTATGTTGCGTGAGCTCTTGAAGAGGTAGACTAGCAGATGTAGGGGATGTAGGTGGTACTGTCTACCCAGAGTAGAGAGTTAATGCTTCTGAAAGACTATGTCTTGGTCATCCGTTTGTCAAACACCTTGTAGTGCGAGAAATCCAACGGAGGAGATCGAGTCTTGCGGGGAAAAGTGCGCGAACCTATGCAGAGTGTATAAACTAATCATGGTTAGCCGTGTCCCCGGTTATGGACGTTTTGAGTATCTAGTACCTCGATTTTCATGTGAATCTCATCATGTTACTTAATTTAATTTTGTTGGGTTTAATGATGATGCTTAATTGGAATTGAGTTGGAGTAACCTTATCAATGTTTAACAACCACCATGATAGTTAAATAAAGTTTATTCCTTTGTTGTAGGAAAAAATTGGCTTTACACAAAACTATAACCATAGAGCTTTCCACCAGCCATATATGCATGTAGTGATAGCATTATTCTGTTCATTACTCTCTATGTGTTACATTGCCAGCATATTCCATGTGTTGACCCGTTTTCAGGTTGCAACGTTCATGTTGTAGACTTTTCAGACGACGAGTAAGGTGCCTTAGGTCGTGGTCTTATACTCTGTGATGCCGTTGGAGTTGATGGACTCGCTTATCTTCCAAGCCTTTCGCTGTTATCGTTATTAGATGGCCTTAAGCCATATTTGTTGTAATAAGTTCTCTTTGGAGACATTTGATGTAATAAGTGTGTGATTTCTACTCTGTTATAAATCCTTCAAGTATTGTGCATGTCAGCATTACCGATCCAGGGATGACACAGATGCACAGAGATCAGACTGTTTGAGGTCTGGTCGCTACAAGATGGTATCAGAACACACTCTGACTGTAGGACACGACCACTAAGCTAAAGCCCTAGATCACTACTCTCTCTTCTCATTTCTGACTCCTCATCTTTTCTACTCTTTTAGGATGGCGGATGCAAGGAACAAGTTCACGCAACCGGATGAAGATACAAGTTTTGGACGCCACTTGAAGGAAGTTACTAGATACCTGAACATCGGAGTACCAAGCTTCACCGGGACCTACATCGCCACTTTACCCGAAGAGGAGCGTTGGATGATTCAAGTTCATGTTCCAGGAAGGATGTTCCCGCCCGTCACTGAGCCCATAGAGTTTTCCTTTGATGCACCAACTTGGAGTTTAGGAAAGAGCATGGCAGCCCACATCACCATGGGACGCATTGGAGAAGTTTACCATAAGGATCTCAAGGATACTATCTACCAGATTTGTGGGCGCCGAGATGAGCAATGGGAGATGATCAGCACCAGGAAGGATAGATCAATTGCAGCTTTCATCCAGGAGTTAAACCAGCATATTCATCGCCAGGAGAACTAGATGTGCGCAGGCATGATAGATCTGAAGAAGGCTATGAACAAGATTGCAGAACTGGAGGAAGAACATAAGTCTACACATGATGGTTATGAGGAGGAAATAGCAACACTCGTGGAGAAGAATGATGACCTGAAGAAGAAGCTAAAAGTGTTTATGGGATTCCCCGCGACTGGAGGAGAAGACGATGATTGCACTTGCCCGGAGAACTACATCATCATCGACGACACTGACTCGGACCCAGACGATAGCGATGATGACTTTGTTGATGAAGCTGGAGCAGATATCATGGAGTCTTCGACCGATCAATTTTTCTAGTCGACCACCATAACAGTAGTAGTATTCCCCCATGTATATAGTATAGTCCGAGCACTTTTGTAACGATAGTTAGACCGTTGTATGCTCTTGTTTGAATTGATTGAAGTGATATTGTTTGCTTTTGTCTCATGTGCATATGGGTAGTGTTTCTCTCTCTAGACCACACTCTATTCTATATTCTCATCTTTTCTAAACCCTCAGATGCCTCCAAGACGTGACAATGGATTTGCTTTCCCACAGGAGCTCACTCAGTTGATCCAGCAGCAGAATGCATTGATGCAGATGTTAGTCCAGAATCAGAATCAGGGGAACAACAACAACAACAACCCACCACCACCACCACCACCTGTTGATCACTTAGCCCGTTTCTTGAGGCTGAATCCGTCGGTGTTCTCCAGTAGCACCGAGCCGATAGTTGCAGATGATTGGCCCCGCAAGATGGGAAGGGAGTTGACCATTGCAGGATGCATAGATGCGGAGAAGGTGCGTTTTGTGGCACATCAGCTTGATGGACCCGCAACATCATGGTGGGAGAATTTCACAGCCACTTATCCTATCAACACTGTCACTTGGGATCAGGTTCAGCAGGCTTTCTATACTGCTCATGTTTCAGCAGGAGCTATGGCCATGAAGAAGCGTGAGTTTCGCAACTTGCGCCAAGGAGGACGTACTGTTGGCCAGTATGTGGATGACTTTAGTAAGCTAGCATGTTATGCCCCAGATGATGTTGCTACGGATGCAGCTAAACAGGAGTAGTTTTTGGAAGGACTGAATGATGAGGTGAGCATGCAGTTGATGGTAGCAACTTTCAACAACTACCAGGAGTTGGTAGACCGAGCTCTCATGATTGAAGGGAAGCAGCAGCAGATTGACAGCCGCAAGAGGAAGTATGGACAAGGGAAGTACAATTCTGGAGCTCAGCAGAAGCCTCGTTTTACCCCGAACTCGGGAGAACCTTTTCAGCATACCCATGGAGGAGGGAGTTCGCACAACCCTAGTGGCCCCAAGAATGGTAATGGGAATGGAGGAAGCAATGGACAGAATCGTGCCAACCCATCAACACCAGCCAAGAGGGATCTAAGCCACATTACCTGTTACAAATGCCAGATGACTGGACATTATGCCACTGAATGTCCTGAAGCGAAGAATGGAAATGGCAATGGGAGCTCCGGGAAGAAGCCTAACCCTTTCTACAAGGGACATGTGAACCACGTTAGCGTGGAGGAGGTTGAAGCCCAGCCAGATGCAGTAATAGGTAAGTTTTTGGTTAAGTCATTTACTGCAATCGTTCTTTTTGATACTGGTGCATCACATTCATACATATTAAGGGGATTTTTGGATAAGTATAAACTACCAACCCAAGCCCTTAGGTCACCCATGTTAGTAACCTCGCCAGGAGCAGATTATATGGCTAGTCTATGGTGTGATCGGTTACCATTAAGGATTGGTAACTATGTGTTTCCCTCAGACCTAATAGTATTGGAGTCGCAAGGACTGGATGTGATATTAGGCATGGATTGGTTATCGAAGTATGGAGGGACCATTGAATGCGCCAGTAAGTCGATTTTGCTTATCACGCCAGAAGGAAGAAGGATCAAGTATGTATCCCGGCATGTGCCGAAGAGGACTCAAGTAAATTCCTTATCAGGAGTTGTACAGGAGGAAGTACCAGTGGTGAAGGATTTCCCTGACGTATTTCCAGAGGAGTTGCCAGTCATGCCACCGGATAGAGACATTGAGTTTTTGATTGAGTTTTTGCCAGGCACAGTGCCGATATCTAAGAGACCGTACATGATGCCCGCAAAAGATTTGGAGGAAATTAAGAAGTAGATAAAGGAGCTACTGGATAATGGCTATATTCGCCCAAGTTCTTCACCTTGGGGATCGCCAGTGCTTCTAGTGGAGAAGAAGGATGGATCGTTGAGAATGGTAGTTGATTATCGAGGATTGAATGAAGTGACAATCAAGAACAAGTACCCGCTGCCGATGATCAATGACTGGTTTGACCAATTGCAAGGAGCTAAGGTATTTTCCAAGATCGATCTGCGATCAGGATACCACCAGTTGAAGATTCGAGAGCAGGATATACCTAAGACAACTTTTACCACCAGGTACGGGCTGTATGAGTATACCGTTATGACATTTGGTCTGACTAACGCACCTGCATATTTCATGAACATGATGAACAAGGTGTTTATGGAGTTTCTGGATAAGTTCGTTGTGGTGTTCATTGATGATATTTTGGTCTACTCAAAGAATGAAGTGGAGCATAAGGAGCATTTGCGTTTGGTACTTGGGAAGCTCAGAGAACATCAGTTATACGCCAAGTTCAGCAAGTGTGAGTTTTGATTAAAGGAAGTTGGATTCCTCGGACATGTTATATCCGGAGAAGGAATAGCAGTAGACCCCACCAAGGTTGTCACTATGACAAATTGGGAAGCCCCCACATAAGTTGGAGAGATCCGGAGTTTCCTTGGACTCGTAGGATACTACCGAAGGTTCATTGAGAATTTCTCGAAGATTGCAAAGCCCATGACGGAGTTGTTGAAGAAGGACACCAAGTTTAAATGGACTGAGGAATGTGAGGCCAGTTTCTAGGAGTTGAAGAAACGTTTGGTTACATCACCAGTGTTGATTCTGCCTGATCAGCGCAAGGATTATGAAGTATATTGCGACGCTTCACGTCGAGGACTCGGAGCAGTGCTTATGTAGGAGGGAAGAGTTGTTTCGTATGCCTCATGACAGCTTAAGACCCATGAGTTGAATTATGCTACACATGATTTGGAGTTAGCAGACGTAGTGCATGCATTGAAGAGATGGAGACATTTTCTCATCGGAAACCATTGTGAGGTGTACACGGATCACAAGAGTTTGAAATACATCTTCATGCAGAAGGAGTTGAATCCCAGGCAAAGGAGATGGTTGGAGCTCATCAAGGATTATGATATGAGATTGCATTATCATCCCGGAAAGGCTAACGTAGTAGCCGATGCGTTGAGCCGCAAGAGCCATGTCAACACACTCTTGACCGGAGAGTTACCAAAGGAGTTAGCCGAGGATCTTCGCGAACTATGTTTGGAGATAGTTCCGAGAGTCTATGTGGCAGCATTGGAGATTCAGTCCACTTTGATGGATAAGATCAGAGAAGCCTAGAAGACAAACAAGGAGATTGCCGAGATAAAGGAGAAGATGAGCAAAGGGAAAGCTAAGGGATTTCGTGAGGATGAGAACGATACCTTATGGTTTGAGGACCGCGTTTTTGTGCCTAATAACCCAAAGATCAGGAAGTTGATTCTGCAAGTGGCCCATGATTCACCGTATTCGATTCACCCAGGAAATACCAAGATGTATTTGGATTTGAAGGACACTTTCTGGTGGACCGGAATGAAGAAGGATATTACGGAGTATGTAGCAGTATGTGATGTATGTCAGAGAGTGAAGGCAGAGCATCAGAAGCTAGCAGGATTGCTACAGTCATTGCTGATACCCGAATGGAAGTGGGATAAGCTCGGCATGGATTTTATCACGGGATTGCCCAGAACTTGTTCAGGCTATGACTCAATATGGGTTGTTGTCGACCGTTTGACGAAGATAGCTCATTTCATCCCAGTGAAGACCACTTACACCAGTGCTAAGTTGGCAAAGATATACATGACCAGGATCGTATGTCTGCATGGAGTTCCGAGGAGCATTGTATCAGATAGAGGAACCCAGTTTACCTCAAGTTTCTGGAATCAGTTACACAAAACTTTGGGTACCAGGCTAGAGTTCAGTACAGCCTTTCATCCGCAGACAGATGGACAAACCGAGAGAGTCAATCAGATTCTAGAGGATATGTTGAGAGCTTGTGCGCTAGATTATGGACCTAGTTGGTACAAGAGTTTGCCATATGCGGAGTTCTCTTACAGCAACAGTTATCAATCCAGTTAGAAGATGGCCCCTTTCGAAGCTCTGTATGAAAGGAGGTGCATGACACCGTTTTTGTGGGATGAAGGTGGAGACCGTCAGTTGTTTGGACCAGATTTGATTAAGGAGTCTGAACAGAAGGTGAAGTTGATTCGCGCTACGCTCAAGGTAGCCCAGTCCAGGCAGAAGAGCTATGCAGATTCTAAACGCAAGGAGACAGTTTACGAAGTTGGAGACAGAGTTTATCTTCGTGTATCCCCACTTCGAGGAGTTAAGCGCTTTGGAGTTAAGGGAAAGTTAGCGCCACGTTTTGTAGGACCATACAAAGTTTTGGAGCATATGGGAGAAGTTTCTTACAAGTTGGAATTACCCGAAGGATTGTTAGGAGTTCATGATGTGTTCCACGTTTCCCAGTTGAAGAAGTGCCACACAGAGATGGCCGATATACCGTTGAGAGATACAGTGCCACTGGAAGCAATTCAGTTGGATAATGATTTGACCTATGAGGAGAAACCAGTCAAGATTCTCGAATATGCCAGCTGAGTCACGCGCAGCAAGGTTATCAAGTTTTGCAAAGTTCAGTGGAGCCACCATACCGAAGATGAAGCCACCTGGGAGCGAGAGGAAGATCTACTGAAGGACCACCCTCACCTATTTTCTAGCCAACCCGAATCTCGAGGGCTAGATTCATCTTAAGGGGGGTAGGTTTGTAACATCCCAAATTTTCAATTTGGAATGTTATACATTAGATCATCATTGCATATTATATTTTATTGAATTTTTGGTTTGATCCTAGAAATTCTACGCAACTCAAGCACCCACGGAGAGAGTTGAGAATTTCATTATTTTCATATTTGAGTTTTCTCAAATTTTGAAAATAGGATCATTTGATTTTAATTATTTTATCTTCAATTATTTCTATTATAAAAATAAGGGATAGGGAATAAAATGACTTTCCCAAAATAAAGAAATATTGAGGATTTAATATTAAAATCAAATAAGATTTTATTTTGGAGTTTTGTCGCTATTTTATTTGAATTAGGAAAAATGCGCGTTTTTCAAAATTGCATTTACGCCCCAAATAAATGTTCATCTTGTCCGGCTTATTTTTAGAGGACGGGGAAAATTTATTTCGAGATTTTTGGAGTTTGTTTATTATTTCTTTTATTTGTTTTCTGCACGGAATTATTTTAAAAAAATGAACCGACCTACCGGGCCATGTCCGACTAGGACTCCTGGCCCGGCCGGCCTTTATAAGCCGGGAGGCCGCCGCCCCAGCCCATCCGAGCCGCCCGTGCCCCAAACCCTAACCCTAAGCCGCCGCCACCGCCGCCCGCTGCCGCCGCTGCCGCGCCACCCCCCCCCCCCCCCGTCGCCGCCGCCGCCCGCCTCGTCGCCGACCGCCGCCGCCGGAGCCCCGCTGCCCTCGCCGGCGGTAGCCACTCGCGCCGCCGGCGGTTTTCTTCAGAAAACCGCCCGTTTTTTTATAAAACCGCGGTTGTTTTTTTATTAGATCGGTTTATTTTTTTACGGTTTAGTCTATTTTGCGTACATTCGTCCGTACGTTCGTTTTAACGAACAATTTTCGTTGTTTAGCCGCAGACAGCGAACGTTCGTTCGTTAGCCTATTCGTCCATTTTTTCTTTTTCTCGGATTTTCCGCGATTATTTTTGATCGTGATTTCTGATCCGATTTTTGTTCTAGTATAAATTTTTGCTCGTTTATCGGAATCAGGCGATTCAAGCACCTAGAGTTTCGTCTTGAAACCCTCTTTCCGTTTAACCAACTCAAACAAGTTTTTGATACAGTAAAATTTGACTTAGGTCCAGATTAGTGAACGAAGCTTGTTTCTTTTGCCGTTTGAATTTTGTTGCTTCGTTTGATTTGATTCTTTTTGCAAACCCGAGTTCTTAAGTTGAACTTTCTGGTTAGATCTTTTATTTGAGTTTTACCCATGCATTAGATGAGTGCTTATTGTATGCTTCTTTGTTTGCGATAGAGTACCCGGAGTGCGCCGCTTGCTACTTCGAGTCTCTAGGTTTCACGGATCATCAGCAAGGCGAGTACCACTTTGATCATACCTCTTTACTACCCAGTTTTATTGCATTAGATCAATCCTCAAACAATTGCATGATTAGGATCCGATTTAATATGTTGGTTTTGGGAAGTAGATGAGGTAGTACCTATTACCTGTTTTATTTATCAAACCTTTGGTAGTTACTTCTACGTCTGCTTATATTGCTATGCTATGCTAGTAGACGTGGATTGGGTGAGTGTATCCATGATAGATGTGAGATTCTTATTTAATGGTTTACTTAAGGTGGCAACTTAAATTCACATCTGGGTGGATTGAGGCGCCTGGGGAACCCAGTGTTGCCTGTATTTTTGGAAATCCCGGGGTACCGTGTGATTCTCCTATGGACCGCCACCCAGGCTCAAAGGGATCATGAGATTTTTCATGCTAGAAACTTCCGTGTGCAGCCGCAACCTACTATGGGCTCTAGCATAGTTGAGTATGTTGCGTGAGCTCTTGAAGAGGTAGACTAGCAAATGTAGAAGATGTACGTGGTACTGTCTACTCGGAGTAGAGAGTTAATGCTTCTGAAAGACTGTGTCTCAGTCATCCGTTTGTCAAACACCTTGTAGTGCAAGAAATCCAACGGAGGAGATCGAGTCTTGCGGCAAAAAGTGAGCAAACCTCTGCAGAGTGTATAAACTAATCATGGTTAGCCGTGTCCCCGGTTATGGACATTTTGAGTATCTAGTACCTGGATTTTTATGTGAATCTCATCATGTTACTTAATTTAATTTTGTTGGGTTTAATGATGATGCTTAATTGGTATTGAGTTGGAGTAACCTTCTCAATGTTTAACAACCACCATGATAGTTAAATAAAATTTATTTCTTTGTTGTAGGGAAAATTTGGCTTTACGCAAAACTGTAAACATAGAGCTTTCCACCAGCCATATATGCATGTAGTGATAGCATTATTCTGTTCATTACTCTCTATGTGTTACATTGACAGCATATTCCATGTGCTGACCCGTTTTCGGGCTGAAACGTTCATGTTGCAGACTTTTCAGACGACGAGTAAGGTGCCTTAGGTCGTGGTCTTATACTCAGTGATGCCATTGGAGTTGATGGACTCGCTTATCTTCCAAGCCTTCCGCTGTTATCGTTATTAGATGGCCTTAAGCCATATTTATTGTAATAAGTTCTCTTTTGAGACATTCGATGTAATAAGTGTGTGATTGCTACTCAGTTATAAATCCTTCAAGTACTGTGCGTGTCAGCATTATCGATCCAGGGATGACACTGATGCACAGAGATCAGACTGTTTGTGGTCTGGTCGCTACAAGCCGAGTCTAGGCAGAAGAGTTATGCGGATACTAAATGAAAGGAGACCGTTTATGAAGTCAGAGATAGAGAATATCTTCGTGTGTCCCCACTTCAAGGAGTGAAACATTTTGGAGTCAAGGGAAAGCTAGCGCCACGTTTGTGGGACCATACAGAGTTTTGGAACGCATGGGAGAAGTTGCATACAAGCTGGAATTGCCAGAAGGATTGTCAGGAGTTCATGATGTGTTTCACGTTTCCCAGTTGAAGAAGTGCCACGCAGAGATGGCCGATATTCCTCTGAGAGATATAGTACCACTGGAAGCAATTCAGCTAGACAGTGATTTGTCCTATGAAGAAAAGCCAGTCAAGTTTCTCGAGTTCTCTAGTCGAGTTACTCGCAGAAAGGTTATCAAGTTTTGTAAAGTTTAGTGGAGCCACCATACCGAGGAGGAAGCCACCTGGGAGCGGGAAGAAGATCTCCGTAGAGACCACCCAAATCTTTTTGCTGACCAACCAGAATCTCGAGGGCGAGGTTCATCTTAAGGGGGGTAGGTTTGTAACATCCAATTTTCAATTTGGATGTTATACATAGATCATCATATGCATATCATATTTATTCTTGCATTTTGTTGTGATCCTAGAAATCTTAAGCAACTCAAGGACCCAAGGAGAGAGTTGGAGGTTTCAGAAAATTCATATTTGAATTTATTTCAAATTTGAAGAAAGGATCAATTTGATTTTATTATTTTCTCTCCAATTATTTTCCCATATTAAATATAAATGAGAGAAGATAATATGACTTCTTCAATCTAAGAGAAATATTGGAGAAACAATTTTAAAATCAAATTATTATTTTATTGGTATTTTATTTGAATTAGCAAATTATTGCATTTTTGAAAATTGCATCTTAGTCCAGAAAAATGTTCATCTTGTCCTAAATATTAGGTTTGGACGGTGAAGGTTATTTCTGGAATTTTTAGATTTTTTTAATATTTATTTAGGATTTTTCCTCGCGACGAAACTATTAAAAAAAACTTCGGGCTAGCTGGGCCAAAGCCCAGCCGTCGGCCCGCTCCCGCGCCGCCTTCCCCGTCGTGGCCGACCAGGACTCCTCGGAGTCCGGCGCCAACCCGGCCTCAGCCGCCGCCTCCCCCAAGACATGGTCGGCCCCCCGCCTTATAAGCCGCCGCCACCGCCCCCTCTCCCCTCGCCTCACCCCACCACCGCAAGCCCCGCCGCTAGGGCCGCCACCGCTCGCCGCGGCCGCCGCTGCCGCTCGCCGCGGCCGCCGCTGCCGCACGCCGCCGCTGCTCCCGCGTTGCCGCGGCCCCGCCACCCGCGCCGCCCCACGTCGCAGCTCCGCTGCCGCCGACGCCACCGCTCACCGCCGCCACCGACCTTTTTTTGATTAACGGGTAAACCGTTGACCCGCCTCGGTTTAATCTCGGTTTTTTTCTCGGTTTGGTAGATTTAGATTGGTTTAGTTTCGGTTTTTAACGAACGATTTTTGCTAGATCTGTTCTGTTAGCGAACGTTCACGCTGTTGGTTTTTCTTTTTAGTTTTTTTCGGCCAGGGACCTATCCGTGAATAGTTTTCTCGTGATTTAGCCACTGTTCTTAAAACTAGCATAACTTTTTACCCATTTATCCAAATTAGATGAAACCAGCGCCTAAATCTTCGTATCGTTCTGTTCTTTCCAATTAACCAACTTGAACTTGATTTCGGTACTGTAAAATTTGAGTTTAGTCCTGATTAGTAAACGATCTTGTTTCGTTCGTATTTTGAGTTTCGTTTCTCCGTTTTAGTTGAATCTTTTTGCAAATCGTAGCTAATCACATGTACCTATTGCTAAGATCGAATTCACATGATAATATTGCTGTTAGGTTTGACTTTTGTTAGTTTAAGCCGTTTACTTATTTCATGTTTGATTTGGATCTTTTCTCGGTTTTCTCGTCGTTTCATTTGAGTGATTTCTTATGTATGCTACTGTTTGTTTACGCTAGATTACCCAGAGTGCGAAGTGTGGTACTATGAATCTCTAGAGTTTGCAAATCGTCAGCAAGGCAAGTTACACTTTGATCATACTCTTTCATACCCAGTTTTTACTATGCGTTAGTTCTGCTCCTCAAATATTTGCATGAGTAGGATTGGGAACATGTGGTTTGGTTGTAGTGCTTGAGGTAGGAACCTAATACCTTTTGATCACCTCGGAAGTATACATTATGCTTATTATTGCTTAGCCAGGCTCGTAGACGGGGATTGGATCGTGATTCACACATGGAAGTTTGAGAGTTATTTAATCATGGATAACATTAAGGTGGCAACTTTAATATACATCTAGGTGGATTGGTTGAGGCACCTGGGGAACCCAGTCTTGCCTGTTTTGGGAAATCTTGGAGTACCCGTGTGATTTTTCCTACGGTTCGCTACCCAGGCTAAAAGGGATCATAAGATTATTCATGGTAGAAACTTCCGTGTGCAGCCACAAGCCATTATGGGCTCTGACATAGTTGAGTAAGTTGTGTGAGCTCTTGAAGAGGTGGGCTGGCAGATGTAGGGGAAAGTAGGTGTATCGGTCTGCCCAGAGTATAGAGTTAATGCTTCAGAAAGACTATGTCTTGATCATCCGATCATGGATGCGGTCGAGTCTTGTGGGGAAAAGTGCGCCAACCTCTGCAGAGTGTATAAACTAATCATGGTTAGCTATGTCCCTGGTTATGGACATCTTGAATATCTAGTACTTGAATCTATTGATGTGATCTCATCATGTTACTTTAATTAACTTGTTGTATTAAAGATGATACTTTTAATTGGGATTTGATTTGGGGTTACCTTCTCAAATATTGGGCAACTTGGGAGTAGTTAAATAAATTTATTCCTTTGTTGTAGGGAAAAACTAGCTTTATGCAAAAACATAAACTTACAGCCTCCACCAGCCAAATATTGCATGTAGATATAGTTCTTGCATTTCATTGCTTTACAATGTAACTCTGCCAGCATATTCAATGTGCTGACCTACATGGCTGCAACGTCTCATGTTGCAGACTACTCAGACGACGAATAAGGTGCGATAGGTCGTTGTTTTGCACTCAGCTATGCCATTGGAGTTGATGGACTCATTTACCCTCGAAGCTTCCACAGTTATTTAGTTTAGATGGCCTTCAACCATGATATTTTATGTAATCATACTCTTTATGAGGACTCGATGTAATAAGTGTGTGATTGAAACTTTGTTATAAATCCTCGAGTACTATGCGTGTCAGCATTACCGATCCAGGGATGACACTGATGTAGAGAGACTTGACCGTTTGAGGTCTGGTCGCTCCAAATTTGCTACAGTAGAGAATGATAAGGTTTTTGCACTGGTTTATACTAACTTATCTCGCGAGTTCTTGTTGAGTTTTGTGTGGATGAAGCTTTCAAGATTTAGGGAAACCGTGATATAAGAGGAATTAAGGAGGCACAAAATCTCAAGATTGGGGATGCCCAAGGCATCCCAAGCTAATATTCCAAGAAGTCTCAAGCATCTAAGCTTGGGGATGCCCCGGTAGGCATTCCACCTTTCTTCTTCAACAATTATCGGTTAGTATCGGTTGAGCCTAAGTTTTTGCTTCTTCACATGAGTTGTGCTATGCTTGGAATGTCATTTTGTTTTGTTTTACTTTGTGTTTTAATAAAATACTTAGATCGAAAAGTTTTAAATAAGAGAGAGTCTTCAAATAGCTACCCATTTACATTACTACTCGCTTGATCTTCACTTATATCTTTTTGGAGTAGCTTGTCATTTACTCTTGTGCTTCACTTATATCCGATGAGTAAATTGTTTGATGAATTGAATATCATGAAGTTGAAATGATATCTTGCCTAGTGGTAGCTTCACATTGGGTTTAGAAAGTGAAATATTTTGAAGCTTGACATCCACAATATTGGTCATACAAGCAATTCAAGAATGATTAGTAGAAGGAAGAGAACTTCCACATGCAAATACATTATCTTTGCAATCTTTTGTGATTGTGAGCCCCCATCAAAATATTATATGCCAAAATTATTGACGTTGGACAAGGAAGACAATGTAATGATTTATGTTTGTTCACATTCACATAGAATATTGTTATATATCCTTCAACATGTGGTGCTTGCCCCCATCTTTGCTAGCCAAAAATTCCGCACCAAGTAGAGATACTACTTGTGCATCCAAAAAACCATTAAACCCAAATCTTATTTTCAAGAGTCCACAATACCTACCTAAGGATTGAGAAAGATCCTTCAAGTAAGTTGTCATCTGTTCAGTAAGGCAATAGAAATTTCTTCTAAAAGTGTTAGATCATTTAGTGTAAGGGAAAATTGAGCATTATACGAACTTGTGATGGCGAAGAATAAAAGCCACAGAATGCATAATAAAGGTTGCTATCACAAGGAGCAATATAATGCGACGTTCTTTTGCACTAAGGGATTGAGCATACAAACAAAAAGCGCATGGCAACCTCTGCTTCCCTCTGCGAAGGGCCTACCTTTTACTTTTATGTATTTACTTTCATGCTAGGGTCAAAGTTTTTATCTCTATTCCTTTTTATTTTTCTCTTTTGGCAAATATCATGTGGCGAGGAAAGACATATATCCAGTTGGATATGGGTAGCATGAGTTATTATTGTTTACATCACCCTTGAGGTGAATACGTTGGGAGGCGAAATTATAAGCCCCTATCTTTCCATGTGTCCGGTTGAAACATTTTTCTCATGTGTATGCGGTGAGCGTTAGCAATCATAGAATACTATATGATGGTTGAGTATGTGGAGCTCTTACTTATACTCTGTTGAATAAGTTGAATTGCAATTGTTTGGTGACTAAGAATATAGGTTGTTGAGTTTCAAGGGAATTCATTGTTTGAACCTTAACATGTGAATTGGTTGCTACCTTTTCATGATGAGTTTAATGATAAAGAATTACTATTATGATGCTACGAAAAGTGATTGAAATTGTCATTGATCAAACTTGTACACTTCATAAATTATTTCTTTTATCATTTACCTACTCGAGGACGAGTAGGAATTAAGCTTGGGGATGCTGATACGTCTCCAGCGTATCTATAACTTATGAAGTATTCATGCGGTTATAGTATCATTCTTGGATGTTTTACAATCATTTTATAGCAACTTTATATCTTTTTTTGGGACTAACCTATTGACCCAGTGTCAAGTGTCAGTTGTTGTTTTTTGCTTTTTTTTTACATCGCATGAAATCAATATCAAACGGAGTCCAAACACCGTGAAACTTTTTGTGGATTTTTGATGGACCAGAAGACATCCAGTGGGCTAGAGAAGCACCTGGGGGTGCCCCGAGGGGGGCACAACCCACTAGGGCGCGCCCGGAGGCCCAGGCGCGCCCAGGTGGGTTGTGCCCACCTCGGTGGCCTCCCACACCCCTTCTTCACCCTATAAATTCCCAAATACTCCAGAAACCCTTGGGGTAATCCTAGATCGGATGTTCCACCTCCGCAAGCCTCCATATCTCTAGACCCTATTCTGGCACCCTGCCGGAGGGGGAGATCATCACCGGTGGCCATCTTCATCATCCCGGCGGCCACCACGACGAGGAGGGTGTAGTCCACCCTCAGGGCTGATGGTTTGTACTAGTAGCTATGTGTTTAATGTCTCTCTCACGTGTTCTTGAGATGTCACGATCTTGATGTATTGCGGGCTTTGTTACAATAGTCGGATCATATGGTGTTTTCCCCTCTCTATCTTGTTGTGATGAATTGAGTTTTCCCTTTAAGATTTCGTTTTATAGGATTGACTACTTTTATGGATTTGAGAGCACTTGATATATGTCTTGGATATGAGTACTCATGGTGACAGTGGGGTATCATATTGATTCACTTGATATGTGTTTTGGCACTCAACTCGTGGATTCCCGAGGTGACATTGGGTAATCTATGCATAGGGGTTGATGCACGTCTCATTTTTCTTTCCCCGGTAGAAATCTTGGAGCACTCATTGAGGTTCTTTGTGTTGGATTGAGTATTATGAATCTGAATTTGCTTTGGTGTTATTTTAGTACGAACTCTTGGTTAGATCGATCGGAAAGAATATCTTGGTGTTATTTTAATACAGACTCTAGGATAGATTGATCGGAAATAATAGCTTTGAGGTGGCTTCATACCCTACAAACAATTTCTTCTTATGTTCTCCGCTAGATAAGAACTTTGGAGTGATTCTTCATCGCACTTTGAGGGATGGTTATATGATCCAATTATATTACCGTTGTTGAGAGATTGCACTAGCAAAAGTACGAACCCTAGGCCTTGTTTTCAAGCATTGCAATACCGTTTGTGCTCACTTATGTTAGTGGCTGCCTTGCTATTTTTATTTATTCAGATTATAAAAATATATTTCTACCATCCATATTACACTTTTATCACCATATCTTCGCCGAACTAGTGCACCTATACAATTTGCCATTGATTGGGTGTGTTGGGGACACAGGAGATTTCTTATATTTGGTTTCAAGGTTGTTTGAGAGAGACCATCTTCATCCTACACCTCCCACGGATTAATAAACCTGAGGTCATCCACTTGAGGGAAAATTCCTATTGTCCTACAGAACTCTGCGCTTGGAGGCCCAACACGTGTCTACAAGAATAAAGTTGCATAGTAGACATCACGCATGCACACTCTTTTGTACCCCATTGACAATGCCCTGGAGGAGCAGTAAAGGGCGCCCGGAGGAGGAGCGAGGTGGAGAAGGCGGTGGCTAGGGTTCTAAACCCTCTATCTATTTTTCTTTTTTTGTGTGTCCATGTTATGTTAAGTTGTAATTGAACTATGTTGGAGATGCTATGGGCTTGTTGGCCCTTTTATTAAGTTCTATTATTAAGTTTTCTATCTATTCTATTATTAAGTTCTTCCTAGTTTGAACTATGTGATCGTGCTTGGGCTTGTTGACCTTGTCTACACATTTGTTGACTGTTTTGTTAGAGAGCTCGCTTTGTTAGAAACCACCTAGTGCATGTAGCCACAACGAACCCTTCTCTTTTTTACACAAGCCACAAATATGTAGCCACCTAGCTAGTGCATGCAGCCACAAAAATATAAAACATATTGTTCAATTTATTTGTCTTTGCAAAACGGGTGCAGATGCAATTGGATCGAAAAGGTTGAAACTGATCTAAAAAATGATGCTCTAAATCGAGGAGACAAGCGTGTGAGAAGAGAGGAACCAGTGGCAGCGACTGTCGCTGCACCCATGGCGGCTGGCGTGCACGAAAGTGGCTCGGTCAGTGCATCATTGTGGCACGTATCGGTGCATGGAAGCTCTGAAGGAAATATGCCCTAGAGGCAATAATAAAGTTATTATTTATTTCCTTATATCATGATTAATGTTTATTATTCATGCTAGAATTGTATTAACCGGAAACATGATACATGTGTGAATACATAGACAAACATAATGTCACTAGTATGCCTCTACTTGACTAGCTCATTAATCAAAGATGGTTATGTTTCCTAACCATATACATGAGTTGTCGTTTGATTAACGGGATCACATCATTAGTAGAATGATGTGATTGACATGACCCATTCCGTTAGCTTAGCACTTGATCGTTTAGTATGTTGCTCTTGCTTTCTTCATCACGTATACATGTTCCTACAACTATGAGATTATGAAACTCCCGTTTACCAGAGGAACACTTTGTGTGCTACCAAATGTCACAACGTAACTGGGTGATTATAAAGGAGCTCTACAGGTGTCTCCAAAGGTACATGTTGAGTTGGCGTATTTCGAGATTAGGTTTTGTCACTGCGATTGTCGGAGAGGTATCTCTGGGCCCTCTCGGTAATGCACATCACTATAAGCCTTGCAAGCAATGTAGCTAATGAGTTAGTTACGGAATGATGCATTACATAACGAGTAAAGAGACTTGCCGGTAACGAGATTGAACTAGGTATTGAGATACCGACGATCGAATCTCGGGCAAGTAATATACCGATGAAAAAGGGAACAACGTATGTTCTTATGCGGTTTGACCGATAAAGATCTTCGTAGAATATGTAGGAGCCAATATGAGCATCCAGGTTCCGCTATTGGTTATTGACCGGAAACGTGTGTCGGTCATGTCTATATAGTTCTCGAACCCGTAGGGTCCACACACTTAAAGTTTCAATGATAGTTATATTATGAGTTTATGAGTTTTGATGTACCGAAGGTTTTTTGGAGTCCCGAATGTGATCACGGACATGACGAGGAGTCTCGAAATGATCGAGACATGAAGATTGATATATTGGAAGCCTATATTTGAATGTCGAAAGTGTTTCGGGTGAAATCGGGATTTTATCGGAGTACCGAGGGGTTACCGAAACCCCCGGTGGGCTTAATGGGCCATAGTGGGCCTTAGTGGAGAAGAGGAGAGGAGGCCAGGGCAGGGCCGCGCGCCCCTCCCCCCTAGTCCGAATAGGACAAGGATAGGGGGGCGGCGGCCCCCTTTCCTTCCTCTCTCTCCCTCCTCTTTCCCCCTTCTCCTAATCCAACAAGGAAGGAGGGAGTCCTACTCCCGGTGGGAGTAGGACTCCCCTTGGCGCGCCTCCTCCCTGGACGGCCGCCCCCTCCCCCTTTCTCCTTTATATACGGGGGCAGGGGGCACCTCTAGACACAACAACAGATCATTGATCTCTTAGCCGTGTGCGGTGCCCCCCTCCACCATAGTCCTCCTCGATAATATTGTAGCAGTGCTTAGGCGAAGCCCTGCGACGGTAGAACATGATCATCGTCACCACGCCGTCGTGCTGATGGAACTCTCCCTCGACACTCGGCTAGATCGGAGTTCGAGGGACGTCATCGAGCTGAACATGTGCTAGAACTCAGAGGTGTCGTGCTTTCGGTGCTTGATCGGTCGGGCCGTGAAGACGTACGACTACATCAACCGCGTTGTTCTAACGCTTCCGCTTTCGGTCTACGAGGGTATGTGGATGACACTTTCCCCTCTCGTTGCTATGCATCACCATGATCTTGCGTGTGCATAGGAAAATTTTGAAATTACTATGTTCCCCAATAGTGGCATCAGAGCCTGGTTTTGTGCATAGATGTTATATGCACGAGTAGAGCACAAGTGAGTTGTGGGCGATACAAGTCATAGTGCTTACCAACATGTCATACTTTGGTTCGATGGTATTGTTGGATGAAGCGGCCAGGACCAACATTACGCGTACGCTTACGCGAGACTGGTTCTACCGACGTTCTTTGTACATAGGTGGCTGGCGGGTGTCAGTTTCTCCAACTTTAGTTGAACCGAGTGTGGCTACGCCCGGTCCTTGAGAAGGTTAAAACAACACTAACTTGACGAACTATCGTTGTGGTTTTGATGTGTAGGTAAGAACGGTTCTTGCTTAGCAGCCACGTAAAATTTGCAACAACAAAGTAGAGGACGTCTAACTTGTTTTTGCAGGGCATGTTGTGATGTGATATGGTCAAGACGTTGTTGATGCTCAAAAATGGCATGATCACAAAGAGCGACTTGAGGCTATAATGAGATGATGTTAGAATTATGAGTTCATGTCACCACTGGATGGCTCTCTTGAAGCCGATCGATATAAATATAGAGATGGTCCAAAACGAAGCTCGGATGCAAAAGTTATGCCAATCTTAGAGATGCTCGTATTGACACCAGGTTAAAGAATGACATGAAACCTAATTAAGATGGCCTCGGATGGAAATATTTACAACTGCAAAGTTCTTCGTCTCGTTGAAATGGACGATTTTGATATAAAGATCGTCCCCATCCGAGATCGTATGCAAAAGTTAAAGGCAAAACCGTGCGCTGCAGCAATGTTTGGCCGGATCATCCGGACCGGGATCCGGATCATCCGGGTAATTGGAGCATCAAGACACCAGAAGGTTGGCGCTGAAGCCGGATGATATGGGTCAAGTCCCGGATGATCCGGGCAAAGGCCGGACAATCCGGGCAATCGTCCGGACGTCCGGACAAGTTTTTCTGCTGCAGACTTTAGAAAACTGCCCGAAACACCCTCAACATGGCATCGGATAAAAAATTGTTCAACATAAAAGTTGTGCGTCTCGTCGAGACGGTTGATTTGGATATAAAAAAAGTTCAAATCCGAAGTCGTATGAGGATTCTAGAGCCAAAATAGTGAGCTACTGTCAAAAAACTGGGCTAGGCCGGATCATCCGGGCCTTGAGCCGGACATCCGGGCCGGGGGTCATGAATAGTCTGTGTTTTATTAGGTTTTGATGATTTGAACGGCTAGGCAAGTCCTTTTCTTGTACGGGAAGTCCACCCGCCTCTTATATAGACAAGAGGTGACGGCCGGTTGAACAACAACACACAATCGCAAACACATCTACAACTTTTTCATCTACGTTTTATCCCTCCCTCGTTCTTGCTCCCTCGTTCTTCGTCGTTCTTCGTGTTGGAGAGCTGCGAATACCAAGGCTCTAGGGGCGGCTTGACCGACCTAGGGCAGCCCATAGCCGCCGCACTCCCCGACGGGGTCCCTCCCGGGAGTGTAGGGTTTCGGGTTCTCAAAAGCTCTCGCCGGTCGACTTGCGAATCGCGCTTCCGGTGAGACTCCTTCGACGCGAGCTGCGGTGCATCACCCTCGGCGTTGGAGGTACACGGTGACGTGTTCGTGTGCGAACACGATGCTATATTTTATTGTATGAGATGATCACGTTTTGTAACCGAGTTATCGGCAACTGGCATGAGCCATATGGTTGTCACTTTATTGTATGTAATGCAATCGCCCTGTAATTGCTTTACTTTATCACTAACTGGTAGCGATAGTCGTAGAAGCAATAGGTGGCGAAACGACAACGATGCTATGATGGAGATCAAGGTGTCACGCCGGTGATGATGGTGATCACGACGGTGCTTCGGAGATGGAGATCACAAGCACAAGATGATGATGACCATATCATATCACTTATATTGATTGCATGTGATGTTTATCCTTTATGCGTCTTATTTTGCTTTGATTGACGGTAGCATCATAAGATGATCTCTCACTAAATTTCAAGGCATAAGTGTTCTCCCTGAGTATGCACCGTTGCGAAAGTTCTTCGTGCTGAGACACCACGTGATGATCGGGTGTGATAGGCTCTACGTTCAAATACAACGGGTGCAAAATAGTTGCACACGCGGAACACTCAGGTTAAACTTGACGAGCCTAGCATATACATATATGGCCTCGGAACACTGAGACCGAAAGGTCGAACGTGAATCATATAGTAGATATGATCAACATAGTGATGTTCACCATTGAGAACTACTCCATCTCATGTGATGATCGGACATGGTTTAGTTGATTTGGATCATGTGATCACTTAGATGACTAGAGGGATGTATTTCTAAGTGGGAGTTCTTTAGTAATATGATTAATTGAACTTAAATTTATCATGAACTTAGTACCTGATAGTATTTTGCTTGTCTATGTTTGTTGTAGATAGATGGCTCGTGTTGTTGTTCCGTTGAATTTTAATGCGTTCCTTGAGAAAGCTAAGTTGGAAGATGATGGTAGCAATTACACGAACTGGGTCTGTAACTTGAGGATTATCCTCACTGCTGCACAGAAGAATTACGTCCTGGAAGCACCGCTGGGTGCCAGGCCTGCTGCAGATGCAACTGATGACGTTAAGAACGTTTGGCAGAGCAAAGCTGATGACTACTTGATAGTTCAGTGTGCCATGCTTTACGGCTTAGAACCGGGACTTCAACGACATTTTGAATGTCATGGAGCATATGAGATGTTCCAGGAGTTGAAGTTAATATTTCAAGCAAATGCCCGGATTGAGAGATATGAAGTCTCCGATAAGTTCTATAACTGCAAGATGGAAGAGAATACTTCTGTCAGTGAATATATACTCAAAATGTCTGGGTATAATAATCACTTGATTCAACTGGGAGTTAATCTTCCTGATGATAGTGTCATTGATAGAATTCTTCAATCACTGCCACCAAGCTACAAGAGCTTCATGATGAACTATAATATGCAAGGGATGGACAAGACTATTCCCGAGCTCTTCGCGATGCTAAAGGCTGCGGAGGTAGAAATCAAGAAGGAGCATCAAGTGTTGATGGTCAATAAGACCACCAGTTTCAAGAAAAAGGTTAAAGGGAAGAAGAAGGGGAACTTCAAGAAGAACAGCAAACAAGTTGCTGCTCAAGAGAAGAAACCCAAATCTTGACCTAAGCTTGAGACTGAGTGCTTCTACTGCAAACAAGCTGGTCACTGGAAGCGGAACTGTCCCAAGTATTTGGCGGATAAGAAGGATGGCAAGGTGAACAAAGGTATATGTGATATACATGTTATTGATGTGTACCTTACTAATGCTCGCAGTAGGACCTGGGTATTTGATACTGGTTCTGTTGCTAATATTTGCAACTCGAAACAGGGACTACGGATTAAGCGAAGATTGGCTAAGGACGAGGTGACGATGCGCGTGGGAAATGGTTCCAAAGTCGTTGTGATCGCGATCGGCATGCTACCTCTACATCTACCTTCGGGATTAGTTTTAGACCTGAATAATTGTTATTTGGTGCCAGCGTTGAGCATGGACATTATATCTAGATCTTGTTTGATGCGAGACGGTTATTCATTTAAATCAGAGAATAATGGTTGTTCTATTTATACGAGTAATATCTTTTATGGTCATGCACCCTTGAAGAGTGGTCTATTTTTATTAAATCTCGATAGTAGTGATACACATATTCATAATGTTGAAGCCAAAAGATGCAGAGTTGATAATGATAGTGCAACTTATTTGTGGCACTGCCGTTTGGGTCATATTAGTGTAAAGCGCATGAAGAAACTCCATACTGACGGACTTCTGGAATCACTTGATTATGAATCAATTGGTACTTGCAAACCATGCCTCATGGGCAAGATGACTAAAACGCCGTTCTTCGGAACTATGGAGCGAGCAACTGATTTGTTGGAAATCATACATACTGATGTGTGTGGTCCAATGAATATTGAGGCTCGCGATGGGTATTGTTATTTTCTCACCTACACAGATGATTTGAGCAGATAAGGGTATATCTACTTAATGAAACACAAGTCTGAAACATTTGAAAAGTTCAAAGAATTTCAGAGTGAAGTGGAATATCATCATAACAAGAAAATAATGTTTCTATGATCTGATCGTGGAGGAGAATAATTGAGTTACGAGTTTGGTTTACATTTGAAACAATGTGGAATAGTTTCGCAACTCACGCCACCCGGAACACCACAACGAATGGTGTGTCCGAATGTCATAGTCGTACTTTACTAGATATGGTGCGATCTATGATGTCTCTTATTGATTTACCGCTATCGTTTTGGGGTTATGCTTTAGAGATGACCGCATTCACGTTAAATAGGCACCATCAAAATCCGTTGAGACGACGCCTTATGAATTGTGGTTTGGCAAGAAACCAAAGTTGTTGTTTCTTAAAGTTTGGGGCTGCGATGCTTATGTGAAGAAACTTCAACCAGATAAGCTCGAACCCAAATGAGAGAAATATGTCTTCATAGGATACCCAAAAGAGACTATTGGGTACACCTTCTATCACAGATCTGAAGGCAAGAGCTTTGTTGCTAAATTTAGATCCTTTCTAGAGAAGGAGTTTCTCTCGAAAGAAGTGAGTGGGAGGAAAGTACAACTTGATGAGGTAACTGTATCTGCTCCCTTATTGGAAAGTAGTTCATCCCAGAAACCGGTTCCTGTGACAACTACACCAATCAGTGAGGAAGTTAATGATATTGATCATGAAACTTCAGATCAAGTTACTACAGAACCTCGTAGGTCAACCAGAGTAAGATCTGCTCCAGAATGGTACGGTAATCCTATTCTAGAAGTCATGTTACTTGACCATGGCAAACCTACGAACTATGAGGAAGCGATGATGAGCCCAGATTCTGCAAAATGGCTTGAGGCCATGAAATCTAAGATGGGATCCATGTATGAGAACAAAGTATGGACTTTGGTTGACTTGCCCGATGATCGGGAAGCCATCGAGAATAAATGGATCTTCAAGAAGAAGACTGACGCAGATGGTAATATAACTGTCTACAAAGCTCGACTTGTTGCGAAAGGTTTTCGACAAGTTCAAGGAGTTGACTATGATGAGACTTTCTCACCCGTAGCGATGCTTAAGTCTGTCCGAATCATGTTAGCAATTGCTGCATTTTATGATTATGAAATATGGCAAATGGATGTCAAAACTGCATTCCTGAATGGATTTCTGGAAGAAGAGTTGTATATGATGCAACCAGAAGGTTTTGTCGATCCAAAAGGTGCTAACAAAGTGTGCAAGCTCCAGCGATCCATTTATGGACTGGTGCAAGCCGCTCGGAGTTGGAATAAACGCTTCGATAGTGTGATCAAAGCATATGGTTTTATACAGACTTCTGGAGAAGCCTGTATTTACAAGAAAGTGAGTGGGAGCTCTGTAGCATTTCTGATATTATATGTAGACAACATATTGTTAATTGGAAATGATATATAATTTCTGGATAGCACAAAAGGATACTTGAATAAAAGTTTTTCAATGAAAGACCTCGGTGAAGCTGCTTACATATTAGGCATCAAGGTCTATAGAGATAGATCATGACGCTTAATTGGACTTTCACAAAGCACATACCTTGACAAAGTTTTGAAAAAGTTCAAAATGGATCAAGCAAAGAAAGGGTTCTTGCCTGTATTACAAGGTGTGAAGTTGAATCAGACTCAATGCCCGACCACAGCAAAAGATAGAGAGAAAATGAAAGATGTTCCCTATGCATCAGCCATATGCTCTATCATGTATGCAATGCTGTGTACCAAACCTGATGTATGCTTAGCAATAAGTTTGGCAGGGAGGTACCAAAGAAATCCAGGAGTGGATCACTGGACAGTGGTCAAGAATATCCTGAAATACCTGAAAAGGACTAAAGATATGTTTCTCATTTATGGAGGTGACAAAGAGCTAGTCGTAAATGGTTACGTCGATGCAAGCTTTGACACTGATCCGGACGATTCTAAATCGCAAACCGGATACGTGTTTATATTGAACGGTGGAGTTGTCAGTTGGTGCAGTTCTAAACAAAGCGTCGTGGCGGGATCTACATGCGAAGCGGCGTACATAGCTACTTCAGAAGCAGCAAATGAAGGAGTTTGGAAGAAGGAGTTCATTTCCGATCTAGGTGTCATACCTAGTGCATCGGGACCAATGAAGATCTTCTGTGACAATACTGATGCAATTGCCTTGGCAAAGGAATCCAGATTTCACAAGAGGACCAAGCACATCAAGAGACACTTCAATTCCATCCGGGACCAAGTCCAGGTGGGAGTAGATATTTGCAAGATACATACGGATCTAAATGTTGCATACCCGTTGACTAAGCCTCTTCCATGAGCAAAACATGATCAACACCAAGGCTCCATGAGTGTTAGAATCATTACTGTGTAATCTAGATTATTGACTCTAGTGCAAGTGGGAGACTGAAGGAAATATGCCCTAGAGGCAATAATAAAGTTATTATTTATTTACTTATATCATGATAAATGTTTATTATTCATGCTAGAATTGAATTAACCGGAAACATGATACATGTGTGATTACATAGACAAACTGTAACATCCCAAATTTCCTATTTTGGCATGTTATACATAGGTCATCCATGCATATCATATTTTATTGCTTTTTCGTTTGCAATCCTCGAAATCCTAAGCAACTCAAGGACCCATGGAGAGAGTTGGGGATTTTTCGATTTTCATATTTGATTTTTATCAAATAGTGGAGACGAGGTATTTTATTTTAATTATTTTTCTCTCCGGAAAATATTTCATTTTAAATAAATAATGAGGGGAGATAATATGACTTCTCCAAAATAATTGAGATATTGGAGGAAAAATGTTAAAATCATTATTTGGTTTTTATTTGATTTTATTTGCCCTAGAAAAATTTGCATGTTTTAAAAAAATTGCATTTTAGGGGCCAAGAAAAGTTCATCTCTTTCTAAATATTCCATTTAGACGGAGAAAATTTGTTTTGGAATTTTTAGATTTTCATTTATTTTCTTAGGATTTTTCTAAGTCGGAGGAACATTTTTTTTTAAAAAGAGAGAGAACTCGCACCCGACCTAGGCAAGGGCCAGCCAGGCCGGCCGGCCTCACCGCCGCCTCCCCGCGCGCGCCGCCATGCGCCGCACGGACGCCGAGGGGAGTCCGAGCCGGACTCCTCCCCGGGCGCCCCCTTCCCCAAGCCGGAGCCGCCCCCCCCTCCTTAAATACCGCCGCCGCCCGCCGCCCTCACCACCACACGCCACCACCACCGCCGCCTCCCGCGCCCGCCGAGCCGCGTCGAGCCGAGCCGCCGCCGCCCGCGCCCTGCTCGAGCCGCCGCCGTCGCCTCCCGCGCCATCCCGCCTCTCGCCGAGCCCCGCCGCCCCTCGTCGAGCCCCCCCGGAGCCGCCCGCCCCGCCGGACGACCTCGCCAGAGGTAGCCGCCCCGCCGCCGTTTTTTTAATAAAACCCCTTCGGTTTTTTTCCAGAAAACTCTAGTTCGTTTTCTTTTTATTTAGACCAGTTTTACTTTTCGGTTTATCTGCTTAGCAAGCGTTCGCTCGTTCGTTTGTTTTAACGAACGTGTTCGTCGTTTAGTTTCTGCTAACGAACGTTCGTTCGTTTAGCCGTTCGTCGTTTTTCTTTTTATCGGATTTACTCCGCGATTATTCTGATCGCGATTTCTGATCCGATATTCGAACCTGTTTATCTTTTCGCTCGTTTATCGGAATCAGGCGATTCAAGCGCCTGGCGTTTCATCTCAAAACCCTCTTTCCGAATAAATCAACTCAAACAAGTTTTTGTCTCTGTAAAATTTGATCCTAGTTCAGATTAGTAAACGGATCTTATTTCTTTTGCCGTTTGAGTTTTGTTGTTCCATTTGATTTGATTCTTTTGGTGAACCGGAGTTCTTAAGTTGAACTTCTGGTCAAACTCTTTTATTTGGAGTTTTACTTGTGCATCTTTGCTAGTTGCTTATGTGTGTTATTGTTTGTTCGCGATAGAATTCCCGGAGTGCGAAGCGTGTTACTACGAGTCTCTAGGATTCACGGATCATCAGCAAGGCAAGTAACACATTGATCATACTCTTTCCATACCCAGTTTTCATTGCATTAGTTCAATCCTCAAACATTGCATGATTAGGATGTCTTTAACTTGTGGGTTGGGAAGTAGTTGCTGAGGTAGAATCTATTGCCCTGTTTATTATCAAACCCTTGGGAGTTACTTCTACGCGTTGCTTATATTGCCATGCTATGCTCGTGGACGTGGTTTTGGTTTGAGTGTTTCCATGACAGATGTGAGATTGTTAATTAATGGTTTACTTAAGGTGGCAACTTTAATACACATCTGGGTGGATTGAGGCACCTGGGGTATCCAGTGATTGCCTGTTTTTTTGGAAATCCCGGGGTTACCGTGTGATCTTCCTATGGACCGCCACCCAGGCTCAAAGGGAACTGAGTTTATTCATGCTAGAAACTTCCGTGTGCAGCCACAAGCTATTATGGGCTCTAGCATAGTTGAATAAGTTACGTGAAGCTCTTGAAGAGGTAGATCAGCAGGTAGTGGGTTTTGTAGGTTTGGTATGGTCTACCCGGAGTAGGGAGTTAATGTTTCTGAAAGACTATGTCTCGGTCATCCGCTTCTCAAACACCATGTCGTGCGAGAAATCCAACGGAGGCGATCGAGTCTTGTGGGGAAAAGTGCGCAAACCTCTACAGAGTGTACATTCTAATCATGGTTAGCCGTGTCCCCGGTTATGGACAATTCTGAGTATCTAGTACTTGAGTATTCACATGTATCTCATCACTCTAAATTAATATTGCTGGGATGTTAATTATCTTAATTGGGATTGAGTTGGGGTTATACCTTCTCAATGATGTTTCAACCACCATGATAGTTAAATTAAAATATATTCCTTTGTTGTAGGAAAAAATTGGCTTTTCACAAAAACTGTAACCATAGAGCTTTCCACCAGCCAAATATGCATGTAGTGGTAGCATTATTCTGTTATTGCTCTTTTGTGTTACATTGCCACCATATTCCATGTGCTGACCCGTTCTCGGGCTGCAACATGTTATGTTGCAGACTTTTCAGACGAGGAGTAAGGTTTGATAGGTCATTGCCGTGAAGCTCAGCTATGCCGTTGGAGTTGATGGACTCACTTTATCTTCCAAGCCTTCCGCTGTTATCGTATTAGATGGCCTTAAGCGATATTATTGTAATAAGTTCTCTTTTGAAACATTCGATGTAATAAGTGTGTGATTGCTACTCTGTTATAAATCCTTCGGGTACTGTGTGTGTCAGCATTACCGATCCAGGGATGACACGGAAGCATAGAGACTTGACCATCTGAGGTCGGGTCGCTACACAAACATAATGTCACTAGTATGCCTCTACTTGACTATCTCATTAATCAAAGATGGTTATGTTTCCTAACCATAGACATGAGTTGTCATTTGATTAACGGGATCACATCATTAGTAGAGTGATGTGATTGACATGACCCATTCCGTTAGCTTAGCACTTGATCGTTTAGTATGTTGCTATTGCTTTCTTCATGACTTATACATGTTCCTACAACTATGAGATTAGGCAACTCCCGTTTACCAAAGGAACACTTTGTGTGCTACCAAACATCACAACATAACTGGGTGATTTTAAAGGAGCTCTACAGGTGTCCCCAAAGGTACATGTTGAGTTGGCATATTTCGAGATTAGGTTTTGTCACTCCGATTGTCGGAGAGGTATCTCTGGGCCCTCTTGGTAATGCACATCACTATAAGCCTTGCAAGAAATGTAGCTAATGAGTTAGTTATGGAATGATGCATTACATAACGAGTAAAGTGACTTGCTGGTAACGAGATTGAACTAGGTATTGAGATACCGATGATCAAATCTCGGGCAAGTAACATACCGATGACAAAGGGAACAACGTATGTTGTTATGCGGTTTGACCGATAAAGATCTTCGTAGAATATGTAGGAGCCAATATGAGCATCCAGGTTCCGCTATTGGTTATTGACCGGAAACGTGTCTCGGTCATGTCTATATAGTTCTCGAACCCGTAGGGTCCACATGCTTAAAGTTTCAATGACAGTTATATTATGAGTTTATGAGTTTTGATGTACCGAAGGTTGTTCGGAGTCCCGGATGTGATCACGGACATAACGAGGAGTCTCGAAATGGTCGAGACATGAAGATTGATTTATTGGAAGCCTATATTTGGATGTCGGAAGTGTTCCGGGTGAAACGGGATTTTATCGGAGTACCGAGGGGTTACCGGAACCCCCGGGGGCTTAATGGGCCATAGTGGGCCTTAGTGGAGAAGAGGAGAGGAGGCCAGGGCAGGGCCACGCGCCCCTCCCCCCTAGTCCGAATAGGACAAGGAGAGGGGGGCGGCGCCCCCCTTTCCTTCCTCTCTCTCTCTCCTCTTTCCCCCCTTCTCGTAATCCAACAAGGAAGGAGGGAGTCCTACTCCCGGTGGGAGTAGGACTCCCCTTGGCGCGCCTCCTCCCTTGCCGGCCGCCCGCTCCCCCCTTGCTCCTTTATATACGGGGGCAGAGGGGCACCTCTAGACACAACAACAGATCATTGATCTCTTGCCGTGTGCGGTGCCCCCCTCCACCATAGTCCTCCTCGATAATATTGTAGCAATGCTTAGGCGAAGCCCCGCGACGGTAGAACATCATCATCGTCACCATGCCATCATGCTGACGGAACTCTCCCTCGACACTCGGCTGGATCGGAGTTCGAGGGACGTCATCGAGCTGAACGTGTGCTAGAACTCGAAGGTGCCGTGCTTTCGGTGCTTGATCGGTCGGGCCGTGAAGACGTACGACTACATCAACCGCCTTGTTCTAACGCTTCCGCTTTCGGTCTACGAGGGTACGTGGACGACACTCTCCCCTCTCATTGTTATGCATCACCATGATCTTGCGTGTGCGTAGGAAAATTTTGAAATTATTACGTTCTCCAACAGGCTCGGTCAGCGCATCGTGGCGATGCGCATCGACGCATGCAGGCAGGCTTGCTGGGTGCATGCATACAAGCTTCTATCATGGTAGCGCGCGCATGCGTTTAATGCAAGGGACAGCCCAATGAAACCACGCCCCAATGGTCGAACAACGACACCGCCCAACGTGGCCCCACTTGTCAGATCCAACGGACGATGCAGTCCAGCACTGCCCTGCTCGTCATACTTAAGGGTCAAAGGCATTGACCCGACAACAATGTCCGTTGTAAGCTGTTTTGAGGGTTTCGGGCAAGGGAGTGGGGAAAGGTGAGCAAAAGTTAAGAGCGCGGGGATGAATGAGTAGAGCTAAGGAATCAGGAGCACAGATGTAAAAAACCCTAAAAGTATTCAATCCGATAAAACAAAATCTCAAAGGGAAAACTCAATTCACGACAAGATAGAGAGGGGAAAACACCATATGATCCGACTATATGAACAAAGCCCGCAATACATCAAGATTGTGACATCTCAAGGACATGAGACAGAGAGAGATAGAGAGATTAAACATATAGCTAATGGTACAAACCCTCAGCCCCGAAGGGTGGACTACTCCCTCCTTATCATGGCGGCCATAGGGATGATGAAGATGGCCTCCGGCGATGATTTCCCCCTCCGGTGGAGTGCCGGAACAGGGTCTAGATTGGTTTTTCATGGTTATAGAGGCTTGCGGTGGTGGAGCTTCTGATCTAGGGTTATTTCTGGGGGTTTATGTATTTATAGGATTTTTTGGCATTGGTTTCACGCAAAGATGGGCCTCGAGGTGAGAACAACCCATCGGGGCAAGCCGGGCCCCTCATGCGCGCCCTGGTGGGTTGTGCCCTACTCGTGGCGCTTCTAGCCCTCCCAAGAAGCTTCAGGGTCTCTTTTATTCCAAAAAAATCATCAAAAAGTTTCAGCTCAATTGGAGAACTTTCATTTCTGCACAAAAAAGAACACCACGGTAATTCTGCTGAAAACAACGTCAGTCCGGGTTAGTTCCATGCAAATCATATCAAAACCATATAAATTTGTTGTAAACATGGCATGAATACTTCATAAATTATAGATACGTTGGAGATGTATCAGTGCACCAGGTAGGAGGAGTCACTTGTGCGAAGCTCATGCAGTAGCTAGCGCGTCACTTTTCGTCATTGGCTGCTCCGGCGATGGCCCCAAGAGGGAGAGCGGAGTGGTGGTGCCATTCCCTGTTTCAAGGGTTCCGTTCCCCGTTTCGGCGGTCCTTTCGTTCATGGCTGCAATCGCTAGGGGCGTCGTGGTCACGGGGTCAAGCTAGGCACCACGAGCGGCGCGACCGCCGCCGATAGTGCTACATCCGCCCCCATCGCGGTCTCCTTCAAGCATAGGTCGCGGTGGTCATGGCGCAGAGGCGGATGATTCGATTGATGATAGGCCACACCTGATGGTTTGAGCATTCTCCCCACAGGGATACGCATTCAGCCGAGCGGTGTCCCATGGGAGATCCACCAGGTCTCCACCTCAGCCCGCGGAATAACATAGTTGCAGAAAGAAGTCGCGGCATGGCAAATTTCCACCCTATCCCGGCCAGTCTCACCACTCATTGTGGTGCATTACAACCACGTCGCCTACGGGTTGAATGCAACTTTCCATATGTGGGGTTTCCAAAGAGAGGAGAGATTTGAACCTCCGCGGCAACAACAGTTACAAGATTAAGAAAAGATAAGTTGCGAAACCTTTATTGGTTCCGAGATTCTTTTTGTATGTCCTTTGCGACTCCTTTGGTTTAGACCCTAGTGTCTGTATGAGATATTCGTAAGGCGAAGGGATTCTTCCTGATCGCTTGCGTCCTCGTTTGTTTCGAGTCTGCTCAATAGACCGGGCAGCTGCATCGAGAGCATCGAAGGGTAACTTACCGGAGGCGCCTATGCTTGCAATAATGCTAAGGGCCCGCTCCCACGGCAGCACAGCTAGTGTTTGCCCCGGCAAGCTCCCAACATGCAAAGGATTTGCAATCATACATATACGATGGGCAATATAAACTTAAAAGGATAGCCTTGGTCCACGCAACTACTTAAGAGTACTATTACATCACAGGAAGTAGAAAAGCCTGACATAAGGCCGAAATATGTTTTTGGGCAGCATCCCAGCGAGCGGAGCAAGAGAATTTAGTCCCGGCATCCTCCTTGGACTAGGGGCACACGAAGGACCTTGTCAGCCAAAGGCCCGACAACTTGAGTTGCAGCAGAGGTGTCCGTCCCGGCCGGCAGCCTCTTGAAAGCATCGGAGATGTCGACATTGGGATGGCACATCACATAATTAACAAGAAGATTGAAGATGGTGTCCCGCGCAAATTTCCAGGAGTCACTGGCAAAGCAGGCTGATCTGTTGTCCTCGTACATCTTCAGCCCTTCAATGAGGCCGTCGAAGAAATGTGTCAGTTTGACGCTCGGGCCTCATGCTCGTTGATGGAGAAAGTCCAACTCTTCATATTCATATTGGCGATCTGGGAGGAGATGCGCTCGGCTATGTTCAACAGGATCTTCGACCAGAGGTTGTACAGTTCAACTTACTCCTTGAGTTTGTACTCTGCATCCTTGCGAAGTGTTCTAGCGGTATTGACTTCTTCCGCCAAGGCCCTCTCGCGGTCCTTGGCCTGCTCAAGATCCTTCTCAAGGGTGGCGAGCTTGGTGTTCAGATCTTCAATGGTGCTGGAGGCGGTCTTCAGATCCTGGTCCATGGATGTAAGTTGCGATTGCAACCCCTCCAGCATGGAGGCCATTTTCCACGCTTCTTCCCGGAGGGCCTCGATCTCATTCTTGTTCCCGGCAAGTTCTTCCTCCAGTTTCCCCATGCGGGTTTCGAGCTTTGTTTTGGCTTCGGAGGCTGCAGCAAGGTTTTCAGAGACTTCGTTCAGTTTGGCTGCCGCATCATGGGCCTGCGAGTCGATGGCCCTCTTATGGTTGTCCTCCAGATGCTTGGTGCGCTGCTGAACAAGGCTTTCCAGTTTGTCGTCTTTGGCAGGGAGGGCGTCGGGCAGAGCCTGCTGACGAGCGGAAATATCCTTGGCTTGGGCAATGAGATGCGTCTCGCGCTCCATCAGCCTGGCATTGCGAGTTCATGCTGTTCTGTAGCGGCCCCCATTTTCTCCTCCTCGTCCCTGAGTTCGCGCGACCGGGCATTGTACCAGGAGCGCAGTTCCTCAGCCTTGTCCTTCAGTTGTTGGGTGGAAGAATCATAGGCTTTATGATCGTCCTAGATCACTTGTCACTTCTGGTCATACCTCCACAGCACTTCCTTAAGCCCGACAGCTACTTGATGACCCACAAGTATATGGGATCAACCGTAGTCCTTTCGATAAGTAAGAGTGTCGAACCCAGCGAGGAGCAGAAGGAAATGACGAGTGGTTTTCAGCAAGGTATTCTTTGCAAGCACTAAAATTATAAGTAACGAGTAGTTTGATAGCAAGATAATTTGTAACGAGCAAGTAAAAATAGTAGTGACAAAGGTGCAGCAAGGTAGCCCAATCCTTTTGAGGCGAAGGACATGCCAAAACAGTCTCTTATGATAAGCAAAGCGTTCTTGAGGGTACACGGGAATTTCATCTAGTCACTTTCATCATGTTGGTTTGATTTGTGTTCACTACTTTGATAATTTGACACGTGGGTGGACCAGTGCTTAGGTTTTGTTCTTACTTGAACAAGCTTCCTACTTATGATAAACCCCCTCGCAAGCATCCACAACTACGAGAAAAGTATTAAGAAAAATTCTAACCATAGAATTAAACTTTTGGATCCAAATCAGTCCCTTACGGAATAGCGCATAAACTAGGGTTTAATCTTCTGTCACTCTCGCAACTCATCATCTAATAACTACTCCAGAATGCATTCCCTTAGGCCCAAATATGGTGAGGTGTCATGTAGTCGACGTTCACATGACACCACTAAGGGAATCACAACATATATACCATCAAAATATCGAACACATATAAATTCACATGATTACTTGAAACAAGATTTCTCCCGTGACCTCAAGAACTAAAGTAACTACTCACAAATGATAATAATGCTCAAGATCAGAGGGATATTAAATAGCATATTGTATCTGAACATATAATCTTCCACAAAATAAACCATATAGTAATGAACTACAAGATGTAATCAACACTACTGGTCACCCACAAGTACCAATCTATAGTTCCGGTACAAAGATTGAACACAAGAGATGAACTACGGTTTGAGAGGAGATGATGCTATTGAAGATGTTGATGGAGATTGCCCTCCCCAAGATGGGGAGTTGTTGGTGATGATGACGACGATGATTTCCCCCTCCGGGAGGGAAGTTCCCCCGGCGGAATCACTCCGTCGGAGGGCAAAAGTGCTCCTGCCCAAGTTCCGCCTCGAGACGGTGGCGCTTCGTCCTAAAAGTCCTCTCTTTATTTTTTCTAGGTAAAAATGACATATATACCAGAAGAGGGGCACCGGAGGTGGGCCGAGGAGGGCACAACCCACCAGGGCGTGCTTGGCCTCCCTGGTGCGCCCAGGTGGGTTGTGCCCACCTGGTGGGCCCCCTCTGGTACTTATTGGCTCTAATATTTCTTATATATTCCATAAAATTTCCCCGTAAAGTTTCATCTCATTTGGAGTTGTGCAGAATAGGTAGCTTGACATAGTTTTTCACGTCAAGAATTCCAGCTACCGGTTTTCTCCCTCTTTGTGTGTACCTTGCATACTATGAGAGAAAAGGCATTAGAAATACTCCAAAAAGCATTATTATGCATAAAAACAATATAAATAACAGTAGGTAAACATGATGCAAAATGGACATATCACTACTGTGTGCAGAAAGGCCAAATCCTTGGAGCTGTCGCTGGGGTCACTCGCTTCCTTAGTTTTCTGGGTCAAGGGAGCCAGTATGTGGCATATCTCTTCATCAAAACTTACCCCAGCAAGGGCTGATGAGCTGGGGGCTGTCAGAGTTTGATGATCTACAACCATCGCCAACTTGCTTGCCGGGAGAGTCACCCTCAGGTTTGAGGCATCGCTCTAAAGGGGCGCTTTCTCCTCAACTTCCATGGTGGGGCCAGTCGTGCTGTCGGGGATTTTGCCTTCTCCCCTTGGTGTTCCCTGGGCGTCCTTGTGTGACGTCCGAATAATTAAGCTAAAATAATTCTTTGCTAATTATGCCACATCATCATTAGTACTGTTGTTAAACTCACGTTGGTTCAAATCCGGTCCAAATTCAAAGTCAAGTCAAACTCAAAAGTTTTCAATGTCTAAAATAAAATGTTCATCATGTGGCAATTTTTCATTTGTTAATGTACGTGGTGAACCAACATTTTTGCAAAGTGGTTAATGCCCTAATCTAAAGAAAACAGGAAGGGTTAAATAAAAATAAAATGAAAAGACCCCCCCCCCCACGCTGGACCAACCGGCCTAGCTAGCCAACCAACCGGGCCAGCTAGCCAACCGGCCGGCCCAGCCCCCCCTCTTTGGCCTACAAGGTCACCCCCGGTGACCTAGCCCCCAAAATATCTCCCCACACCCCCACTCTCTCCCTCGTCTCTCCCTCCCCACTCGCCTGGATCGGAGAGGAGCCCGATCCCGGACAACCGCTGCTGGCGCCCATCCCCGGCGCTGCACCCAGCCGCACTGCCCGACGCCACCGACCGCCTCTCTGTCCCCTCCCGCACGGCGCCCAGCTCCCCCCGTTGACCTCTTCTGGATCGGGATTGGGGGCAACGACCACACCCCCACCACCCGTCGCTAACGCTGCCCCGACCCCGTCGCCCTCGTCACCGGACACGCCTCCCCGTCCTCCTCCCCAGCGGCTCCATCGCACCGTCGCCGTCCCCGTCGTCGACCACCACCGTCCCGAGCTCCGGCGCCTCCTCGAGCTCACTTTAGCACATCTACAAGACCAAATGAGCCCTCTTCCCCTTCCCCTCTCCTTCCCTACCGGACGCCGTAGTCGTCGTGCCTTGCCGCGCCGAGAGACGTAGCCCCACGTCCCGGGCACCTCCCCTGGCCTGCTGGCTCTGGCCACCGCGGACCCTCTTTTTGCCGCTGCCACAGACGCCCCGCGCCACTCCTCCCGTGCCACCCTCTCGCTCCGGCTGAGGGAGTCCTGGATTAGGGGGTATCCGAATAGCCGGACTATATACATCGTCCGTACTATTGGAGCGTGAAGATACAAGACTCAATACTCCGTCCCGTGTCCGGATGGGACTCTCCTTTGTGCGGAAGACAAGCTTGGTGGTCCGAATATTGTATTTCCTTCCTTGTAACCGACTCCTGTAAACCCTAGCCCTCTCCGGTGTCTATATAAACCGGAGAGGTTGGTCCTTAGAAGGCCGATCACAACTACAATCATAATCATCATAGGCTAGCTTCTAGGGTTTAGCCTCTACGATCTCGTGGTAGATCAACTCTTCTTCTACTCATATCGTCAATATTAATCAAGCAGGAAGTAGGGTTTTACCTCCATCGAGAGGGCCCGAACCTGGGTAAACATTGTGTCCCTTGCTTCCTGTTACCATCAGCCCAAGATGCATAGATCAGGACCCCCTACCTGAGATCCGTCGGTTTTGACACTGACATTGGTGCTTTCGTTGAGAGTTCCTCTGTGTCGTCGCTGCAAGGCTCGATGGCTCGTCTTGTTGTCAAAGACAACATTACCTCTAGGGGAGCTCTGGCCGTAGGCCAAACTCTCCGACTTGGCGGCTTTGTCATGGCCGCCCCATCGGCTGTCGGGCCGACGATGGCCTCTCGGGTTGTCACACATAACCTTCGCATCAATCCGGAACTCGCCGAACAGATGGATCCGATAGAGCTCTCCTCCCTTAACGAGCTCTTGGATCGCATCACCGCTTTGGGAGTCGCTACGGACTATGACCGGATCGGGCTTAAACCCGACCAAAGGGACATTAAATCCCCGCCGGCCACCCATGAGATAGCGGTAGTGGAGGAACCACATACGGATTACCCCTCTACTTTGAAGACGAATTATGTCCGGATCACTGAGCTCCCTGAGCCGGACTCCAGCTCAAGGGAAGACATGACCCAAATCCCGGATTTAGGATCGAGTATTCAGCCAGAAAAACTGGGCAGCGCCCCGGATCCCGAGCTGTCAAACTCGGAAGCTCCCCTGCCCTTAGGTGCCAAATTGGATCTGGATCCGGATTCAGCCACGAACACCCACCCGCACTTAGAATGTCTCTCCCACATCACACAAGAGCCCCACGAGACAGTACATCGTTACTGGGCCAGATTCCTCCTTGTGCTAAACAAGGTCAAGGACTGTCGTGAGGAGGACGCAGTCTCACTTTTCTACAAAAACGGCACGAATAAAGGAATTCTTAATGCCATAAGTCGCCGTGACGTAGTACACTTTCCTGACTTGGCAACCATAGTACAGAAGTATTGTGCAATGGAAAGCGCCTGGAAGACCCAAAATGTATTTTGGGATAGTCCGACTATCACCAAAACCTTTGTTCGAGCTAAACGGGCGAACTCTCGAAAGTCGACCGATCCAATTCCCAAGAAGCCAAAGCCCACCCCAGGTGGTGGAACCGTGTTGGAAGAATGGCTCAATGGGCCATGTAAAATCCATGGTACGCTGGACATAACACCAACCCATAGCCTTAGGGCGTGTTGGATACTCCGGCAGGTAGCAAAAAGTGGCGAGGATCTCCTTGTATGCCATAAAGCAGAACAACATCCCGCTAAAGAACACAATACGGTACTAACAGTCTTCGAGACTTTCGCCTCAAACAATAGGCGCAAGCAAGCTCATCGAAGCTCCGCTGAAATCTGCCATGTGGCAAAAATAAATCCGTGGAATGACACTTGTAGGACCTTCAGAAGAGGTGTCTAGAGGGGGGGTGATTAGACACTAAGTGCCAAAGTTGCAGTTTTTAAGTTTCCTTAAGTTTAAGTGGAGTTTAGGCACAAGTTTAACTTTCACAATACATATCAAGCAAGCATGCAAAGAGTATATGAGCAGCGGAAAGTAAAGCATGCAACTTGCAAGAAAGTAAAAGGAAGGGTTTGGAGGATTCAAACGCAATTGGAGACACGGATGTTTTTGGCGTGGTTCCGATAGGTGGTGCTATCGTGCATCCACGTTGATGGAGACTTCAACCCACGAAGGGTAACGGTTGCGCGAGTCCACGGAGGGCTCCACCCACGAAGGGTCCACGAAGAAGCAACCTTGTCTATCCCACCATGGCCGTCGCCCACGAAGGACTTGCCTCACTAGCGGTAGATCTTCATGAAGTAGGCGATCTCCTTGCCCTTACAAACTCCTTGGTTCAACTCCACAATCTGGTCGGAGGCTCCCAAGTGACACCTAGCCAATCTAGGAGACACCACTCTCCAAGAAGTAAAAAGTGGTGCGTTGATGATGAACTCCTTGCTCTTGTGCTTCAAATGATAGTCTCCCCAACACTCAACTCTCTCTCTCATAGGTTTTGGATCTGGTGGAAAGAAGATTTGAGTGGAAAGCAACTTGGGAAAGGCTAGAGATCAAGATTCATATGGTAGGAATGGAATATCTTGGCCTCAACACATGAGTAGGTAGTTCTCTCTCAGAAAATGTATGCTGGAAGTGTAGGTTCGTTCTGATGGCTCTCTCCACGAAAGAAGAGGAGGTGGAGGGGTATATATAGCCTCCACACAAAATCTAACCGTTACACACAATCTACCAAACTCGGTGGGACCGAATCGTTAAACTCGGTCAGACCGATTTAGCAAACAATGTGACCGTTAGGGTTTTCGGTGGGACCGAAATGCAACTCGGTGAGACCGATTTGGTTAGGGTTAGGGCATAACGTAATCTCGGTAAGACCGATTACACAAACTCGGTGAGACCGATTTGGTAATAAGCTTTCCAAAGAGTTGGTTAGGCAAACTCGGTGGGACCGGTTACCCAAACTCGGTGGGACCGATTTTGGTAATAAGTTATCTAAAGAGTTTGCATTGTAATCTTGGTAGTACCGATTGCTCAAACTCGGTGTGACCAATTTTGATAATGGACATACTGTCGTGGGAATGAACACCTATGGGGCAGGGCCCCTTTTCGGTCCGGCGGGGAGCGGAGATCGCACGAAGAGCGGATCGAGGCGAAGCACGCGAGCGGTTTTACCCAGCTTCGGAGCTCTCCGGAGAGATAAAACTCCTACTGCTGCTTTGTGATTGTATTCTCTTCTTGCTTGAGAGCGTGAGTGTTCTCTAGTTTCGAAAGCTTCCAACCCCCTCTACGTTGCGCATGGGCCTCCTTTTATACGCTAAAGGGGTCACCGACAGGTGGCAACGTAGGCGATGGCAAAAACATAAAAGATGTGGTTGGTGCAACTACTTGTACAGTGCACCCTACCTAACTCTGACGGCAGGGGACAAAGGCATTAAATGCCCGTCCGCGTAGCCCAAACAGTGCAGAAAAGCGACCGTTAGGGGCGCCACCGCTTGCCATGATGGCCATCTTGTCATCTCCGCTTGCCACCTCGCACCGCTAGCTGCACAGCTTCCCGCCACGCGTGCCTGGAAAGGCCCCAGGGCGACACGTTGGTGGATGTGCTGGAGCGCGGGTGCCAAGTGGTAGCTTTGCCGCGGTCGTTATCTTGCCGTGCCTAGAAGCTTGTCACTTGCCGGGCCTTGCCAGGACGTGAGGCGCGTCGCGGCAAGTTCCTTAAAATGCCTTGGTTGGCCTTCCCGGCAGGCTCCTCTTGCCGGGGCCTTGTCCTTCCCGGCAAGCTCCTCTTGCCGGGGTCTTGTCTTCTCGGCTCACTTTGTTCTTGAATGGCTCCAAGGGAACCAACGGAGGATCTTGGCGGTCGCCCGGCAAGTCTTGCCGCGGGGTGCTGCGACTGCCCGTGCACAAGTTCGGGATACTAGGGTACCCCTACTCTAGTACACCGACAGGAGCCCCTGGGCCTGGGCCATACACGGTGCCGAGCGCTGTTGGGCCAGGCCCAAAACAGGGCACGGGCACGTGCGGGCCTGGGTTATGCCGAATCTAACTCCGTATCCACTGCGCCCTCCCATAACGGCACGCGTCGAACGCGGCGTCGTGGGAGAGATCATGGGCGGTTCTTTATTCAGAAAAAGCGTAACGTTTGCCTCCTCCCTCTTTATAAGCAGGGGAAACTGGGGCGGTTCCCCCACCTTTGCCATTTGTTGTTCCAATCCTCAGAAATCTCCACCGCTCCCCTCTGCTTCCATAGTTGAAAGAGAGCAGCGCTCCGCCCCCCATCGCCACCGGCGCCATCGACGTCGTCGATCTCCCCCACCACCCCCGCCATGGCTCCGAAAGCCGGAAAGGGGAAGGCCGTGAAGGCCGTGAAGTCGACCGAGGCATAGAGGCTCGAGGCGCTGCGGAAGGAGCGGGCCACTTTCCCCTCCGAGCTCTCCGCGAAGAAGCTGAGGGAGTGGTACTACCTCTTCTGGTCGATGGAGACACGAGCGCATCCGCGCACGAAGGTACTCTCCGCCGTCGCTTCGAAAAAGGCTCCGGTTGGCGGATATCCTTTCTTCGCCTTGTTCTTCTACTGCGGGCTCTGCCCGCCCTTCTCTGAATTTTTCTGCGATATCATGAACACCTACGGGTTTCATCTCCTTGACTTCACCCCCAATGCCGTTCTGACCATGGCAGTTTTCGCACATCTCTACGAAAACTTTGTCGGAGTCCACCCAAATGTAGCCCTCTTCCGCCATTTCTTTATGCCTCATGTCGAGAGAGGGGAGCCTCTTGCCGGCGGGATCGCCTAGATCTCGTGAGCCGGCAAGAAGGAGGCCTATCTGGAGGGGGAGCTCCGTAGCAAATGGGATGAGTGGAGAGCGGATTGGTGCTGGATCGTAGAGGAGAACCCGCAGCCGTTTACCGCTCTGCGCCAAGCCCCAGCAGTGCGCGGCAATGATTGGAGCAGCCTGGCCCTGGAAGACGATAGGCTGAAGATCGCTGTCACTCGGATCTTACGCCTCAGGTTTGCCGGATTGACTATGGGTGCTGTTGGCGCGGATTTCATTCGCCGCCGCATTGCCCCCTTGCAAGAGAGGAGGAGACCCGCCTGGGAATTTGGGGGCCCGGCGGATATTATGAGGCTGCGCCCGGGCCTCAACTTCAATTTTACTGTCCTAGAATTGGATGGGATGCTCAAGGAGCTGTTCAAGCACGACCCTCAGCATCCCGAGTGGTTTAGGTTGCCGGTGGGTGTCGTTCCGTTGTGCAACAACTCTTCGCTCGATCGTATCCGCGCCATGATGCCGCAGTGCGATTCGCACGGGATCGTTCCAACTTGGCAAGAGCCTGCGGACGACGTTGTGCGGCAGTTCTTCGACGGCCTGGTGGAGGTGGCGGTCCACACCGACGAACAGAAGCTCCTCACCTGCGACACCACCGAGCAGGAGATGCAGCACATCGCCACCAGGGCGGAAGAGGCGGCGGCAGCCGCAGCCGCGGGTGAGTTTGGGTTCACCGTGGATGAGGCAGAGGCGGCAGCGGCGGCAAGCCTTGCCGAACGAGTGTGGCCCGAAGGCGAAGAAGAGCTTGCCGCGCCTAACGCCGAGTTGAGCGAGCCCGCCGAGGGTGCGAGCGGTCCACCATCTCCAGGCAACTTGCCGCAAATGGAGCCCTCAGCACAGCCCCCGGCTCCACCAAGAAGGCGTCTCCGCAGGGCCGGGGACGCAGCAAGACGGCAGACGGGTCAACAACCGCAGCGCCGCGCGACGCGCTCCGGCGCGACAAGCATTGTTGCCGTGGGAGCGCCTCACGTCGCTACGGCAACTGGAGCGGGGTCGTCCCGGGCTGCTGCCGTAGCCCCCGCCAAGCGGCCAAGGGATCCTACTCCTCCGCCTCGTCGCGCCGAAGGTGGGCCGAACTTCGACCTCTCCGCACTCAGCTCCGACGAGGAAGAAGAAGAAGAGTAAGACCCTCTTGTTGTACTTGTAGTTCTTCAATTTGTCGTTCTTGTCTTGCATCTGATCTGATTCACTCTGGACTTATTCCATTTCAGGACACTGGCCCAGAGGGCGGCAAAGAGGGCCAAGGCTCCGGTGGTTGTCATCGAGGACGAGCCCACCGCGACAGCAGTAGGCGCGCCCGAGACCACCTTGCCGGACCCGGCCACTACTCCGCAAAGCAGCCCCCAGCACAGCCCCCAGCGTAAGTACATGGTTTCTTTTCTGCTGTTAGCCGTGCATGGGTGCTCTTTCTTTGCTATCAACTGAGTATTTGTTTGCGTAGGAGCAGAACAACTTCACCAGGAGGGCCTGGAAACCACCTCCGACTCGTCATCTGCTTCGACTACGCCGCCAAGGGCGGACTCCCCGGCAAGGGAGCGTTCTCCGGCAAGGGAAGAGTCTCCGGCAAGGGACAACGCCAATGATCCCCCGGTGGTGGAGCCCATGACTGTGGATCCCAGCACAGGTAATCCTTCTTGCCCAAATCTTCCCTTGAGTTCTTCTTCTGATTTTCTTTTTGATCATTTGCTTGACTTTTCTCCCTCTTCCGGCTCTCAGATCCGCCTTCCACGGAGCCGATGGAGACCGAGGCCACCGGCGGGGAGAGCGCGCGCGGCAATACTGACGATGCCGCCGCCACCGAAGAAGAGGCCGGCGCTGATGATCCTGCCGACGAAGAGGCCACCAAGGCTGCTGGTGCAGGAGCTGGCGAGGGGTCTGGCAATCGCACTAACGACCCTGAGGGCGTAGGAGCGCAAGGTGCTACACCGACCGCCGACCCCTCCGCCGCTGATGCAGCGCCAGGCCCCGAAGAGCCCCAGCCCGGCGCCTACTTGAAGGCCGGCGACGGTGTCTTCATCAAGCTCCCCTGGGCGTCAAGCTCCAGGGTGCCGGTTGAAGGAGAGACTTTTGATGGAGAAGTGCTCGCCTCTGCTGGGCTGACACTAGTTGACGCGCCGAGCAGCAGCAGCGGCGAGTCTGAGGAGGAGCAGCTGCTCCGGAAGCTGGTGTCGCTCTACCGCGCCCGACAAGCCAAAGTGGAGTCCCGGGAAGCGCTTGTCGCGCAGGCGGGAGCAGACATTGAGAAGCGCGCGGAGGAGCTCCGGGAACACAATCAGGAAGCTCTCCGGTCCATTGCAGAGGAGCGGGCACAGCTCGTTGAGGTGTGGAAGGCATTCATCCTTGAGAAGGCCGAAGCCGAGGAGCAACAACGGCTTGCCGTCGAGGAGCTGTCTGTGCAGGAGGGTGAGTTGGCGCAGCGGAAGGTCAATCTTGACAGCCATGAGGAGGATCTTGCCGCGCGCGAGCAAGCACTTGGCGGGGCTCTCAAGGAGGCGAAGGACGCTGCTGCAGCTGCTGAGGCCGCCAAGAAGGAACTGGAGACAAAGGTGGCGCGCTGGAGGCCGATCTTAAGGCGAGCGGCGAGGAGCTCGCCGTGCTCAAACGTGAGCGCGAGAAGGACGCCTGTGCTCACGGCGAGCTGCAGGGTCAGCTTGCCGAGAAGGGCAAGGAGTTGAGCGCTGCCAAGGACTCCAATGCTGATCTCGAGCTGAAGCTCACCACCCTGACCGAGGCACTGGACAGCGCCAAGGAGCGGGAGGCGTCCCTGAAGGAGGAAATCAAGGGCAACGAAGTGCTGTTGACGAGGGCCGCCGAAACCCAGAACACCTTCAAGGAGACGGTGGAGCTCTGGACAGAGGGCCTCGTGAACATCGCTGCAGTCATCGACGAGGAGCTGGTGCAGCTGGGGGTGGAGGATCTCGGGTACTCCTCCGACGAGAACCTCCAGACCAGCGCCAAGCTCACTCTGTTCTTCAAGGGCGTGGCGACGGCTCTCCAGCGGCTCCGAGAGAAGATCCCAAAGAAGCCGACCGACAAGTCGCGCACGATTTGCGCCAGAGTTCTGGAGAAGGTGTTGGTGAAGGTGGCCTTCCGCAACCCAGGCCTCAACCTCACCAACGTCCTCAAGAAGCTGCCGGCGGACGCTGATCTGGACGCGCTCAAGGCCCTTGTCGCACCCATTGTGGACAAGGTGAATGAGGTCAAGAGGGCTGACGGCGGTCGTGTAGATTAGGCCACCCACTTTTTCCTTTTCTTGTCGCTGCTGACCATGTTACAAGAACATTCCATTAGAGCTGCGACAAGCTATTTTGTAATATAACTTTATTCTGGGTATCGAATACTATGTTATTTCCTTTACTTGATTCCTTCTTTTGTATGTTTTTGCCCTACGCTTTTAGGGGACTTGTCGGCGCAGGCACCCTTGCCGCGAGCGCTGAGTGCGGAACATCAGCAGCCTGCTGGCGATGTCGCTGCCGACAAGAAACCTTGTCGCAACTAGTCGCAGCACACTTAAGTTGTTGAGCGGACTCGAAACAAAGTAAGGGCGCAACTAGCTACGAGTTGGTTCCTCCACGCACAGGTTTTCCATACAAAGCACGGTCGTTCAAGGAAGATAACTTAAATTTTTTAAAACTGATTGCTCAAACTTTGGCCACTTAGCTTTTCTGTTGTTTGCTTCCCGGTAAGGGCGAAATTTTCTTGAACGACGCCTGGTCCACACCATTATCTTCTCCTCCCCCCGGCAAACTTGTGCGCGATGGAGCCTTCCTTCTCTTTGAGAAAAAGAAAGAAGAGAAAATAAAGATATGGAGCCTTATGGCTCGTTATCGCTTACCGAGGGTAAGTGCTGCACAAAGTGTCAGATAACACATGCAAAAGAATAGAAAGCATGAACTTGACAGGATATGCGGAGCACATGAGCTTTATTTATGCACAGGGTCTACGCCTGGCTTTGTACAAAGGATTACATGCAACAGCGACAAGACTCGTACAAAAGGTGGTTGCCGGAACAGGTTTCGGCAACCGCGCCTCATGGGTAAAACTTACGAAGATGCTCGATATTCCAGGAGTTGCTCACCGGAGTGCCATCTTCGGTCTCAAGGCGGACAGCGCCAGGCCTAGTCACTCGTTTCACCCGGTAAGGGCCTTCCCACTTCGGCGTCAACTTGTTGGAATTCTTGGCAGACTGAACGCGCCGAAGAACATGGTCGCCTTCCTCGAGACTTCTGGCATTAACTTTGCGGCTATGATAGCGGCGCAAAGCTTGCTGGTATCGAGCAGCTCGTACAGCAGCCTGAAGATGATCTTCCTCAAGGAGCAGCGCGTCATCTTGTCACAGCTACTCTTGCTCAAACTCATCATAAGTGAGCACTCGAGGCGATCCGTATACGAGTTCCGTGGGGAGAACTGCCTCTGCTCCATAGACTAGAGCGAAAGGTGTCTGGCCAGTGGCTCGATTTGGCGTCGTCCTGATCGACCAAAGAACCACCGGCAGCTCCTCAATCCAGTTTCTTCCGCACTTGTGCAGCCTGTCGAAAGTCCTGGTCTTGAGCCCGCGCAGCACTTCAGCATTTGCCCTCTCCGCTTGACCGTTGCTTCTCGGGTGAGCAACAGAAGCGAAGCAGACCTTGGCGCCAAGATCTTGGACGTACTGCATGAAGGTGCGGCTCGTGAACTGTGTGCCGTTGTCGGTGATGATCCGGTTAGGGACCCCGAAACGGCAAACAATTGACTTGAAGAACTTGACTGCTGACTGTGCTGTCACCTTCCTCACTGCTTCCACTTCCGGCCACTTTGTGAACTTGTCGATTGCAACATACAAGTACTCAAAGCCCCCGACAGCTCGGGGAAAGGGGCCGAGGATGTCGAGCCCCCAGACCGAAAATGGCCAGGATAAAGGGATCGTCTGGAGAGCTTGAGCTGGCTGGTGTATCTACTTGGAGTGGAACTGGCACGCTTCACACTTGGTTACTTGTGCAGTTGCATCCTGGAGGGCTGTCGGCCAAAAGAAACCTTGCCGGAATGCCTTGCCGGCAAGTGCTCTTGCGCCAATGTGGTGGCCACATATGCCTCCATGTATCTCCGCCAACAGCTGTTGTCCATCTTCCCGGGAAATGCACTTCAATTTCACACCGTTGAGTCTTCTTCTATACAGTGTGTCATCAACAAACTGGTACATACTTGACTGCCGGGCTACTCTTTCCGCTTCTTCTTGCTCTTCGGGAAGTTCTCCTGTCTGAAGGAAACGGACAATCTGCTGTGCCCATGCTGGAGCTTGCGGCTCGACAACAAGGACCAAAGGCACATATGCTGCTGCGGGAACATCAGCTTCTACGGCAAGAACCTGCGGCTCAGCCGGAGCTTGTTGTTCCCCGGCAAGCTTGCCGGAGCAAAACTTGTCGGGAGCGTCTGCTTCAAGAACAAACCCTAGGGCTTGTCGGAGCAGACTGCTCCTCAGCACTCTTGGTGCTGATCTTGGGGACTTTCTTGGCGGCGGCTTCGGGAAGCTCTGCCGGAAAATAGTCACCAGAAATCAACTTCCTCTTCTTGCTCTGTCCAGTTGATGGCGTCACGGACGATTGAGTCAGCTTGAGCACAAAGATTCCTGGTTCCACAGGTAACTTTAGCGCGGTGCACTTTGACAGGCCATCGGCAATGTCGTTTTCAGCTCTTGGAACATGCTCCATCTGTAGACCGTCAAAGTGCTCTTCCAACTTTCTCACTTCATCAACATAAGCTTCCATCAACGGACTCTGATAATTCTTGTTCACTTGGCGGACGACAAGCTGCGAGTCACCCCTGACTATGAGCTTCTTGATCCCAAGGTCTGCCGCGATCCTGAGACCGGCAAGCAAACCTTCATATTCTGCAGTATTGTTTGTTGCTTGCTCCCTGGGAAAGTGCATCTGGACTACGTACTTGAGGTGTTCTCCGGTGGGTGCGACAAGCAGCACGCCTGCACCGGCGCCTTGTAGCGAGAAGGCACCATCAAAGTACATGAGCCACTCTTTGCTTGTCTCCTTGACGGGGATGCTCGTTTCTGGAATTTCTTCATCTGGTGTTGGCGTCCATTCTGCTATAAATTCTGCCAATGCTCAGCTCTGGATAGTTGAAGTGCTTTCAAACTTGAGGCCAAAGCTTGACAGTTCCAGTGCCCACTCGACAACCCTGCCTGTTGCTTCTGGATTCTGCAGTATCCTTTTCAGCGGAAAGCGAGTGACAACTGTGATCTCATGTGCTTGGAAGTAATGGCGCAGCTTTCTCGAGGCCATGAGAAGGCCGAAAAGCAATTTCTGCACACCAGAGTACCTCGACCTAGCCCCCTGCAGGAGGGAACTGACAAAGTAAACTGGGCGCTGCACCATTTTCTTCTGCACCTCCTCATTGCCTTGCGCAGATCCACCCTTGTCGGGACCAGAGCTTGCCGGCGAAGCCTCCTGCTTGTCGCTGGATGTATCCGCCATGGTTTCCGGCTCATCATCCGCCTCCCTCTCCGCTACTAACGCAGCACTAACCACTTGATTGGTTGCCGCTATATACAGCAGCAACTTCTCTTGTGGCCTAGGTGCGACAAGTATTGGAGTGGAGGACAGGTACCTCTTCAAGTCCTGCAGCGCAGCCTCCGCTTCCGGAGTCCATTTCATTGGACCTGCCTTTTTCAATATTTTGAAAAATGGCAGGGCGTGCTCAGCAGACTTAGAGATAAACCTGCTGAGAGTAGCCACGCAACCGGCAAGCCTTCGTACATCCTTGACGCGCTTTGGTGCTTCAATCTGCTCAATGGCCTTGATCTTGTCGGGATTGGCTTCTATTCCTCGCTGAGACATGAAGAACCCGAGAAGCTTGCCGGAGGGGACTCCAAACACGCACTTCTCGGGGTTAAGTTTGAGGTTGATCTTGCGCAGATTTGTGAAGGTTTCATCTAAATCTTGAATCAGGGTTGCTTTGTCCTTGCTCTTGACCACTATGTCATCCATGTAGGCTTCCACATTTCCGTGCAACTGTGGCTCAAAAGCGTCGTGGACTGCCCTTGCAAATGTTGAACCCGCATTCTTTAATCCGAAAGGCATCCGTACAAAACAGTAGGTGCCACACGGAGTAATGAACGCGGTCTTCTCCTCATCCTCTTCTGCCATGAAGATCTGATGATATCCTGAGTAGGCATCAAGAAATGAAAGCAAGTCACATCCCGCTGTGGAGTCAACAATCTGGTCAATGCGCGGCAAGGGAAATGGGTCTTTGGGACAAGCTTTATTAACATCAGTAAAGTCAATACAAAGCCTCCATTTCCCGTTTGCCTTGCGCACAACTACAGGATTGGCCAACCACGTAGGATGGAGCACTCCTCTGACAAGGCCTGCTGCTTCCAGTTTCTTGATTTCTTCCGCAATGAATTCTTGGCGCTCTACTGCCTGTTTCCTGACTTTCTGCTTGACGGGCTGCACGTGAGGACAGACGGCAAGATGGTGCTCAATTACTTTCCTGGGAACACCGGGGATGTCAGACGGTTGCCACGCAAACACGTCGACATTCGCTCGCAGGAAAGCAACGAGCGCGCTTTCCTATTTAGGGTCAAGCGTGGCACTGATGGTGAAGGTACCACCAGTGCCGTCCTCCTTGGCGGACACCTTCTTGGTCTCTGGTGAAGCTGTCTTTGTCTTCTTACACTTGCCGGTGGAGCTCGATGGTGCGTCCTCGACGGCAGCGCAGCACTCCGAAGAGGTGCGCTTGCCGGAGTGGGCATCAGAGCTCTTGCCGGACTTGGTCTTCTTCTTCCCCCCGGGAGCTTCAGCGGCAAGTGTCTTGTGATCTGCTGCGGCTGCTGCTTCCCGGTAAATCTTGTCGGTACAGATAAGGGCATCCTTCTTGTCGCCAGGGACAGAGATGACACTTATCGGACCGGGCATCTTCAACATGTTGTATGCGTAGTGAGAGGCTGCCATGAACTTGGCTAGTGCTGGACGACCGAGTATTCCATTATAAGGCAATGGAAAATCAGCGACGTCAAAAGTGACCCTCTCAGTCCTGAAGTTCAGCTCGCTGCCAAATGTTACCGGCAATGTGATCTTCCCTTTCGGCTTGCTCCTTCCCGGGTTGATTCCTTGAAACGTGCCGGTTTCCTCGAGCTCGCTGCTAGGGATTTGGAGTTTCTGGAGTACCATGGAGGAGATCAGGTTCAAGCCAGCCCCGCCGTCAACTAACATCTTTGTGACCTTGAGGTTGCGGATAGTTGGAGAAACCAACATCAGCAAGCACCCGACCGCAGTTACACGATCAGGGTGGTCCTCAATATCAAAGATGATAGGCGTGTTGGACCATTTCAGAGGCTTGCGTGACTCGATGGGTGGTTCTGCCGCATTAACTTCCCGCACCCACTGCTTGAGTTGGCGGTGCGAAGTATGCAGAGAAGCACCGCCGTCAACGCACAGGACCTCTGTGGCTTTCTGAAACTCCTGCTCATCGGCCTCGTCATCATCCATGTCTTCATCTTCGTCTTCATCTTCATCCTTGTCGCGGCCGTGGGGAGGCCTGTCTCCTTGCCGCTGCTTGGCCTTGCCGCGGCGCCCTCCTCGGCCGGGACGTTTCTTGCCGGATCCTCCAGTACCCTCTTGGGCCTTCTCCTTGTCGCGTCGCTCGTACTCAGCTTTCTGCTGTTCAACGAGCTGCTCAACCTTCTTGCAAGTCTGGAGGTCATGGCCCTTGGTGTGGTGGATCTTGCAGTACTGCTTGCCGGAGCCGTCCTGCTTGTCGGCGGCCGCCACAGCCTCGCCGGAGCTACCGGCTTTGGCTTGTCGGCGCCACCTCCGTTGCCGGACTGCTCAACGACTAGCACATCTTTGCCTTTCTCCTTCTGTTGTTCCGCCGCCGGTTTTTCCTTGCCGGGGCGGCATCCTCACTGTCAGATCCTCCTGCTCCTGCGTTCTCTCCGGGGAGTTTCCTCCCCTCCTCAGCACGCGCACATCTGTCGGCCAGGGCATACAGCTCACTGACGTCCCTGATCTTGCACATCGCCATCTCCTCCCTCATCCTGCGGTTTCGCACGTTCTGATGGAACGCGCTGATGACCGCGGCAGGGTGGACGTCTGGGATGTTGCGCTGCACTTGGCTGAATCTCTGAATATACTTGCGCAGGGGCTCTCCTTCCTTCTGGGCGAGCAGGTGAAGATCACTCTCCTGGCCATGAGGCTTGTGGCCGCCTGTAAAGGCGCCGACAAACTGATGGCACAAATCTGCCCAGGAAGATATGGAGTTGTCCGGCAAGTGCATGAGCCAAGATCTGACATTGGGCTTGAGCACCAGCGGGAAGTAGTTGGCAAGGATCTTGTCGTCGCGCCCCCAGCAGCTTGCACCGCAATGGTGTAGATGCTGAGGAACTCCGACGGATGCAACCTGCCGTCGTACTTCTCTGGTACATCTGGCTTGAAATTCTTCGTACTGGGCCACTGGACTTGCCGCAGCTCACGGGTGAATGCAGGGCAACCTACCGCGTACGGCAAGTCACCTGGTTCCCCTGGCGCATGCATGTCGACAGCGGGCCCAGCGCACTGGTCTGACTGACGCCGCGCTTCTCTTTGACGCTCGATGCGAGTACGAGCGTCCTCCTGCTGCCGTTCCTGAAGAACTTGGCGCTGGTCACGACGAGCTCACGGATCCGACGACGCGGTGGAGTAGCTGTCGAGGTTAACCCGACGAGTCGGCGATCTTGGCCTTCAGGGCGGAGAGTGCACGGTAGTTGCACCCCCTCCGGTCTTGTCGCCATCGGCTTGCGCCTGGGCGTCTTGCCGCGGCTTCGATGTGCTCGGTTGCCGGGGAGTGTCGCCGTTGGCGAAGCCGGTGAGACTCTGAATGGTGGCCCTCCAATCGTCGATCTTGTCCGCCGTTGGAGGGTAATCCAGGAGCAGTTGGGCTCGGGCCAACGCTTCTTCTGGAGTCTTTGGTGGCGGTGGCGAACGGTGCGAGGAGCGGGATACGCTCGAACTTCTAACCGTGTTAGAAGGAGCAGCATCTCGCCCAGGCGACCGTGCCACGCTCGTGCGAGCATGTTGACGTGCATGCTGGCCTTGAGCGTCCCGAGATCCACCACCTTGGCCTTGTTCCAACGCGCGTACGGTACTGCGGGCACCATGACGCTGTCGGTCCCGCGCCTCCTGAGATGGGCGCGGTGCGTGTACGGATGCCGAGGTTTGTGCAGCCTTGTCCTTGGACCTGGCAGCATCATGAGCTCCCTCGTTGGTGCCCGTTCCTCCGCCGGCGTCTACCCCACCACCCGTTTGCTCCGGTGGCGGTGGGATCGACGCGGACGGACCAGCCACCTCCGAAACCTTCTTCTTCGGTGGCATGTCGATGAAGATGATGATGATGTGGCTCGCGTGAACACCGGATCAAGTTCGCACGACCACGATGCCCCTACCTGGCGCGCCAAAGATGTCGTGGGAACGAACACCTATGGGGCAGGGCCCCTTTTCGGTCCGGCGGGGAGCGGAGATCGCACGAAGAGCAGATCGAGGCGAAGCACGCGAGCGGTTTTACCCAGCTTCGGAGCTCTCCGGAGAGATAAAACTCCTACTGCTGCTTTGTGATTGTATTCCCTTCTTGCTTGAGAGCATGAGTGTTCTCTAGTTTCGAAAGCTTCCAACCCCCTCTACGTTGCGCATGGGTCTCCTTTTATACGCTAAAGGGGTCACCGACAGGTGGCAACGTACGCGAGGGCAAAAACGTAAAAGATGTGGTTGGTGCAACTACTTGTACAGTGCACCCTACCTAACTCTGACGGCAGGGGACAAAGGCATTAAATGCCCGTCTGCGTCGCCCAAACAGTGCAGAAAAGCGACCGTTAGGGGCGACACCGCTTGCCACGATGGCCATCTTGTCATCTCCACTTGCCACCTCGCACTCCTAGCTGCACAGCTTCCCGCCACGCGTGCCTGGAAAGGCCCCAGGGCGACACGTTGGTGGATGTGCTGGAGCGCGGGTGCCAAGTGGTAGCTTTGCCGCGGTCGTTATCTTGCCGTGCCCGGAAGCTTGTTGCTCACCGGGCCTTGCCGGGACGCGAGGCGCGTCGCGGCAAGTTCCTTAAAATGCCTTGGTTGGCCTTCCCGGCAGGCTCCTCTTGCCGGGGCCTTGTCCTTCCCGGCAAGCTCCTCTTGCCGGGGTCTTGTCTTCTCGGCTTAAACACTTTGTTCTTGAATGGCTCCAAGGGAACCAACGGAGGATTTTGGCGGTCGCCCGACAATTCTTGCCGCGGGGTGCTGCGACTGCCCGTGCACAAGTTCGGGATACTAGGGTACCCCTACTCTAGTACACCGACACATACACAGAGAGATTACAATCCCATCTCGGTGAGACCGAGATCCCTATCGGTAAGACCGATTTGCTTAGGGTTTGTGGCAGTGGCTATGACTTTTGGAATCGGTGGCGCCGGATAGAAAGAATCGGTGTGACCGATTTTGGTTTTGGGTTTAGGTCATTTGTGGAAGTGGGAAAGTAGCTGAGGGTTTTGGAACATATCACAAAGCACATGAAGCAAGAGGCTCATTAAGCAACACCTCATCCCTCCGTGATAGTATTGGCTTTTACTATAGACTCAATGTGATCTTGGATCACTAAAATAAAAAATGAAGAGTCTTGAGCTTGAAGCTTGAGCCAATCCTTTGTTCTTAGCATCTTGAAGGGGTTCCCACATACTTTAGTCCATGCCACTCCATTGTTGAACTTATCTGAAACATACTGGATAAAAGTGTTAGTCCAACAAGAGATATGTTGACATTAATTACCAAAACCACCTAGGGAGCACTTGTGCTTTCAATCTCCCCCTTTTTGGTAATTGATGACAACATACATCAAAGCTTTAGATAAGGATTTAAAGAATAACACGTAAAGCTTTGGAAAGTCATGTAACAAACATAGGCTCCCCCTACATGTATGCAATCATGTGAATATGGAATATAGAAGCATGTGAGAGCATAACCATGATAGAGTAGACAATGTGTTACATGTATCTTGGCCATATGCATCAGAGCAGAGAATATTAAAGAAAATACCTTCATGCCCATGAGTCCTTCTTGCAAACAGTATGTACATCAGCAAGAATTCCTCATGCACATGATTGTGATGCATATACTTACCTTGTAGTCTTGAGTTGGCTTGGGATGAAATGAACCTGCGCAAACAAGGTTAGATAACACAGATGCACCTACTAGCCAGAGCAAACAAAAGAAACCACAAGAATACCAAGACTGGGATGACATGTAGAAACTGAGTACTAAGTACCACATTGGATTAGACATGTCCCCAAGAGTAAAGATATGCAATGAATTCAAATGATTTCTTTCCCTTAGATGTCTTGCTCCCCTTGAATCTAGCATGGGATACTGGGAGAAGATAGGGAATAGAAAATCAGAGCTGAAAGATATGAATGATGATCAGAGCTAATGTATGCTAATGCAAACAAGCACAACAGATCATATGAACATGTCTCTGCCCTCAAGAAGACATGTGAGCATCTCTCCTCTTGAACACCAAGCATCTAGGATCCTTGAGAAATACTTCTCTACTTAAGTACTCTCTCCCCCTGAAGATCTCTCTTAAGTACTCTCTCTCTTCAAATGATAAGCTTTGATGTTCTCTCACCCCCTTTGACATCAATTTCCAAGAAGGGTCTTCTAGAATCCGTCGAATGAGTTTGGTCCTTGAGACACAGAACAAAGCAATGCTAAAAATGTGATGCTTGTAGAGGACAAGATTCATTGAGTGGAGTTGGATCAGAAGAAACACAGAATTATGTGGCAAACTGTTTTTCCTGTTATAAAATCGGTGGCACCGAGTGGTATGCTTCGGTTGGACCGAAAATAACAAATCGGTGAAACCGAGTTCATCGCAGGAAAACACTTGTCACCTCAGCTCACTAGACTAGTAAGATCTCACAAAGATTTGCAAGGAATTTACTGAAAGATGTGCAATGAATTGGAATGCAGAAAATGTAGAGCAAACAAAAAGAAATCTAGATGAAGTTTATTTTTGAAAGGGGAAACAATTATGCACATGACAAATGCAAAAGCAAAGAAAAGAACACAAGAGAACTTCATCTAGAGATGGTCGGCGACAGAGTCACCTATGTTAGAGTATATTGACTTAGGAGTCAAGTGAGATCACTTGATCATAGGTCATACTCATCGTTTAAGCTCAAAATGGGGTTGCCATTTTTCGGTTAAGCATCTTGATGTATTCTCATCTTGTCGAGTTGCTTTAGCTCATGACTTGGAGTAAAGCTTCTCTAAGATGGAATGACATACCTTGGTTGGTCCATGTAGTTGAACTTGTGTGGGTTGATCAAGGTTGATATAGCTCATAAAGAATTGGAGCACCACTTGGAATTTGAGTCCATCTACCTACATGGGTTAGTTCTTGCAAGGAAAAGCACTTGTGTATCCAAAAATGACAATCTTGAAGCTTAACATAGAATTTTGTCAAAGGATATGTTTGAGTGGTTCCGTGCTTCCTTGTATTCAACCACCATAGTGTAGAATCTTGGTGATGTAGAGATTGCTCAAGATATGAGTAGAGTACAATCTCATGGAATGTGATTCCACCAAGTACCTACATGGGTTAGATAACATGCAAGATACAAATATATCCAAGACATAAGATTATCATCATCAGAAAAACATCAGGGATTAGTCATATGTCTTGCATGTATCCAATGAAGTTTCTACTCCAAGTTTGAAGCATCAATGATGTTCAATTCTCCTCTTAACCTGCAAAACACTTTCTCATCAAGAGGTTTAGTAAAGATATCCGCTAATTGCTTTTTGGTGTGAACATGCTTAAGATCAATGTCACCCTTAGCAACATGATCTCGAATGAAATGATGACGAACTTCAATATGCTTAGTTCGAGAATGTTGCACAGGATTATGACCAATTTTGATAGCACTTTCATTGTCACAAAGCAATGGAACATGTCTCACGTATATCCCATAATCTTTAAGAGTTTGGGTCATCCAAAGTAATTGAGCACAACATGAACCAGCGGCAATATATTCAGCTTCGGCGGTGGATAACGATACCAAGTTTTGTTTCTTGGAGGATCAAGATACAAGAGATCTACCAAGAAATTGACAAGTACCCGAAGTGGACTTTCTATCAACCTTGTCTCCGGCATAGTCCGAGTCGGAATAGCCAACAAGATCGAAAGATGCCCTCTTAGGATACCAAATGCCAAAATTTGGTGTATGGATTAAGTATCTCACTATCCTTTTCACGGCCTTAAGATGACATTCCTTAGGAGTAGCTTGATATCGTGCACATATGCATACACTTAGCATGATATCGGGACGTGCAGCACATAGATATAACAATGAACCAATCATAGAGGGATAAACCTTTTGATCAACCGGTTCACTATCTTTGGTCAAGTCAAGATGTACACTAGTAGGCATGGGTGTAGTCATACCTTTGCATTCTTGCATATTGAACTTCTTGAATAAGTCCTTGGTGTACTTTGTTTGAGAAACAAAGGTACCTTCCTTAGTTTGCTTGATTTGCAACCCAAGAAAGAATTTGAGTTCACTCATCATAGACATCTCAAACTTCTCCGACATTAGCTTCCCAAACTTTTCACTAAAATGAGGGTTAGTTGAACCAAATATAATATCATCAACATAGATTTGGCACACAAATAGTTCTCCATTAACCCTTTTAGTAAAAAGAGTAGAATCAATTTTCCCAATTTCAAAGCCTTTTTCAATAAGGAACTTGGTCAAGCATTTATACCATGCTCTAGGAGCTTGTTTAAGACCATAAAGAGCTTTATGAAGTTTGTAAACATGATTGGGTTTCTTAGGATTGACAAAGCCGAGAGGTTGCTTAACATAAACTTTCTCCTCTATTTCACCATTTAGAAAAGCACTTTTAATGTCCATTTGGTACAAGGTGATATCATGATGATTAGCATAGGCAAGTAAGATGCGAATGGACTCAAGTCTAGCAACGGGGGCGTAAGTCTCACCATAGTCCATACCTTCGACTTGTGTGTAGCCTTGGGCGACGAGACGTGCTTTGTTGCGAACTACTTGTCCATCTTCATCTTGCTTGTTGCGAAACACCCATTTGGTACCGATGATGTTGTGGTTATTGTCGGGCTTCTCAACCAATGTCCAAACTTGGTTCCTCTCAAAGTTGTGTAGCTCTTCATGCATAGCATTTATCCAATCCGGATCTTCCAATGCTTCTTCGACCTTCATAGGTTCAATGCTAGAGATGAAAGAATAGTTTTCACAAAAGTTAGCTAAACGATTTTTAGAGCGAGTGATTCTCCCGGTTTGAATGTCATTGTAGATTTGCTTGACGGGATGATCTTTAGCAATTCTTGCTCGAACTCGTGAGAGCTTTTGCTTGGGTCTTTGTTGAACATCTTCTTCATCTTGTTCTTCTTCTTCTTGGCCTTCTTCATTGTTGGCATTGTCGTTCTCTTGTCGTGGTGGAGAAGGAGGCTGTTGACGTTCATCTTGATGCACTTCCTCGTTTTCTTCATCTTGGTGTGTCCCGCTTGTGGATGCTTCCGTATCAACTCTTGGTCCACCTTGTTGTGAAGTTGAAGCTTCCACTTGGACGGACGAGGTACTCTCCTTCACCTCCGTTGGACGAACCTTGCCAATAGACAATTGTTGGATTGCTTCCGAAGGATCTTTGTCACCTACATCAATTGGCAATTGCTCTACTTGCAAGCCGTTAGATTCATCAAACTTCACATCTACCGTCTCTTCAACCTTCCGGGTGAAATTGTTGTAGACACGGTAAGTGTGAGAGTTTGAGCCATAACCTAGTAGGAAACCTTCATGACATTTAGGAGCAAATTTAGAGCGACGATGCTTATCAAGAATGTAGCACTTTGAGCCGAATACTCGAAAGTATCCAACTTGGGGTTTGTTACCGGTGAGGAGCTCGTATGCCGTCTTGCCGAGTAGCTCGTGAAGATACAAGCGATTTGTTGCATGACAAGCTATCTCAACCGCTTCTGCCCAAAAGTGCTTCGGCGTCTTGTACTCATCAAGCATCATTCTCGCCATTTCGATGAGCGTCCGGTTCTTCCTCTCAACAACTCCGTTTTGTTGAGGTGTGTACGTAGCCGAGAACTCATGTGAAATCCCTTCTTCGTCAAGAAAGGTGTCCACATTTGCGTTCTTGAACTCCGTTTCATTGTCACTGCGAACCTTCTTGATCTTCACTTCAAATTGATTTTGAGCCTTCCTTGCGAAGTTTTTGAAGATCTTTTGGACCTACGATTTATCATCAAGAAAGAACACCCACGTAAATCTTCAAAAATCATCAACTATAACTAGACCGAAAGAATTTCCACCGAGACTCTTGTAAGAGTTGGGACCAAAGAGATCCATGTGAAGTAGCTCGAGTGGCCTCCTTGTGGTCATGACGTTCTTCACGGGATGCCTTCCTCCAACCTGTTTACCTGCCTGACAAGCGCTGCAAAGTCTATCATTATCAAATATGACATCGTTAACTCCAAGGATATGATTTCCTTTAATAAGCTTGTCAAGGTTTCGCATACCAACATGACCTAATCGTCTATGCCATAACCAACCTTTTGAGGATTTAGAAATGAAGAAAGTTTTAGTTTGAGCCTTTTTAGTGAAATCAACAATGTATAGATCACCTCTACGCACACCGGTAAAGACCATTTTATGATTATCTCGACGAAACACTTGGTAGTCTACTTCAGTGAATAGAACATTGAAACCAAAATCAGCAAGTCTAGATACTGAAAGTAAGTTGTAACCAAGAGATTCAACGAGCATGACATTTTGTATCGACCTATCATGTGATATGGCCACCTTACCGAGGCCAACCACCTTACCCTTTGAGTTGTCACCGAAAGTGACATACTTTCGAGGACTATCATTATCAGCAAGCTCACGAAACATGTCTTTATCTCCGGTCATGTGATCAATACATCCACTATCAAGAACCCATTCCTTTCCTCCTAACATATATCCCCGAAGATTTGCCATAAGACCAAAATGTCTCATTGCATCATCAAGATCGAAGTCACTATCATCATCCTCGTCATAGTATCCATGTTCAACATCATCATGTGGTGGATCAAGTCCTAGAGAGGGTGATTCATTAGAGTGAGTTTGACAATGATCTTGCTTATGAATTTTTATTGCTTCGGAAATAATATCACTAATAATACCAACATTTCCTTTGGCATGCATAAGGTTTGTAAGCTCAAATAGACGATCACCAAACATAGGATCACTAGTATTCATCTTACTCAAGGCAATAGACTTATGGAGAATTTCATCAAGATTTTTCAAGGAATAATCTGGAAATCGTTCCTCAAGAAATTTCCATATAGTGTAGGCACACTTGAAAGTAGGAAAGCATCCAATCAAGTTTCTAGGCAATCCTCTAAAGATAAGCTCGGCAGTTCTAAGATTCCTAATCATGTCAATTGACTCATCATGGGTAGGATGCATAGGATCAACATAAGGTGCACAAGGGCTAGCAATGTACTTGTTCAAATGATATTGATTGAAAATAACAAGCATCTCATTTTTCCACTCATGAAAATACTCTCCATCAAGAATAGGCACTCTATGTCCAAGACTCCCAATAGTAGACTCATCCATCTTCCTCCAATGGTGATTAAACCAAAGCAATGGAAACCAATGCTCTGATACCACTTGTAGGACCTTGAGAAGAGGTGTCTAGAGGGGGGTGATTAGACACTAAGTGCCAAAGTTGTAGTTTTTAAGTTTCCTTAATTTTAAGTGGAGTTTAGGCACAGGTTTAACTTTCACAATACATATCAAGCAAGCATGCAAAGAGTATATGAGCAGCGGAAAGTAAAGCATGCAACTTGCAAGAAAGTAAAAGGAAGGGTTTGGAGGATTCAAACGCAATTGGAGACACGGATGTTTTTGGCGTGGTTCCGACAGGTGGTGCTATCGTACATCCACGTTGATGGAGACTTCAACCCACGAAGGGTAACGGTTGCATGAGTCCACGGAGGGCTCCACCCACGAAGGGTCCACGAAGAAGCAACCTTGTCTATCCCACCATGGTCGTCGCCCACGAAGGACTTGCCTCACTAGCGGTAGATCTTCACGAAGTAGGCGATCTCCTTGCCCTTACAAACTCCTTGGTTCAACTCCACAATCTTGTCGGAGGCTCCCAAGTGACACCTAGCCAATCTAGGAGACACCACTCTCCAAGAAGTAACAAATGGTGCGTTGATGATGAACTCCTTGCTCTTGTGCTTCAAATGATAGTCTCCCCAACACTCAACTCTCTCTCATAGGTTTTGGATCTGGTGGAAAGAAGATTTGAGTGGAAAGCAACTTGGGAAAGGCTAGAGATCAAGATTCATATGGTAGGAATGGAATATCTTGGCCTCAACACATGAGTAGGTAGTTCTCTCTCAGAAAATGTATGCTGGAAGTGTAGGTTCATTCTGATGGCTCTCTCCACGAATGAAGAGGAGGTGGAGGGGTATATATAGCCTCCACACAAAATCTAACCGTTACACACAATCTACCTAACTCGGTGGGACCGAATCGTTAAACTCGGTCAGACTGATTTAGCAAACAATGTGACCGTTAGGGTTTTCGGTGGGACCGAAATGCAACTCGGTGAGACCGATTCGGTTAGGGTTAGGGCATAACGTAATCTCGGTAAGACCGATTACACAAACTCGGTGAGACCGATTTGGTAATAAGCTTTCCAGAGAGTTGGTCAGGCAAACTCGGTGGGATCGATTACCCAAACTCGGTGGGACCGATTTTGGTAATAAGTTATCTAGAGAGTTTGCATTGCAATCTCGGTAGTACCGATTGCTCAAACTCGGTGTGACCGATTTTGATAATGGACATACACAGAGAGATTACAATCCCATCTCGGTGAGACCGAGATCCCTATCGGTAAGACCTATTTGCTTAGGGTTTGTGGCAGTGGCTATGACTTTTGGAATCGGTGGCGCCGGATAGAAAGAATCGGTGTGACCGATTTTGGTTTTGGGTTTAGGTCATTTGTGGAAGTGGGAAAGTAGCTGAGGGTTTTGTAGCATATCACAAAGCACATGAAGCAAGAGGCTCATTAAGCAACACCTCATCCCTCCTTGATAGTATTGGCTTTTCCTATAGACTCAATGTGATCTTGGATCACTAAAATATAAAATGAAGAGTCTTGAGCTTGAAGCTTGAGCCAATCCTTTGTTCTTAGCATCTTGAAGGGGTTCCCACATACTTTAGTCCATGCCACTCCATTGTTGAACTTATCTGAAACATACTGGATAAAAGTGTTATTCCAACAAGAGATATGTTGACATTAATTACCAAAACCACCTAGGGAGCACTTGTGCTTTCAACACTGCTATAACCTTCAGTGCCAGTGACAAACCTTGATTCCAGACTGTCCGGGCACCAGCTGCTCTGGTCCTTAGCCCAATCATGGATGGCTTTCGGCTCACTAAAGTACTCATGGACGGTGGAAGCAGATTAAACTTGATCTACGAGGAAACACTCAACAAGATGGAAATTGATAAAAGCCGCATTGAACAAAGCGACACAACCTTCAGGGGAATTATCCCTAGTCGGGAAGCGCGGTGCGCGGGAAAAATCACACTTGATGTGGTGTTCGGCACCCCGGAGAATTATAGGTCCGAAGAAATCACATTCCAAGTGGCTCCTTTCAACAGCGGATACCACGCCCTTCTAGGGCGAGACACGTTTACAAGCTTCCAAGCTATACCCCACTATGGGTACATGAAGGTTAAAATGCCCGGACCCAATGGAATCATCACTCTAACCAGTGATCTGGACGTCGCACTTCGTGCCGAAAATAAAACCGCAGCACTAGCCCTGGAAGCACTATCCGAAGCCCTAGCAGCCGAAGAATTAACAACACTACAGGCCACCGTGGACAGGGACGATGTGATACTCGACAAACGACCCAAGTCCTCCTCATTTAAACCCGCAGACGAGATAGTCAAATTCCAAGTCCATCCAACGGACCCCACGAAGACAGCTTCCATCGGGACATAGTTGAGCCCCGCAATGGACGCCGCACTGCGAGACTTCTTACGCAAGAATTGGGACATTTTCGCCTGGCACCCATCGGACATGCCGGGCATCCCACGCAGATTGGCCGAACATAGCCTCAATATACTAAAAGGATACAAACCTGTCAAGCAGACTCTAAGGCGGTTTTCAGAGCACAAACGGCAAGCCATGGGGGAAGAGCTAGCCAAGCTACTTGAGGCCGGATTCATCAGAGATATCAAGCATCCGGATTGGCTGGCAAATCTGGTAATGGTGCCAAAAAAGGACAAATCCTGGCGCTTATGCGTCGACTTCAAAGACGACTTCAAAGACCTCAACAAGGCTTGCCCCAAGGATCCATTTCCCCTCCCTTGCATCGATCAAATCATCGACGCCACAGCAGGACACGACTTGCTATGTTTCCTCGACGCATACTCTGGATACCATCAAATAAAGATGGCAGAGTCCGACCAAGCTGCAACAGCTTTCATAACGCCATATGGCCCTTTTTGCTTCAACACTATGCCTTTCGGGCTTAAGAATGCCGGCGCAACCTATCAACGCATGATTCAAACATGCCTGGAAAAGCAAATCGGCAAAACAGTGGAGGCATATGTGGATGACGTGGTCATAAAAACAAGACACATCGAAGCCCTAATAGACGACTTGAGGCTTACATTCGATAACCTCCGGACATACGACATCAAGATGAACCCGGAAAAATGTGTTTTCGGCGTCCCCTCGGGGAAGCTGTTGGGCTTCATTGTTTCCAATAGAGGAATTGAAGCAAATCCGGCAAATCTGAGCTCTGTCGCAGTTTGCTATACCAACAGACCTCAAGCACATCCAGAAACTAGTTGGATGCGTGGCTGCTTTGAGCCGCTTTATCTCCAGGCTAGAAGAAAAGGGATTACCTCTTTACTGCCTTCTTCGGCGCACCGAACACTTCGTCTGGACGGATGCAGCCGCGGCCGGACTCGATGAAATAAAGACCTTATTGGCCAGTAATCCAGTCCTAATAGCGCCAAATATCGACGAACCTATGCTGCTGTACATAGCTGCAACACATCAAGTTGTAAGCGTCGTGCTCGTCGTCAAACGAGAAGTTGGCGGATACAAATTCCCGCTCCAAAAGCCGGTTTATTACGTATCCACGGTCCTCACCCCATGCAAATCCCGATACCCACACTATCAAAAAATAGCATACGCGGTCTTCATGGGATCTCGGAAGCTACGACACTACTTTCAAGAGTGTTCAATTACGGTGGCCTCCGAAGTACCACTCAACAACATAATAAACAACCGTGAAGCTACGGGCCAGATCGCTAATTGGGCCATCGAGCTCCTTTTGTTCGACATAACATACAAGCCACGATGGGCCATCAAGTCGCAAGTACTAGCTGACTTTGTCGCCGAATGGACAGAAGCCAAACTCCCTAAAGAGTATGGCGCGTACTCTAACTGGATCATGCACTTCGACGACTCTAAAATGCTGGCCGGATTGGGAGCAGGTGTAGTCCTAACGTCTCCCACCGGAGACACGGTCCAGTACGTCCTCCAAATATTATACACAGAGTCCAACAATGCAGCCGACTACGAGGCTCTGTTGCACGGTCTTCGGATGGCAGTCTCCATGGGCATTCAACGCCTAGAAGTGCGCGGGGATTCAAACCTCGCAATATCACAAATAAACGGAGACTTTGATGCCAAGGATCCGAAAATGGCGGCCTACCGTAATGCCGTCCTCAAAATGTCAGCTCAGTTCGAGGGGCTCGAATTCCACCATGTGGCTCGAGAAAACAATCAAGCGGCGATATCCTCGCCTGCATCGGTGCTAAGCGCGACCCTGTCCCACCTAACATATTCCTGGAAAGACTGTTCAAGCCATCCGTGGTGTGGGAAGGGGAGTCCGGCAATACTAGCACGGATCCGAATACACCCCCAGATTCCGAACTATCACAAATAATCGGAGGCTCTACCACCGAAATAACATCTTCGGCCCACGAAATCATGGTTGTAATCGCCCCGTGGACTGAGCCTTTCTTGGCCTACCTAAATAGGCAGGAGCTCCCCGAAGACCAAAATGAAGCACGCTGCATCGTCCGGCGTTCTAAAGCTTACAAAGTCCATGATGGGGAACTCTATAAGAAAAGCGCGACCGGAGTGCTCCAAAGGTGCATCTCCAAAGAGGAAGGGCGGCAGCTCTTGGCTGAAATCCATGCCGGACTGGGCGGGCACCACGCCGCGGCTCGAGCACTAGTCAGCAAGGCCTTCCATACAGGCTTCTATTGGCCGATGGCCCGAGCAGACACACAGGACCTTGTCCAACACTGCGTCGGTTGCCAGCTCTTTGCCAATCAGAGTCATATGCCCCCTACCGCTCTCCAAACAATCCCCATAATGTGGCCTTTCGCGGTCTGGGGGCTGGATATGATCGGACATCTTAAAGGGGAAGCCATAAGAAAAAATACTTATTGGTCATGGTGGACAAGGTCACCAAATGGATAGAAGCCAAACCAGTCAAAACGGCCGAATCCGGACCAGTAATAGACTTCATATCCGGGGTCGTACACCGATACGGTGTCCCCCATAGAATCATTACTGATATGGCTCAAATTTCACAGTCGATGAGGTGAAAACTTGGTGCGGAAAAATGGGCAAAGCTTGATTACGCATCCGTCTACCATCCCCAAATAAACGGCCAGGTCGAATGGGCAAACGGTCTCATCATGAGAGGCATCAAACCCAGACTATTGCGATCCTTGACAGAGTCGGATACGCACTGGGTCGAAGAGCTCGACTCCGTACTCTGGGGGCTGCGGACCATGCCGAATCACACCACCGGATATACACCATTCTTTATGGTGTACGGCGCGGAAGCAGTACTACCCTGCGACATAATACATGATTTGCCATGCGTACGCATGTACGAAGAGAAGGAAGCTGAGTTAGATCGGCAGGATAACTTGGATGCCCTGGAGGAGGAGCACGATGTCGCAAAAACCCGCTCCGCATTCTATCAGCAGCAGGCTCGACGATACCAAAGCAGAGAAGTGCGGGCCAAAACTTATAATATTGGCGAGCTCGTTCTACGCCTACCGGAGAAGAAGAAGGACAAGCTCAAACCCAAGTGGGAAGGCCCCTTCGTCATTGACAAAGTTCTCACCGGAGGAGCATACCGCTTACGTAATGCATCCGATAACAGACTCGAGCCGAACCCATGGAATGCGGCCAGACTCCGGAGATTCTACGCCTAGTGCCAAGCTCATTGTTCATCTCCTTACCCCCTCCTTTTTAATTATGCCTCCTCCCTTTTACTTTCTCGACCTTTTTTCCTCTTCACACAAAGTATCTAATAAAGTACAGACTCCCGGATCACTCTCGCCGCACTATGTGTGTAAGTAATACCTGGGGGCTTCCTATACGGAAGCTAAAAATAATTACTCTAAATGGATTTTTGCCCATCACATGTGCGTTTCTTTTTCCATATGTGCCTTCTCTTCACCATTATATGCATCAATATGACTTAAGATGTGGCCAAGCTGGGTTGCCTGGCTCTTGGGTTTATGCCCTACGTTCCCGTTAATTCGGCTAGGGCATCAGGGGAGCACCCTGCGATTGTTACTGTCGGTTCAGCCGGATGTGTACCTCAGACTAGGTGAAGCCGAAAGCTAGCGTCCTTAAGGGAATATTCGGTCGGTGAACAAAAGATGTTTCGTTCATTGCAACGTAAATCCCCAGAAGCTTTGTATCCTGCGCCCTTGTTCGCAGTCCGGACATGTGCATCATCGCATGCGTACCCAGGGAAAGGAACCCCTAACGGAACTATTCTCCCTGGAAGATGTTTCTTACTATCCATGTAATATAACATAACTAGTTGGGTACTTGTCTGTTCAAGCACTTATGACCCCTACGCCTAGTTTCCATGCATACCCCGATTTTGTATAACTGAGCGGGTATTTGGACACACCCCGGAATGTAGGATCCGGGGGCTGAAGCGAAAAGGTCCACCATGATAAATGATTTTAATCCGGCTAGGGACTACTTATGTCCATTGAATTACACAGTCACTTGGACTGACTATATTCCTCCTCTATACCATCCAACAGGCTATCTAGCTTACAATCCTGTTGAGAATACTTTGCGGCTAACGCTACCTGGTCATATACCAGACTCACGGGAATTTCTTGCCCATCTGGCCCCGCCGGTCCGACTTCGGCCATATGGTTCGGGTCCAGCTTGGTGTAGCGCGTCTTCACCATAGCCCAGGCTTCTCTTGCACCTTGCCGGCAGGCTGATATCTTCCACAATCGGAAGCGCTGCCGCGCTCCTTGAAGCATATCCACAAGCTCCCCCATGCCACTCGGTAGGAACCTTGATGGCCACAAGGCCTGAGCAACGCCCTGCATCACATGTCGAGCTCGCTCGTGCCGTTGTGAGAGGTCTTGCAGTAAATTGCCGGCAGATGAGGGCATCTCCTCCTCAGCGTGGCCCGTTAACATTCCTAGAAGCAAAATTCTTTCAATATACTTCTTCGCCGAACTATACTACAATTCGTCTAGGCACTTACCATAAATGCCGCATCGAAGCCTTTCGTTCTCCTTCACGGAGTCCGCCAGCTGAGCACGGACGTCTTTTAATTCCACGTCCAGCTGGACTTTGGCATCTTGAAGATTGTTCTTCTCTTGCCTAACTTGCGTAAGAACGTGCTCGCCAGCCTTTAGCTGCCTTTTGAGATGCGACTCGTCATCTCTTATGCCCTCCGGATTCACCCTGGGATTGTCTGCAGAATTTTCTGTTAGACTTGTCATACCAGCCATTTACCAACTGGTGCACCTTTGTACAATTGAGACAAATGTTACCAGATGAGGGCTTCTGGGATTCCTCTAACTTGGCAACTGTGGCCCTCAGCTGGGCCTTGCAATCCTCCAGCTCCCGAGACAATTGCTCATTCTTATCTACAAGGACCTGGGCATAAATTGATCCTCAAAACAGTTGTTCCAACCGTTTCAAGTCTCAGGGGCTACTGCTGTACATGCTTATCAAATTTTCTTACCCGTATATCTTTGGTATACTAGTTCGTCGCTCGGGCAAGCCCGCCTTGAGCAGCTCGGAGGTATGCCTCTCTCGAATTGAAGGCATTAAATGCCTCTTCGGAAAAGATGTTGTTCCGAAGCACGGCCCATCGGTGCCGGTGATTCATGGCGCTCTCTATTTCAGAATTCGTGGCCGAGAGCATATCCGCGTCCTCTGTTGGAGAACAATGCGGCATCGGCCCCGCTTCCACCTCCGCTCTTGAAACCGGTTCTGGAATCCGGTTGGTGGAGGCGTGATTGGCGGGATCCCCCGAAGATAGTCCGGCTACTCCTCTTCCTGCCAGGACACAAAGGGCGTTGTTATACTTCAAATACAATAATGGCAGGACATGTTTTTGCCTTACCTCTGTAGCGGTGTGTCGACCCTAACTGCCTTCCTCTTGAGCCTGCCCGATCCAGACGCCCGTGGCTGACGGGTCCCTAGGGGCTCGGCCCCGCGCTCCGACCGTCGTCTCTGCAAAAACACGACACTTCAAGGGTAAGGCATGACATCTGAAAGGAGTCCTCTTCGGAGGATAGGGTTTTCGGCTTGGCTTACACGCGACGTAGGTAGCAGTCCGGGATAGTCGGCAATAATGGCCACTGAGGCACCGTAGCAGCTCGCTTGATAAAATATCCCGTTGACAAGCTCCACGGTAATATCTGGATCTTCTTCGAGTCCTGGATCTAGGGCCCTTCCGGGGTCCTCTGGCTGCGGAGAGGGGCTGGAGATTCCTTCTACGGCCCTCCTTAGCTCCTGCTCGAAAATGTCGAGGCAGATAATCTTAGCGAGGAATGCCACAATAAGTGAAGCGGGGAAAGGAATGACGACTTACCCAGTTTGGGGGGTTGTAGATGGATAATCCATCCCGTAGTTTAATGTGAAGGAATTCTTCATGTTCTCCTTTGTATAAATCGGACAATATCCTCGCCAGAGCCGTGGCGGAGTCCGGACCATTACGGCCACAACGGGTGACATCATCTTTGCCGTTGAAGTGCCACATGGGCTTCCCCCGATATTGAAGCGGTTGCACTCCCTGCATTATGCATATTGCCATAACCTCGACTATTGTCAGTCCGGATTTGGCCAGTAACTTTATCCTGCTCATCAAGAAATGTATTTCCCTGGTATCCTCCTCTTGGGGGCCCCGGGGGCACCAGCCTAGACGTGCCCTCGGCGGGGCGTTACTGAACTTGGGGAGACCTGTCCAGACTGGATCCGGAAGGGGAACGTCATCAATGTAAAACCACTCTGAAGGCCAGTTTTCTGGTGCCTTCTTGGGAGTGCGGATAGGTATCCAGTCTCGGCAATGCGCCATACTTCGGCCCCACCGACTTGACATAGGGATTCTCCCTGGCTGCGGGGGACGAGGCAGAACAGCTTCTTCCATAGCCCGAAGTGAGCCTCGCAGCCTAGAAATAGCTGACAAAGGGCAACGTACCCTGCTATATGAAGTACGGAGGCAGTGGTAAAGTTGTGCAACTGGAGGCTGTAGAACTCCAGGAGCCCGCGAAGGAACGGGTGGATGGAAAACCCGACGCCCCTTAGCAGATGTGGGATGAGGCATATTCGCTCCTCTGGAGATGGATTAGGAGATCCCTCCGCCTGTTCTCCGCCATTATAGGTGGCTATTCCGGCTCAGATCGGGACCATGAATGCCGGTGGGAGAAACCCTTGGGTTTGTAACTCTATCAAACGGCTATGGGGAACTGAAAACTCTTCCCAGTCCCCCGACATGGAGCGAGGAGAGCGAGCAGAAGAGCTACGACGACCGGCCATGTTGGAATGGTTTTTCCGGAACACTCTGTTGGATGCTTGCTCGAGGGGGGAGAGGGAGGTTTGGATCTGAGAATCCCCGTCTCTTCAAATAGACGGTCAGCCTGAAGTATTGGGGGTGGCAAATGCAAAAATGCCTCGGCTCCTCGCATTCGCTCGAAACGTGGAGATGGTCATTATTGAGGCACTAAAGCCACGGAGTACAACATTGATGGAAAGCCAGACACTATTCGTTGTAACAGGTACTTTGGAGTATTCGGAGATGGAACCCGCCTTGCAATGCCGAAGACAAGACTGCGCGCCGGACTCATCGTCATTGAAGCCTGGTTCAGGGGCTACTGAGGGAGTCCTGGATTAGGGGGTATCCGGACAGCCGGACTATATACATCGCCCGGACTATTGGAGCGTGAAGATACAAGACTCAAGACTCCATCTCGTGTCCGGATGGGACTCTCCTTTGCGTGGAAGACAAGCTTGGCGGTCCGAATATTGTATTTCCTTCCTTGTAACCGACTCCGTGTAAACCCTAGCCCTCTCCGGTGTCTATATAAACCGGAGAGGTTGGCCCTTAGAAGGCCAATCACAACTACAATCATAATCATCATAGGCTAGCTTCTAGGGTTTAGCCTCTACGATCTCGTGGTAGATCAACTCTTGTACTACTCATATCGTCAATATTAATCAAGCAGGAAGTAGGGTTTTACCTCCATCGAGAGGGCCCGAACCTGGGTAAACATTGTGTCCCTTGCTTCCTGTTACCATCAGCCTAAGACACACAGATCGGGACCCCCTACCCGAGATCCGCCGGTTTTGACACCGACACCGGCCTCGTCCAGGCCATCGCCCTGGCTCCAGTGACCCGGGCCCGTTCCCGGCAGCACCCTGCAACTGGCTGCTGCCGCCGCCCGGGCATCACCCTACTCCCCGCCCCGTGGTGGCCTTGGGCACGGGCGCCCGCACCCGTGCGCCCGATAACCCGTCCCGCTAGGCCGCTGAGCCTATGACAACAGGGCCCCACGTGCCTCTTTTATTAAAAAAAGTGTAAAAACTTTTCTTAAAAGAATGATATAAAAATATAATTAATTGTTGAATAAATAACTTAATTAAAATGCTTTAATTAAACTAATTACTTAGTTAACCTAGCTAATATGTAATTAATTAGCTAAGTCTATGACAGAACGACCCCCCACATGTCAGAGTTGACCCTGGTCAACTTAGTGGACTGCTGATGTCATGATGACATCATGCTGCTGCAATAACTCCATTTAGATTTAATAATAATTTCAGAATATTGTTTAAACTTTGGAAATTCATAGAAAATTATCCGTAGCTCGGATGAAAATGTTTTCTACATGAAAGTTGCTCAGAACGACGAGACGAATCCAAATGCGCGGTCTATTCACCCGCCACACATCCCTAGCATAGCAAACATGCAACCTTTCGCCTCCGGTTCGTCTATCTAATAGACGTCCGGAACTGGGAAAACTTTCTCGGATGTTTCCCCCTTCACCAGTATTGCCTAGCGCTGCATTAGAACACTTCTAGCCTCGCTTATTGTCTTGTTAAGCATATGTTTGCGTGTATTTACTGTTTCTTCCCCTTCTTCTCTCTGGTAGACCCCGAGACCGATGTTGATGTCACTGTGACCGACTACGTCGACGACGACCCTTCTACCCCTTTCAATGGAGCTTCCTGGCAAGCCCCCCCTTTGATCATCCCGATATCTCCTATTCCATTATCTCATGCTTGCATTAGATTTTGCAACCGTTATTGATTGCTCCTATTCTGATGCATAGCCTTCTTTTGTACCTGCTATTGTATCTTACCTGCTTATCCTAAACTGCTTAGTATAGGTTGGTTAGTGATCCATCAGTGACCCCCACCTTGTCCTTGTTGCCCCTGCTTCATCATCGACGACTCGATCAACGTGATCGACGACCAGAGCCCGACACCTCACATCACATCACGCCCCTTTTTGTTGCTCGAGTCTGCAGAGTTACCATCGAGTGCCGAGGGTGGAACCTCATACATCACTCCTGATGAGATCTCTGTAGTGTAGCTATTAGGTCATGGTCATCGAGGGTGGTTCCTCCTTCACCATTCCTAATACGACTCTGTCGTGCAACACCTAAACTGTGAACCTCGAGGGTGGTTCCTCTTACGTTCACCTTGATCATTACATCGAGTGGAATCCACCGGGGGTGATTCCTCGGGTTTTCCCCTTGATGTTTGGGCACACGGTTACCTTGACTTTACTTGAGACCATTGTTGAAGTCTGGTCGGCCATGAGGGGTACCCGTGAGTTGATGTGAAAGTCGGGCGGGCCCATTGAGCACCCGCGAGTTTTCCATGTGGCACAACCAGGCAGTCTGGGCCCTTGTCGTAAGTCCACGAGACGGGGCAATGGGGTCACATTATCGTGAGTCTTTGCTCGTCTCTGCGAGCCCCCAATGCACTAATGGTTTGGGTATTTGTTCTGAGTTGGCCTTTGGCCTTTATGGACTAACCATCATGCGAGAATACTTATGGGCCTCGATGTCGCAGTATCAGCCGAAGCTTTGTCAGACGTCCAGTTCAGCAGTGCGGCACAGCTGGGCTAGCACCATCCTGTAGTGGTGGAGCCTGGTCCGCCCTGCTCGCAATGACCCGGAGTGCAACGAGGAGTGGGCCCAGACCCCGGAGTGCTTAGGAGGTAGACCAGCGGGGACCTCTCTGCTGAGCCTAGGTAGGGCTGCGATGTGTTGATCTTCTGAGGCCGTGCATTGACCCCAAAAAGGTGTGTCCAGCCAGAGTGATCGAGCATGTTGGGTAACGTGGTGCACCCCTGCAGGGAAGATATATATTCGAATACCGTGTCTGCGGTAATGGACGTTCAGACTTATATCCTGATCTTATATAACTAGAAATGGATACTTGAGATACGAGATGGATGCATGGCTCCGAGATTGCTTTCCCGCAGGGAGTCGGGGAAGGATCTCTGGGCATTGATGTTACAACATGCTTGTTTAATATTAAAATGCTATTCTTTACTCTTCTACATGCTGCAAGATGCTTGGAGCTGCTTGAAGATGCTAGTCTTCGTTAGGCTAGGCCTTACCCTCTATTCTGACATTCAGAAGTTCAGTCCACAGATACAACCCTTCCATTTGATACCAATGCATACTTAGTATAGATCCGATGCTTGCGAGTACTTTGGATGAGTACTCATGGTTGCTTTGCTACCCCTTTTCCCCCTTCTTTCTTCTTTCCGGTTGATGCAACCAGATGGTGGATCCTTGGAGCCAGATGCCACCGCCGACGGATACTACTACATGGAGGCCGCAGAAGACCAGGAGTAGTTAGGAGGTACCAGGCAGGAGGCCTTGCCTCTTCGATCATTGTTGCTTTTGTGCTAGCCTTCTTAAGGCTTCCTTGTTTAACTTATGTCTGTACTCAGATATTGTTGCTTCCGCTGACTCTTGTGTATCGAGCTATGTATTCGATCCCTCGAGGCCCCTAGCTTGTAATTTAAAGCTTGTATTATTTTGATTTGTGTCTAGAGTTGTGTTGTGATATCTTCCCGTGAGTCCCTGATCTTGATCATACACATTTGTGTGTATGATTAGTGTACGATTGAATCGGGGGCGTCACACCTTGGAGGCCTTGGCATGACCTTCTCCAATCGCAATCTTGAGGGCTTTTGCAGCGGTGTCCTTCCCTATGTCTGCCACTTCCTCCAAAAGTTCCTTTTCTTCAAGCACGGGGGCTGCAAGGAAATGACGATCAGAAACCAGAACCAAGGATTAAGAAAGCAGAGAATTCTTGACATGGATTCGAAGGAGGTTGGGTTACCTCTCGGCGGCTGGCGAGAAGAAACTTCCCCTTCCCCGGCAGTACCTGTTACTAGTGGGTGTCTCGCGTCCTCTCCCTCCATGGGGGTAGCCTCAATATGAATGGACCCGGCAGAGGGAGCCCTTGCCGGAGATCCCCCTCCCCGGGTGTTGCTCGCAGTGGGGGTAGAAGTGGCCACTGCCTGCTGCCGGGCTTCTCTCTGGGGCTCCCACCAGTTCCCTTGGCGGGCAATAGGAGAACTTCAACATGACAACCAGTGGACGCGGTCTGGCCCATGCCTTCGTGCAGTGGGCTGGCCTGGGGGCTGGGTACAGGGTCATCCCTGGCATCCCTTGCCGAATCAACACCTAAGACCGATCCCAGCTCCTTCGTCGTCTTGGCGTGCTTGGCCCATTGGGCCAAAGTCTCTTCATCCCTATCAAGGCCAACGTCACGAGATTAGTAGAAACCCAAAGGAAACGTTATTGGAATTAAGAAAAACAAATGATTGTCCTCACTCCGGGTCATCAAGCATGCATCCATCTCATATACCAGAGGTGGGGGTGATTCCCTGGCCCTCTTAAGTGGTGGAGGGGTCCTGCTCGCTGATGGTGTCGGGCTTGATGGTGGTGTGGGGTCAACGCCCTTCACCACCCGCTGCCGGGAAGGCAGAGTCGGGGCCGGGGCAAGGCGAGCCGAGTGGTGACGCACTATGTCTTCCTTGCTGCTCTTGGTGGTCGTCTTCTTCACCTTGGGCCCAGCCCGTGACGAAGATGGTACCAGTGGCTCTATGCTCCCCCATGCGGAGCCGACGCTTCTGCTGCGGGGCTTGGGGGCCCTCTTCGAGTCCTTCCTCCTATTCGGGCGATGTGGCCCCCTTTGCCCCAACAGCCTCTTCCCCAGCAGCCTCGGTCCCGTCAGCCCTGGTCCCGGCAGCCACGACCCCTAGTGCCTCAAGCTTAGCGATCTCTTCATTAACACGCTCCTCCTTTGAGGAGTTCCCTTCATTGTCATCACCAGCTGCCGCGACAGCCTTGATCCTTCGGGCTTCCTCAAGCCTGCTACGGATGTACTCCTGCTCCTCCTTAGTGGTGCCCTTGGTGAAATCCGTCTCCTTCCTGGTGGCTCTCTGCTCTAAGCTTGAGGCCCAATTCATCTCATCCTCCAAGCTGGGCAGCTGCCAGTCTGCTTTGACTCCATTGGCATTGCAATCTAGCATCCACTTGAGGATTTGGTCCAACGCAGAGTTGATGTGCAATGGAACAATCCTTGCCAGCAAGTGAAAGGTGTCAGCTTTGTGGAAGATTTGCTCGCATAGCCAGGCATGACTCATGGCTATCTGATTATTGGCAACGACAAGATACATCCACATCTAGTCCGCGGCGTTCTTGTACTCCCAAGCGAAGCGGTCCCATTGCTGCAGCGGGGCAATGCAACATCGGAGGAAATCAGCACCCACATGCTCAATGGTGAGCCCGACAGCCTTGAGATAAGCAACCCTGTTCAATGTTGTGCAGAGTCTCTCATCAGTTTCTCTTGGGTCGCTCGAGTCCTTGCCGTGCACCACGCACTGGTCGGCAGCTGGCAGAACGGATGGGCTTCCGAGTCCTTGATCCAGCACCAATCCCCTCTCCACTCCTCCCACTTGCCTTGTAGTTGCCCTCCAAGGTAATCCCAATATTCTCTCTTCCCGCGGAATCCATGATATGTTTCTCGAAAGGGATTTATCCTCGATGTGGGGGTGTAGAAGTGGCAGAACAGATCCAAATTGGGGGTGAATCCGACAAAATTCTCGCAAAAATGGGTAAACACCGCCATGCATGTCATTGCATTGGGCGTGAAATCCAACAAGCGAAATCCAAAAGCATACATCATGGCGCTGAAGAAATCAAAGAAAGGGAGAGAGAGCCTGCAGTAAAAGTAGGCGCAGAAGAATGGATATGAGTCATTTGGAACATTGGATCCGTCAGGAATGACGACTTGCTCTCCATGCCCTTTAGTTTTTCTCCCCCGCATATAGGAATACCTCCGAACCAAGGTATTGTCGTATAGATATGACGGCGACAAGACCACATTCTCCTACCCCCACTGGACCAGAGCTTCAGCTTCCCTCTTCTTCTCCTCTGCCCTCGGGTCTTCCGGCTTGGCCGCTTGCTGTCCCTTCATGGCTCTCTTCTTGCGCTCTATTACCTATGGATGGCGAGTAGGGGAAGATCTGGAGGTGGGGGAAGAGGGAGTGGCGGCGGAGGCAATTTTCATCGAGAGGAAGAAGATGAAGCGAGAAGGGCGAAAGGCATGAATGAGCAACGCTCCTTCACGTCCGCTCTGTTTTATTGGGACAATGCGAGGGGCCTAACTCTCCACTATCAATACAAAAAACTACACTTCTGTGATGATACATGTTTGTCACAGTAGGTCACATTTTCTATCATGCATGTACATCCATGGCGATTTATGACAGAATCAAGATAGTCATACATGTGCTATCCTAGAAGTGTTCCATAACAATACCAAAATATCATCACGGAAGTGTTCACTTCATGAAGATAAATGACGCGTCATGGAAGTGCTTTCGTCAAGGGTAACCGACACGTGGCATCCACCGTAACGGGTCGCCGTTAAGCTATCGGATCCGGTTTTGGATCCGATAACCCATTAATAGCAACGACCAATGGCGATTTTCCATGTGTAAAATTCTCATTGGCCGAAGGAAACATGTCTCAGCTCGTCACTAGGTCAGATAGGCACCTATGAGATGTCGACACGTCCCACGGCCCAACACTGGCCCATTTAGCTTACAAAGGCCGGCCCGTTTGACTTGGTCAGAAGCTAGCGAGCTGGCCCATGAAAAGCCTGTTAACGGTCTGTTCGCATATAACCCATTTTACGGCCCGATAACTCACTGCCCATTATGGCGTTTCCGAAATCGGCCCAAGGTGTCATGTGGGCCGTCTAGTATAATACCAACCCGTTTCATTTTTGGCCCATGTATGGCTCACGACGTCTTTCGGCCTATACGAGGTCTTCCATATCTTTGGGCCCTTTAGTGGGCCACGGTGACTCTGGCCCATAATAAATAGTAAATTTCTTTATGCCCAGTAACGACCCATGATTCACATGGGCTGTTTCCAGCCCATGTTAGCTTTCGGCCTACTGACGGCCCATACATTCTTGGGCTCCTTTCCGGCCGTCGATTACTTCCAGCCCATTACTGGCATGTTCCCTTAAATGGGCCAAATTCGGCCCGAGGTTAGAATCGGCCAGTTTGTGAACTGTTAACCCATTGCACCATTTCCAGGCCGTCCTGTATTCTGGCCCATTAACGACCCGTTATGCCTATGAAAGAATTAAGTCTTTGTTGTCTTTCGACCTGTTAACGCGTTACCATGCTGGTCCTATACCAATTACGCCCATTTACGGCCCATGTCGGCCCATTTATCCGACGGCCCAAGGCCCAATGATTCTATGACTCGTTGGAGGCCCATTTATCCGACGGCCCGTAGGAGGCCCTGATGTCTACTATGCAACTTTATTCTTGTAGACTCGTGTTGGGCCTCTAAGCGTAGAGTTTTGTAGGACAATAGCAATATTCCCTCAAGTGGATGACCTAAGGTTTATCAATCCGTGGGAGGTGTAGGATGAAGATGGTCTCTCTCAAACAACCCGGCAACCAAATACAAGAAATCTCTTGTGTCCCCAACACACCCAATACAATGGCAAATTGTATAGGTGCACTAGTTTGGTGAAGAGATGGTGATAAAAGTATAATATTGATGGTAGAAATATATTTTTATGATCTGAATAAATAAAAAACAGCAAGGCGGCAATTTATAAAATGGAGCAAAAACGTATTGCAATGCTTTAAAATGAGGCCTAGGGTCCTTACTTTTGCTAGTGCAATCTCTCAACAATGCTAATATAATTGGATCATATAACCACCCCTCAAAGTGTGACGAAGAATCACTCCAAAGTTCCTATCTAGCAGAGAACATAAGAAGAAATTAGTTTTAGGGTATGAAAGCACCTCGAAGCTATTCTTTCCAATCGATCTATCCAAGAGTTCGTACTAAAATAACACCAAATAATTTCAGATTCATAATACTCAATCCAACACAAAGAACCTCAAAGAGTGCCCCAAGATTTCTACCATAGAAACAAAGACAAGAATGTGCATCAACCCCTATGCGTAGATTACCCCAATGTCATCTTGGGAATCCACGAGTTGAGTGCCAAAAACTATATCAAGTGAATCAATACGATACCTGATACGTGTCCAACGTATCTATAATTTTTGATTGCTCCATGCTACTTTATCTACTGTTTTGGACTATATTGGGCTTTATTTTCCACTTTTATATTATTTTTGGGACTAACCTATTAACCGGAGGCCCAACCCAGAATTGTTGTTTTTTGCCAGTTTCAGTGTTTCAAGGAAACAGAATATCAAACAGAGTCCAAACGGAATGAAACCTTTGGGAACGCTATTTTCTCACCGAACGTGATCCAGGAGACTTGGACCCTACTCCAAGAACTGCTAGAGGCGGTCACGAGGGTGGAGGGCACGCCCCTGGGCGCGCCCCCCTACCTCGTGGGCCCCCTGTTGCTCCACCGACATACTCCTTCCTCTTATATATACCTACGTATCCCCAAACGATCAGAACAAGAGACAAAAACCTAATTCCACCGCCGCAACCTTCTATATCCACGAGATCCCATCTTGGGGCCTGTTCTGGAGCTCCACCAGAGGGGGCATCCACCATGGAGAGCTTCTACATCAACACCATAGCCCCTCCGATGAAGTGTGAGTAGTTTACTTCAGACCTTCGGGTCCATAGCTAGTAGCTAGATGGCTTCTTCTCTCTTTTTGGATCTCAATACAATGCTCTCCCCCTCTCTCGTGGAGATCTATTCGATGTAATCTTCTTTTTGCGGTGTGTTTGTTGAGATCGATGAATTGTGGGTTTATGATTCAACTTATCTATGGAAAATATTTGATTCTTCTCTGAATTCTTTTATGTATGATTGAGTTATCTTTGCAAGTCTCTTCGAATTATCCGTTTGGTTTGGCCAACTAGATTGGTAGTTCTTGCAATGGGAGAAGTGCATGGCTTTGGGTTCAATCTTGCGGTGTCCTTACTCAGTGACAGAAAGAGTTGTAAGGCACGTATTGTATTGTTGCCATCGAGGATAACAAGATGGGGTATTTATCATATTGCATGAATTTATTCCTCTACATCATGTCATCTTGCTTAAGGCGTTACTCTGTTTTCAACTTAATACTCTAGATGCATGCTGGATAGCGATCGATGAGTGGAGTAATAGTAGTAGATGCAGAATCGTTTCGATCTACTTGTCACGGACGTGATGCCTATATACATGATCATTGCCTAGATATACTCATAACTATGCTCAATTCTATCAATTGCTCAACAGTAATTTGTTCACCCACTGTAGAATACTTATGCTCTTGAGAGAAGCCACTAGTGAAACGTATGGCCCCCGGGTCTATTCTCATCATATCAATCTATATCACTTTATTTACTTGCTTTGTTTTTACTTTGCCTTTACTTTTTACTTTGCATCTATCTATCAAAAATACCAAAAATATTATTTATCATCTCTATCAGATCTCACTCTCGTAAGTGACCGTGAAGGGATTGACAACCCCTAATCGCGTTGGTTGCGAGTAGCTATCGTTTTGTGTAGGTACGAGGGACTTGTGCGTGGTCTCCTACTGGATTGCTACCTTGGTTCTCAAAAACTGAGGGAAATACTTACGCTACTTTGCTGCATCATCCTCTCCTCTTCGGGGAAATCCAACGCAGTGCTCAAGAGGTAGCAAGAACAATTTCTGGCGCCATTGCCGGGGAGGCTCACGCAAGCAAGTCAACTATACCAAGTACCCATCACAATCCCTATCTCTCGCATTACATTATTTGCCATTTGCCTCTCGTTTTCCTCTCCCCCACTTCACCCTTGCCATTTTATTCGCCCTCTCTTTCCCAATCTCCTCCTCTCTTTCCCGTTTGCCTTTTCTCTTTGCCTTTCTGTTTTCTTGTGTGTTGGATTACTTGTTGCCATGGCGCAAGATAATACCAAATTGTGTGACTTCTCGAATACCAATAATAATGATTTCCTTAGTACTCCGATTGCTCCTCTTAATAATGATGAGTCTTGTGAAATCAATACCGCTTTGCTGGATCTTGTTATGAAAGATCAATTCACTGGCCTTCCTAGTGAAGATGCCGCTACTCATCTAAAATTTTTTGTTGATTTGTGTGATATGCAAAAGAAGAAAGATACGGATAACAATATTGTCATGTTGAAGTTATTTCCGTTTTCGCTTAGAGATCGTGCTAAAGTTTGGTTTTCATCTTTGCCTAAAAATAGTATTGATTCTTGGAACAAGTGCAAAGATGCTTTTATCTCTAAGTATTTTCCTCCCGCTAAGATCATCGCTCTTAGGAACGATATCATGAATTTTAAACAACTTGATCATGAGCATGGTGCCCAATCTTGGGAAATAATGAAATTGATGCTTCGCAATTGCCCTACTCATAGTTTGAATTTATGGATGATCATACAAAATTTTTATGCCGGATTGAATTTTGCTCCTAGAAATCTTTTAGATTCGGCCGCGGGAGGCACGTTTATGGAAATTACGTTAGGAGATGCTACCAAATTGCTTGATAATATTATGGCTAATTATTCTCAATGGCACACCGAAAGATCTTCTAGTAAAAAAGTGCATGCTATAGAAGAAATCAATGTTTTGAGTTAAAAGATGGATGAACTTATGAAGATGTTTGCTCCTAAAAATAGTCCTCTTGATCCCAATGATATGCCTTTATCTACTTTGCTTGAGAATAATAATGAATCTATGGATGTGAATTTTGTTGGTAGGAATAGTTTTGGAAACAACGCGTATAGAGGGAATTTTAATCCTAGGCCTTATCCTAGTAATCCTTCTAATAATTATGGAAATTCCTACAACAACTCTTATGGAAATTTTAATAAGATGCCCTCTGAATTTGAAAGTAGTGTTAAAGAGTTTATGAATTCAGAAAAGAATTTTAATGCTTTGCTTGAAGAGAAATTGCTTAAAGTTGATGATTTGGCTAGGAACGTTGATAGAATTTCTATTGAAATTGATTCTTTAAAGCTTAGATCTATTCCTCCTAAGCATGATATCAATGAGTCTCTCAAAGCCATGAGAATTTCCATTGATGAGTGCAAGGAAAGAACCGCTAGGATGCGTGCTTCCAAAGATGCCTTTATTAAAGCGTGTTCTTCCAATTCCTATGAAAATCAAGATGAAGATCTAAAAGTTATTGATGTGTCCCCTATCAAATCTTTGTTTTGCAATATGAATCTTGATGAAACTGAATATGATCTTCCTTTACCTAGAAGGCGTTCTAAGAATTCGGAGTTTCTAGATCTTGATGATGAATTTGATGAAAGTGGGATTGAAAGAAATAAAAACCTAGATGTTGCTAAACCCACTATTTTGGATCTCAAGGAATTTAATTATGAAAATTGCTCTTTGATTGGTTGTATTTCCTTGTTGCAATCTGTGCTAGATTCTCCTCATGCTTATAGTCAAAATAAGGCCTTTACCGAACACATTGTTGATGCCTTGATGCAATCTTATGAAGAAAAACTTGAGTTGAAAGTTTCTATCCCTATAAAACTCTATGATGAGTGGGAACCTACTATTAAAATTAAAATTAAAGATTATGAGTTTCAAGCTTTGTGTGATTTGGGTGCTAGTGTCTCTACTATTCCCAAAGCTTTGTGTGATTTGCTAGATTTCCGTGATTTTGATGATTGCTCTCTATACTTGCATCTTGCGGATTCCACTATTAAAAAGCCTATGGGAAGAATTAATGATGTTCTTATTGTTGCAAATAGGAATTATGTGCCCATAGATTTTTATCGTTCTTGATATAGATTGCAATCCTTCATGTCCTATTATTCTTGGTAGACCTATCCTTAGAACGATTGGTGCAATTATTGATATGAAGGAAGGGAATATTAGATTCCAATTTCCCTTAAAGAAGGGCATGGAATACTTCCCTAGAAAGAAAATAAAATTATCATATGAATATATCATGAGAGCCACTTATGGATTGCCTACCAAAGATGGCAATACCTAGATCTATCCTTGCTTTTATGCCTAGCTAGGGGCGTTAGACGATAGCGCTTGTTGGGACGCAACCCAATTTTATTTTGTGTTTTTTGTTTTTGCTTCTGCTTAGGAATAAATAATCCATCTAGCTTCTGTTTGGATGTGGTTTTATCTTTTAGGTAGTGTTTGTGCCAAGTAGAACCTATAGGATAACCTACGATGATAGTTGATTTGATTCTGCTAAAAAACAGAAACTTTGCACACATGAATATAATTTTGTTAAATCACAACGTGCTTTTGCATTGATTCTTTTTGCTGCTGTTCAATAAACAAATTTTCCAGGACTTCCTATTTTGGTAGAATCTTTAGAGTTCCAGAAGTTTGCGTTAGTTACAGATTGCTACAGACTGTTAGATTCTGTTTTACGTGTGTTGTTTGCTTATTTTGATGAATCTATGGCTAGTAAAATAGTTTATAATCCATAGAGAAGTTGGAATACAGTAGGTTTAACACAAAAATAAATAAAGAATGAGTTCATTACAATACCTTAAGTAGTTCTTTGTTTTCTTTCTCTAACGGAGCTCACGAGATTTCTGTTGAGTTTTGTGTTGCGAAGTTTTCAAGTTTTGGGTGAATTCTTTTGATGGATTATGGAACAAGGAGTGGCAAGAGCCTAAGCTTGGGGATGCCCATGGCAACCCCAAGATAATCCAAGGACACCAAAAAGTCAAAGCTTGGGGATGCCCCGGAAGGCATCCCCTCTTTCGTCCACTTCCATCGGTAATTTACTTGGAGCTATATTTTTATTCACCACATGATATGTGTTTTGCTTGGAGCATCTTGTATTATTTGCATATTTGCTTGTTAGTTTACCACAATCGTCCTTGTTGTACACACCTTTTGAGAGAGCCATACATGATTTGGAATTTGTTAGAATACTCTATGTGCTTCACTTACATCTTTTGAGCTTCATAATTTTTGCTCTAGTGCTTCACTTATATCTTTTAGAGCACGATGGTGGATTTGTTTTAAAGAAACTATTGATATCTCATGCTTCACTTAGATTATTTTGAGAGTCATTAATATCATGGTAGTTTGCTTAATGTTAATATACTTAGTGTTCAAGATATGTGAAACTTTCTTTTGAGTGATTTGAATACTAAGATAAGTTTGATGCTTGATAATTGTTTTGAAATATGGAGGTGATAATATCAAAGTCGTGCTAGTTGGGTAATTGTGAATTTGAGAAATTCTTGTGTTGAAGTTTGCAAGTCCCGTAGCATGCACGTATGTTTAAAGTTGTGTAACAAATTTGAAACATGAAGTGTACCTGGCTTGTGCATCCTTATGAGTGGCGGTCGGGGACGAGCGATGGTCTTTTCCTACCAATCTATCCCCCCAGGAGCATGCGCATAGTACTTGATTTTTGATGGCTTATAAATTTTTGCAATAAGTATATGAGTTCTTTTGACTAATATTGAGTCCATGGATTATACACACTCTCACCTTTCCGCCTTTGCTAGCCTCTCCGGTACCGTGCATTGCCCTTTCTCACCTTGAGAGTTGGTGCAAACTTCGTTGGTGCATCCAAACCCCGTGATACGATACGCTCTATCACACATAAACCTCCTTATATCTTCCTCAAAACAGCCACCATACCTACCTATCATGGCATTTCCATAGCCATTCCGAGATATATTGCCATGCAACTTCCATCATCATCATCATGACATACATTACTTTTGTCATATTGCCATTGCATGATCATGTAGTTGACATCGTATTTGTGGCAAAGCCACCATGCATTATTTTTCATACATGTCACTCTTGATTCATTGCACCATCCCGGTACACCACCGGAGGCATTCATATAGAGTCATATCTTGTTCTAAGTTTCGAGTTGTAATCCTTATGTTGTAATCAATAGAAGTGTGATGATCATCATTGTTAGAGCATTGCCCAAAAAGAGAAAAAAAGGCCAAAAAAAGAGAAAGGCCCAAAAATAGAAAAAAAAGAAAAAAAAAAAGAAAAAAGGGGAAAAAATAAAAAAAAGGGGGGGGGGGCAATGCTCCTATTTCTTTTTCCACACTTGTGCTTCAAAGTAGCACCTTGTTCCTCATGTAGTGAGTCTCATAAAGTTGTACTTTTTATACTAGTGGGAATTTTTCATTATAGAACTCGGCTTGTATATTCATACGACGGGCTTCCTCAAATGCCCTAGGTATTCATGAGCAAACGAGTTGGATGCACACCCACTAGTTTTCTTTTGTTGAGCATTCATAGCTCTAGTGCATCCGTTGAATGGCAATCCCTACTCCTCATGTTGACATCAATTGATGGGCATCTCCATAGCCCGTTGATTATCCTCGTCAATGTGAGACTTTCTCCTTTTTTGTCTTCTCCGCACAATCCCCATCATCATATTCTATTCCACCCATAGTGCTATATCCATGGCTCGCGCTCATGTATTGCGTGAAGGTTGAAAAAGTTTGAGATTATTTGAGTATGAAACAATTGCTTGGCTTGTCATCGGGGGTATAGAAGTTGGTAATATCTTTGTGTGACGAAAATGAAGCATAGCCTAACTATATGATTTTGTAGGGATGAACTTTCTTTTGCCATGCTATTTTGAGAAGACGTGATTGCTTTGATTAGTATGCTTGAAGTATTATTATTTTTGTGTCAATATGAACTTTTGTCTTGAATCTTTCGGATCTGAATATTCATATCACAATTAAGAAGATTTATATTGAAATTATGCAAAGTATCACTCCACATCCAAAATTCTTTTTTATCATTTACCTACTCGAGGACGAGCAGGAATTAAGCTTGGGGATGCCTGATACGTCTCCAACGTATCTATAATTTTTGATTGCTCCATGCTACTTTATCTACTGTTTTGGACTATATTGGTCTTTATTTTCCACTTTTATATTATTTTTGGGACTAACCTATTAACCGGAGGCCCAGCCCAGAATTGCTGTTTTTTTGCCTATTTCAGTGTTCCGAAGAAACGGAATATCAAACGGGGTCCAAACGGAATGAAACCTTCGGGAACGTGATTTTATCACCGAACGTGATCCAGGAGACTTGGACCCTACTCCAAGAAGTGCTAGAGGCGGTCACGAGGGTGGAGGGCGCGCCCCCCTACCTCGTGGCCCCCCTGTTGCTCCACAGACGTACTCCTTCCTCCTATATATACCTACGTATCCCCAAACGATCAGAACAGGAGCCAAAAACCTAATTCCACCGCCGCAACCTTCTGTATCCACGAGATCCCATCTTGGGGCCTGTTCCGGAGCTCCGCCGGAGGGGGCATCCACCACGGAGGGCTTCTACATCAACACCATAGCCCCTCCGATGAAGTGTGAGTAGTTTACTTCAGACCTTCGGGTCCATAGCTAGTAGCTAGATGGCTTATTCTCCCTTTTTGGATCTCAATACAATGCTCTCCCCCTCTCTCGTGGAGAACTATTTGATGTAATCTTCTTTTTGCGGTGTGTTTGTTGAGACCGATGAATTGTGGGTTTATGATCCAGCTTATCTATGGAAAATATTTGAATCTTCTCTGAATTCTTTTATGTATGATTGAGTTATCTTTGCAAGTCTCTTCGAATTATCCTTTTTGGTTTGGCCAACTAGATTGGTAGTTCTTGCAATGGCAGAAGTGCTTAGCTTTGGGTTCAATCTTGCGCTGTCCTTTCCCAGTGACAGCAGGGGCAGCAAGGCACGTATTGTATTTTTGCCATCGAGGATAACAAGATGGGGTTTTTATCATATTGCATGAATTTATTCCTCTACATCATGTCATCTTGCTTAAGGCGTTACTCTGTTTTTAACTTAATACTCTAGATGCATGCTGGATAGCGGTCGATGAGTGGAGTAATAGTAGTAGATGCAGAATCGTTTTAATCTACTTGTCTCGGACGTGATGCCTATATACATGATCATTACCTAAATATACTCATAATTATGCTGTCAATTGCTCAACAGTAATTTGTTCACCCACCATAGAATATCTATGCTCTTGAGAGAAGCCACTAGTGAAACCTATGGCCCCCGGGTCTATTCTCATCATATCAATCTCTATCGCTTTATTACTTGCTTTGTTTTTTACTTTGCCTTTTACTTTTTACTTTGCATCTATCTATCAAAAATACCAAAAATATTATTTATCATCTCTATCAGATCTCACTCTCGTAAGTGACCGTGAAGGGATTGACAACCCCTAATCGCGTTGGTTGCGAGTAGCTATCGTTTTGTGTAGGTACGAGGGACTTGTGCGTGGTCTCCTACTGGATTGATACCTTGGTTCTCAAAAACTGAGGGAAATACTTACGCTACTTTGCTGCATCATCCTCTCCTCTTCGGGGAAATCCAACGTAGTGCTCAAGATGTAGCAATACCCCATTGTCACCACGAGTATTCATATGCAAGACATATATCAAGTGCTCTCAAATCCATAAAAGTTCAATTCGATAAAATGAATTCTCAAAGGGAAAACTCAATTCACAACAACATAGAGAGGGGAAAACACCATATGCTCCGACTATATTAACAAAGCCCGCGATACATCAAGATCGTGCCATCTCAAGAACACGAGAGAGAGAGAGAGAGAGAGATTAAACACCTAGCTACTGGTACAAACCCTCAGCTCCGAGGGTGTACTACTCCCTCCTCATCATGGCGGCCGTCGGGATGATGAAGATGGCCAACAAAGACAATCTCCCCCTCCGGCAGGGTGCCGGAACAGGGTCTAGATTGGTTTTCATGGATACAGAGGCTTGCGGCGGCTGAATTTCTGATTTAGGGTTACCCCGAGGATTTTTGGAATATTTTGTGATTTATAGGGCAAGTAGGGGGTGTGGGAGGCCACCGAGGTGGGCACAACCCACTTGGGCGCGTCTGGGCCCCCATGCGCGCCCTGGTGGGTTGTTCCCCCCTTGGGGCACCCCCAGGTCCTTCTCTAGCCCATTGGGTGTCTTCTGGTCCATAAAAAGTCCACAAAAAGTTTCGCGGTGTTTGGACTGCGTTTGATATTGATTTCCTGCGATGTAAAAAACAAGCAAAAAACAGCAACTAGCATTGGTCACTGGGTTAATAGGTTAGTCCCAAATAATGATATAAAGTTGCTATAAAATGATTTTAAAACATCCAAGAATGATAATAAAACAACATGAATACTTCATAAATTATAGATACGTTGGAGATATATCAGCATGCCCAAGCTTAATTCCTACTTGTCCTCGAGTAGGTAAATGATAAAAGAAATAATTTATGAAGTGTGAATGCTAGAAAAGTGCACAAGTTTGATCAATGATTATTTCAATCACTTTTCCTAGCATCATAACAACAACTCTTTCTCATAAAACTCATCATGCTAAAGTAGCAACCAATTCACATGTTAAGGTTCAAACAATGATTTCTCTTGAAACTCAACAACCTATATTCTTAGTCACCAAACAATTGCAATTCAACTTATTCAACAGAGTCTAAGTAAGAGCTCCACATACTCGACCATCATATAGTCTTCTATGATTGCTAACACTCACCGCATACACATGAGCAAAACGTTTCAACCGGACACATAGAAAGATAGGGGCTTATAATTTCGCCTCCTAACGTATTCACCTCAAGGGTGATGTCAAAAATAATAACTCATGCTACCCATATCCAACTGGATATATGTGCCTAGATCTTTCCTCACCGCATGATTCTTGCCAAAAGAGAAAAATAAAAAGGAATAGAGAGAAAAACTTTGACTCTTGAATAAAATTAATACAGAAAAGTAAAAGATAGGCCCTTCGTAGAGGGAAGCAGAGTTTGCCATGCGCTTTTTGTTTGTATGCTCAATCCCTTAGTGCAAAAGAACGTCACATTATATTGCCCCTTATGATAGCAACCTTTATTGTGCAGTCTGTCTCTTTTATTCTTTGCCATCACAAATTCGTACAACGCTTAATTTTCTCTTACACTAAATGATCTAACACTTTCAGAAGCAATTTTTATTGCCTTATTGCACCGATGACAACTTACTTGAAGGATATTGCTCAATCCTTAGGTAGGTATGGTGGACTCTTGAAAATAAGATTTGGGTTTAAGGGTTTTTGGATGCACAAGTAGTATCTCTACTTGGTGCGGAATTTTTGCCTAGCAAAGATGGGGGGCAAGCACCACATGTTGAAGGATCTATGACAACATAACTTCTATGTGAATATGAACAAACATAAATCATTACGTTGTCTTCCTTGTCCAACGTCAACAATTTTGGCATATAATATTTTGATGGGGGCTCACAATCACAAAAGATTTCCAAAATAGTGTATTTGCATGTGAAAGTTCTCTTCCTTCTACTAATCATTCATGAATTGCTTGTATGACCAATATTTTGATTGTCAAGCTTCAAAAGATTTCACTTTCTAAACCCAATGTGAAACTACCACTAGGCATGATATGAACATATAATTTCAGCTTCATTATATTCAATTTATTCAACAATTTACTCATAGGATATAAGTGAAGCACAAGAGTAAATTACAAGCTACTCCAAAAAGATATAAGTGAAGATTAAACGAGCAGTTAAGTAAATAGATAGCTATGTGAGGACTCTCTCTTATTTAAATCTTTTAGATCTAAGTATTTTATTAAAACAAGAAGCAAAATGAAAATAAAATGACATTTCAAGAATAGCACAACTCATGTGAAGAAGCAAAAACTTAGGCTCAACCGATACTAACCGATAATTGTTGAAGAAGAGATGTGGGATGCCTACCGGGGCATCCCCAAGCTTAGATGCTTGAGACTTATTGGAATATTATCTTGGGGTGCATTGGGCATCCCCAAGCTTTATCTTTTGTGTCTCCTTAATTCCTTTCATATCACGGTTTTCCTAAATCTCAAAGACTTCATCCACACAAAACTCAATAAGAACTCGTGAGATAAGCTAGTATAAATCAATGCAAAACCTTATCATTCTCTACTGTAGCAAATCACCAAAATTATTATTCAACATTTCATACTAAATGCCTATGCATATTTAATACTCCGATCCTCAAATAGAATCATTAAACAAGCAAACATATGCAAACATAACAACAATCTGCCAAAACAGTACAGTCTGTAAAGAATGCAAGAGTAACAATACTTCTTTAACTCCAAAAATTATGAAAATTTACCAAACTGTAGAAAATTTGTCATAGCTTATTGTTCAAAAAGTTTCAAAATTTTATCACATTCTGTCTTTTCACCGGAATTTTTGCAACATCAATAAACTTTCGGTTTTGAAACAACAACATATAGACTTGCAAAATAAGCATGGCAAGGGCTATACTTGAATTTTTTTATTGAAATAAAGTTGCAAAACATTATCTAAATAACAGCAAGCAAATCCTAGCAAAATAAATTGATGCTCCAAGTAAAACACGTATCAAGTGATGAATAAGAACATAGCTCCAAGTGAGGTTACCGATAATGTTGGAGACGAAAGAGGGGATGCCTTCCAGGGCATCCCCAAGCTTAGTTGCTTGGATATTCCTTGAACATTTCCATGGGGTGCCTTGGGAATCCCCAAGATTAGGGTCTTGTCACTCCTTATTCTCCTCAAATCGATATCTCACTCAAAACTTGAAAACTTCAATCACACAAAACTTAATAGAACTTTGTGAGATGGGTTAGTATGATAAAGAGGAAACCATTTCACTTTCGTACTGTCAAAGACAAGATTCATAATTGTTTCCACACAATTCCTACTGTAGCATATCATTTCCACAATTTATATTGAGCAATATAAGCCATAGAAACTAGAAAACAAGCAAACTATGCATTGAAAACAGAATCTGTCAAAAACAAAACAGTCTATAGTAATCTGTACTCCAACCATACTTCTAGTACTCCAATTTTTTTGAAAAATTAGGAAACATAGGGAATTTGTGTATATATTGCTTGTAAAAACTTCAGATCAAAAGCACGTTCCAGTGAATTTTCAAAATTCCTGGACTGAGTGAAAAAGGTTCTGTTTTTGGACAGAATCAAGTCAACTATCAACCACGCTATCCCAAATGCTTTACTTTGCACTTTATTGAAACAAAATCTATAAAACATGATTAATACACTATCTTAATCATGTGAACACACAAAAACAGTAGGTAAAAGTGTTGGGTTGTCTCCCAACAAGTGCTTTTCTTTAATGCCTTTTAGCTAGGCATGTAGGTTTCAATGATGCCCGCATAAAAGACAAGAATTGAAACATAAGAAGAGCATCATGAATCACATGGCAAGCTGATACATCTCCAACGTATCTATAATTTATGAAGCATTCATGCTATTTTATTATCTGTTTTGAGTGATTACTGGCTTTATTATACACTTTTATATTACTTTTGGGACTAACCTATTAACCGGAGGCCAAGCCCATATTGTTGTTTTATTGCCTATTTCAGTATTTCGAAGAAAAGGAATATCAAACGGAGTCCAAACGGAATGAAACCTTCGGCAGCATGATTTTTTGGAAGAATATGATCCTGGAGACTTGGAGTCCACGTCAGAAGATCCTCGAGGAGGCCATGAGATAGGAGCCCCCCACTATAGGGCGTGCCCCCTGTCTCGTGGGCCCCTCGAGCACCTCCCGACCGACCTCTTTCGCCTATATAAGCCTACGTACCCTAAAACCATCGAATATCAAGATAGATAGGGAGTTCCGCCGCCGCAAGCCTCTGTAGCCACAAAAAACCTCTCGGGAGCCCATTCCGGCACCCTGCCGGAGGGGGAACCCATCATCGGTGGCCATCTTCATCATCCCGACGCTCTCCATGACGAGGAGGGAGTAGTTCACCCTCGGGGCTGAGGGTATGTACCAGTAGCTATGTGTTTGATCTCTCTCTCTCTCTCTCTCTCTCTCTCTCTCGTGTTCTCTCTATGGCACGATCTTGATGTATCGCAAGCTTTGCTATTATAGTTGGATCTTATGATGTTTCTCCCCCTCTACTCTCTTGTGATTAATTGAGTTTCCCCTTTGAAGTTATCATATCGAATTGAGTCTTTGATTCGAGAACACTTGATGTATGTCTTACCGTGTTTATCTGTGGTGACAATGGGATATCACGTGCCACTTGACGTATGTTTTGGTGACCAACTTGCCGGTTTCGCCCATGAACCTATGCATAGGGGTTGGCACACGTTTTCTTGACTCTCCAGTAGAAACTTTGGGGCACTCTTTGAAGTACTTTTATGTTGGTTGGATGAATCTAGGATTGTGTGATGCATATTGTATAATCATGCCCACGGATACTTGAGGTGACAATGGAGTATCTAGGTGACATTAGGGTTTTGGTTGATTTGAGTCTTAAGGTGTTATTCTAGTACGAACTCTTTAATAGATCGATCTGAAAGAATAACTTTGAGGTGGTTTCGTACCCTACCATAATCTATGTTTGTTCTCCGCTATTAGTGGCTTTGGATTGACTCTTTGTTGCATGTTGAGGGATTGTTATATGATCTATCTATGTTATTATTGTTGAGAGAACTTGCACTAGTGAAAGTATGAACCCTAGGCCTTGTTTCCTATCATTGCAATACCGTTTACGCTCACTTTACCACTTGTTACCTTGCTGTTTTTATATTTTCAGATTACAAATACCTTTATCTACCATCCATATTGCACTTGTATCACCATCTCTTCGCCGAACTAGTGCACCTATACAATTTACCATTGTATTCGGTGTGTTGGGGACACAAGAGACTCTTTGTTATTTGGTTGCAGGGTTGTTTGAGAGAGACCATCTTCATCCTACGCCTCCTACGGATTGATAAACCTTAGGTCATCCACTTGAGGGAAATTTGCTACTGTCCTACAAACCTGTGCACTTGCAGGCCCAACAACGTCTACAAGAAGAAGGTTGTGTAGTAGACATCAAGCTCTTTTCTGGTGCCGTTGCCGGGGAGGTGAGTGCTTGAAGGTATATCTTTAGATCTTGCAATCGAATCTTTTTGTTTCTTGTTTTATCACTAGTTTAGTTTATAAAAGGAAATTACACAAAAAATGTATTTGAGTTTGTCTCATATGCTTCATCTTTTTAATATCTTTCATGAGTATGATGAAAAGGAAAATTGTGCTCAAGTGCTAGAAGAAGAATTACATAGAATGTTTGGCATGAAATATGTGAATGATGAGCATGATTGAAATGTTGTTAGTATGAATTCCTTGAATATCAATGATGCTAATGATATGCAAAGCCACAAGCTTGGGGATGCTATGTTTGATGAAGATGATATTTTTTGTCCCCCAAGTTTTGATGAGCAAATTTATTATGATGAAAGCATGCCTCCTATTTATGATGATTATATTGATGAAAGTGGGTTTGGAAGAGTGTCAACTTTAGGAAGTAGTGACCCCACTATTTTGGAGGATGTTGAATCTTATTGTGATGAACATGAAAGTGGATTTGGAAGAGTGTCAACTTTATTTAGTGATGATTCCACTATTTCGGAAGAGGTTCCAATTGATTATGAGAATAAAGTTTCTATCTATGATGATTATTGTGATGACTTGTATGCTATTAAGAATAATGATAACCATGAAACTTGTCATCATGATTTTAGTTTTCAATTGGATTATGCCTCACATGATAATTATTTTGTTGAGTTTGCTCCCACTATTATTCATGAGAAGAATTTTGCTTTTGTGGTGAGTAGTAAATTTTCTATGCTTATAGATCATGAAAAGAATGCTTTATGTACTGGTTATATTGTTAAATTCATTCATGATACTACTGAAAATTATTATGAGGGAGGAATATATGCTTGTAATAATTGCAATAATACCAAGTTTCCCCTCTATGTGCTTAAAGTTTTGAAGTTATGCTTGTTTTGCCTTCCTATGCTTGTTGATTGTTGTTCCCTTAAGTTGTTTGCTCACAAAATCCCTATGCATAGGAAGTGGGTTAGGCTTAAATGTGCTAGTCATATGCTTCATGATGCTCCCATTGAGTTTCAATTCTTATCTTTTATGTGAGCATCATTGTCATCATCATGCCTAGCTAGAAAGGCATTAAAGAAAAGCGCTTGTTGGGAGACAACCCAATATTTATCCTTACTGTTTTTGTTTGTCCACATGATTATCCTACAAGCATAAGTTCCTCCCACATAATAATTTTCAGTAGGATCATGAATGAATTCAACAATATAGCTATCAAATAAAGCATTCTTTTCATGATAAATAAGCATAGAAATTTTGTTACTCTCCACATAAGCAAATTTATTCTCATCAATAGTAGTGGGAGCAAACTCAACAAAATAACTATCATGTGATACTTGATTGGCATAATCATATTGAGAATTAAAATTATGATGACAAGTTTCACGGTTATCATTATTATTTATAGCATACATATCATCACCATAATCATCATAGATAGCAACTTTGTTCTCATAGTCAATTGAAACCTCTTCCAAAATAGTGGATTCATCACTAAATAAAGTCACAACCTCTCCAAATCCACTTTCATCAATATTGTGAAAAGATTCAACACCCTCAAAAATAGTGGGATCATTACCTAGAGTTGAAACTCTTCCAAACTCACATTCCTCATTGTAATCATCATAAATAGGAGGCATGCTACCATTATAATAAATTTGCACATCAAAACTTGGGGGAATAAAAATATCATCTTCATCAAACATAGCATCCCCAAGCTTATGGCTTTGGATATCACTAGCATCATGGATATTCAAAGAATTCATACTAGCAACATTGCAATCATGCTCATCATTCATGGATTCTATGCCAAACATTTTATAGCATTCTTATTCTAACAATTGAGCACAATTTTCATTTCCATCATTTTCACGAAAGACATTATAAAGATGAACAATATGATGCAACCATCTGGGGGAGGTGTAGGATGAAGACGGTCTCTCTCAAACAACCCTGCAACCAAATAAAAGAAATCTCTTGTGTCCCCAACACACCCAATACAATGGAAATTGTATAGGTGCACTAGTTCGGTGAAGAGATGGTGATAAAAATGTAATATTGATGGTAGTAATATATTTTTATAATCTGAATAAATAAAAACTATAGGGTAGCAAGTAACAAAAGTGAGCAAAAACGGTATTGCAATGCTTTAATATGGGGCCTAGCGTCGGTACTTTCCCTAGTGCAATCTCTCAACAATGCTAATATAATTGGATCATATAGCCACCCCTCAAAGTGTGATGAAGAATCACTCCAAAATTCCTATCTAGCGGAGAACATAAGAATAAATTATTTGTAGGGTATGAAACCACCTCAAAGCTATTCTTTCCGATCGATCTATCTAAGATTCGTACTAAAATAACACCAAATAATTTCAGATTCATAATACTCAGTCCAACACAAAGAACCTCAAAGAGTGCCCCAAGATTTCTACCGGAGAAACAAAGACAAGAACGTGCATCAACCCCTATGCATAGGTTACCCCAATGTCACCTCGGGAATCCGCGAGTTGAGTGCCAAAACATATATCAAGTGAATCAATACGATACCCCATTGTCACCACGAGTATTCATATGCAAGACATATATCAAGTGCTCTCAAATCCATAAAAGTATTCACTCTTATAAAATGAAATCTCAAAGGGAAAACTCAATTCACAGCAAGATAGAGAGTGGAAAACACCATATGATCCGACTATATTAACAAAGCCCGCGATACATCAAGATCGTGCCATTTCAAGAACACAAGAGAGAGAGAGAGAGAGAGAGAGAGAGAGAGAGAGAGAGAGATTAAACACATAGCTACTGGTATGATGAAGATGGTGGCCGCCGGGATGATGAAACACATGGTGGTCGCCGGGATGATGAAGAAGGCCACCGGAGATGATCTCCCCCTCCGGCAGGGTGCCGGAATGGCGTCTAGATTGGTTTTCATGGATACAAAGGCTTGCGGCGTGGAACTTCCGATCTAGGGTTACCCCGAGGGTTTTTGGAATATGTGGTGATTTATAGGGCAAAGAGGGGGTGCGGGAGGCTACCCAGGTGGGCACAACCCACCTGGGCGTGGCTGGACCCCCAGGCGTGCCCTGGTGGGTTGTGCCCCCTCGGGGCACCCCCAGGTGCTTCTCTATCCCACTGGATGTCTTCTGGTCCATAAAAAATCCACCAAAAGTTTCGCGGTGTTTGGACTACGTTTGATATTGATTTCATGCGATGTAAAAAACAAGCAAAAAATAGCAATTGGCACTGGGTCAATAGGTTAGTCTCAAAAAATGATATAAAGTTGCAATAAAATGATAGTAAAACATCCAAGAATGATAATAAAACAACATGAATACTTCATAAATTATAGATACATTGGAGACGTATCAGGCTGTGACGCCCCCGATTTAATCGTACACTAATCATGCACGCAAATGTGTACGATCAAGATCAGGGACTCATGGGAAGATATCACAACACAACTCTACAAATAAAATAAGTCATACAAGCATCATAATACAAGCCAGGGGCCTCGAGGGCTCGAATACAAGTGCTCGATCATAGACGAGTCAGCGGAAGCAACAATATCTGAGTACAGACATAAGTTAAACAGGGTGCCATAAGATGGCTAGCACAAACTGGGATACAGATCGAAAGAGGAGCAGGCCTCCTGCCTGGGATCCTCCTAGGTCACTCCTGGTCATCATCAGCGGGCAGCACGTAGTAGTAGGCACCTCCGGTGTAGTAGGGGTCGTCGTCGACGGTGGCGTCTAGCTCCTGGACTCCAGCATCTGGTTGCGACAACCAGAAAGAAAGGAAAAGGGGAAAAGGGGGGGAGAAAGCAACCGTGAGTACTCATCCAAAGTACTCGCAAGCAAGGAACTACACAACATATGCATGGGTATATGTGTAGGGAGGCCATATCAGTGGACTGAACTGCAGAATGCCAGAATAAGAGGGGGATAGCTAGTCCTATCGAAGACTACGCTTCTGGCAGCCTCCGTCTTGCAGCATGTAGAAGAGAGTAGATTGAAGTCCTCCAAGTAGCATCTCCAAGTAGAATCTCCAAATAGCAACTCCAAGTAGCACCTCCAGTAGCATCGCATAGCATAATCCTACCCGGCAATCCTCTCCTCGTCGCCCTGCGGAAAAGCGATCACCGGGTTGTCTGTGGAACTTGGAAGGGTGTGTTTTATTAAGTATCCGGTTCTAGTTGTCATAAGGTCAAGGTACAACTCCAAGTCGTCCTGTTACCGAAGATCACGGCTATTCGAATAGATTAACTTCCCTGCAGGGGTGCACCACATAGCCCAACACGCTCGATCCCATTTGGCCGGACACACTTTCCTGGGTCATGCCCGGCCTCGGAAGATCAACACGTCGCAGCCCCACCTAGGCAAAACAGAGAGGCCAGCACGCCGGTCTAAACCTAAGCGCGCAGGGGTCTGGGCCCATCGCCCTGAGCACACCTGCACGTTGCGTGGGCGGCCGAAAGCAGACCTAGCCTAGTGGCGTTCCAGTCCAATTCGGCGCGCGCCGCTCCATCGCTGACGTCTGAAGTGCTTCGGCTGATACCACGACGTCGGGATACCCATAACTACTCCCACGTAGATGGTTAGTGCGTATAGGCTCGTAGCCAGACTCAGATCAAATACCAAGATCTCGTTAAGTGTGTTAAGTATCCGCGAACGCCGAACAGGGCCAGGCCCACCTGTCTCCTAGGTGGTCTCAACCTGCCCTGTCGCTCCGCCACAAAGTAACCGTCGGGGACCGTCGGGAACCCAGGCCCACCTCTACCGGGATGGAACCACCTGCCCCTTCAGCCCCCAACTCCGAATAGTATCACAGGTAATGTAACAGTGTAAAGTATATAGTATATGCCCGTGATCACCTCCCGAAGTGATCACAGCCCAGTAGTATAGCATGGCAGACGGACAAGAGTGTAGGGTCACTGATGGAACCTAGCATCCTATACTAAGCATTTAGGATTGCGGGTAAGGTATCAATGACTGTAGCAGCAATGACAGGCTATGCATCAGAATAGGATTAACGGAAAGCAGTAACATGCTACACTACTCTAATGCAAGCAGTATAGAGGAGAATAGGCGATATCTGGTGATCAAGGGGGGGGGGGCTTGCCTGGTTGCTCTGGCAAGAGAGAGGGGTCGTCAACTCCGTAGTCGAACTCGGTGGCATCAGCGTCGGTCTCGTAGTCTACCGGAGAGAAGAGGGGGAAGAAATAATGAATACAGAGCAAACAAAGCATCACAAAATATAACAAGGCAATACGCGGTGTTCGGTGTGCCCAAACGCGGTAGTAGGTGATACCGGTGAAGGGGGGAAAACATCCGGGAAAGTATTCCCGGTGTTTCGTGTTTTCGGGCAGAGGAGCCAGAGGGGGAAAGTTGCGGGTTCGATAGGTTAGAGGGGTGTGGCGGACGAACGGATTGCGTATCCGGAATCGTCTCGTCGTTCTGAGCAACTTTCATGTAGAAAGTATTTTCATCAGAGTTACGGTTTATTTTCTATTAATTTTAAAAGATTTAAGTCATTTTCAGGATTTATTTAATTATTCTAATGCAACATTATCCAGAATAGTGCATGCTGACATCATCATGACGTCAGCATGACGTCAGCAGTCAACAGGGAGTTGACTGGGTCAATCTGACGTGTGGGTCCCACATGTCATTGACTGATTAGTCTAGTTAGGGTTTAATTAAACAATCTACGTAATTAGATTAATTAAACATGATTAATTAACTTAATTAATTCATTAACTATTTTATTAATTAATTAATTAATTGTTAATTAATTAATTATTTATATATTTATTTTTATTATACATATTTTTTTTAATTCCTTTTTTTTAAACCGTTCTGGGGCGGGGGCCCCACATGTCTGTGGCCCATAGGGGCCCTTAGCGGGCACGGGCGTTGCGGGCGTGGGCGCCGGCGTGCGGGGCGCTAGCCCAACTGACCGTGGCCAGGCACGGCCGGAGCGGGCGCGACCTCGGGAGGCGGGAATGGCAGCGGGGCGAGGCCGGCAAGGGCGACCGCGGCCAAAGGCAGGCGGACGTGCGCGGGCCGGAGCGGGGCCGTCCGCGATGAGGTCACAACGGCACCGGGAGGGGGGGGGGTTGCGCGAACGAGGCAAGAGTAGCCAGGGCGCGAGCGTGCGGCTTGCAGGGCGCACACGAGCGGTGATGGGCGCGAACAGGGCGCTGCCGGCGCGGCTGTGGGCGCGTGGTGCGCGGCGACCGCAGGAACCAGGAGAGGGGAACGGGGGGGGGGAAGGGACAGGGTGAGCTCACCCCCGCTGCAGGGGTTCGGTCGGCGAAGTTTGGGGCAGCCGGCATGGAGGGGACGAGGAGGCGGCAGTCCGACGAGGTGGCAAAGGCTTCGAGGTCCGGCGACGGCGCGGCGAGGTGTCAGCCTTCGGCGATGGTGTGGCGGGGCAGAGGCCTCGGGCAACGTCTCGCGGTGCGAAGGAGGGGCGAGGAGGCGAGGCGACAGCAGCGGGTGGTCGGAGGCGCCGGGCGGCGGCGGCGTCGAGCCCCCGATCTCGATCCAGATCGGGGGGGGGGAGGAGCGGGCGATGCGGGAGGGGGCGAGTGGGGCAAGTGGGGTGCGGCTAGGGTTCGGTCGGGTGTGGACCGAGGGGTTAAGGGGAGTGAGGGGGCCGGGTGGGCCATTGGGCCGGCCGGTGCGGAGGCCAGCTGGGCCGCTCGGCCCAGCGTGGGGGGGGGTGTTTCTATTTTTATGTTTTTTTTGTTTGACCTTTTCCTTTTTCTTTCTATTTTCCTGTTTCTTTTAGTTTTACTTTATATGCAGTTTTTTTAATTTATAATATATCAACTCAGCCCCTAAATTAGCATTATTAGTTAGGCTACTGTCATAATTAATTTGGCACTAGATAATTTAGTTTTACATTTGTTTATTATTGAAAAGTATTTAATAATTGTTTTAGCCCCTGTTTTTAGTTAGTTTAGGCACTTAAACATTTTGAAAAAGGTTGGTTCCAACAACCAAAATAAGTTACGGATTATTTGCCACATGATGATCATTTTAAATTCTAACGTTTGAAGACCTTTATTGTTTGCCTGATTTTGAATTTGAATTTGAATCGGCTTGAACCAACTCGAGTTTATCAACAGTAACCGAGGTGACGTGGCACCATTAGCAGGGGTTTACTGTAGCTTAATTATCCGGGCGTCACAATTCTCCTCCACTACAAGAAATCTCGTCCCGAGATTTAAGAGGTAGTGAAAGGGGGGAAGGTTTGGTAACGAATCTAGCGGGTCTTCTCATTGTGGCTTGCTCTTCTCGAAGAGACCGGTCCAATACATTGATGTCTTCATTCCCTTGCTTCCGGCCATCATGATGAAGTCGACGTCCTTTCTTCGGGATCTTCATCGTACTTACGAATAGGTAACGGGGCATTCTGGAAGAACAGACCTCTGCAAGGTCGACTATCTGGTCGACAACATCGAGGAAGGTGGCGGAAGTACTCTCGAATTTAAACTTAAGAAAATATCGAGAGCAAAGTAAGGAGGTACCATGAGAAGTTTCAAACGGATATGCAAGCGTTTGATGCCTAATCAGAAGGTGAAAGGGGTTCAGAGCAACGAGAATAAGTATTGCGTCTGATACCAGAACTGATGATCTCATCGGTAGGTGGCTCATGAATTTCATACGAGTTCACGCGCGAGGAAAAAACTTTGGAAACATGAGGGTGTACAGGAGAGTCAGGTTTCGATCCTGTGGAACTGTGGGTTATGGGCCCACCATGTGGTTGAAAGTAGGAAGGGGGTCGACATTTTGCACGGTCATGATAGTAAGACGTGTCAAAGGGTAGCCTGTCAGATATGTCGGCAACAACATCGATACCAAGGGCGAGGGACGAAGAGAACCATTTTCCTGCTCGTTGAACGAGGCGGGCCAATAGGCAAAGTTCTCGTCCATCGGTGGTTACCGGAATATCATCAACAATCGTAACAGGGTCTTACTGACCAATTATACATCGAGGTGTTTACATAAGCAGTGAATCTTTACTGCTTAGATTATATAGATCACAAGAATGTCAAACACAACAATGGAAAGGAAAATATGATCATCAGATTAAACAGAACAATGGAAAGGAAAATGTGTTTAAACACATATTTCAGGGGTATATCCTTCCCAATGACAAGCAGAGCATGATATCCATGACAGGATATAAAGTAGAAAACCATTTAGGTAAGGGGGAAGGAATCTCATGATATTACCCATACAACGGTGTTAGGATAAGTGATAAATAAAATTTAGCATCGTGCTTCAAATGTTCCTGTTGAAAATCGGAGTACCATTGACATGCTTCGAGATAGCATTGACATGGTCTTCAGGTGAAGATCAGACTTAGGAAACACGAAGGATCCATCAGGAATAACTTGTAGAATAAGTCTTACAATTTCCTCATGGACGAATGGATAACCTAGCTGAAAAGGAATCTATAATGATAGGTCCTCCAGCCGGGGGGGGGGGGTGCTAGACATGACATCATGTTACCGGGTCATCAAAGGATCAACAACATAACCCTTGGAAAGTTGTCCCAACCATCATATCGGACCGAGATTCGTATCCAATTGGTGTCATAATACCTCAGACTCAGGATGCCCGAGAAGAAAAGGTGCAACACAAATTGACGAGGTGACATTATAAGATTCTCGAGGAAATGAACTATGAAGTGATTTCCTTTAACAAGAGTCCATCATTAACCCAAGGAGAGGACAAGGAGGTGTCTGGTGAACTCATCGGCAATTCATCGAGATTCCCAAAAGACGGATTTCCACAATTAAGTGAACAAGGAGGTAACATTTGTCAGATCAAATGATATAAGGAAGTATGCTCGAGGAAAACATACACAATTAAACATGGGTTGAAAGGTGCGCCCGAAATATGGGTTAGGTTGCACGACCAATGTCGGAATGGTGATTCAATAATCAATAGCCTAAGAATGAACTTTCGACCATTAACTTCAAAGAAATAGGGTTGCTAGAAGGAAAGAATCCAAACAACACCATTCACTTGTTGGAATTAACACGGGGACCAAGAAAGAATGGTGATGGTGAGAAGTATTTCTATGTCAAGAATTCTCAAGAGGTGGAACAAATCTCAGAACATTCTTGACATAAAGGATGGTAATACTCCAAGGTAAAGAAGAACAATTGCTGGATAGCAAGGAACTCAAGGTATAACACCAAACATGAACAAGCTTGTGTTGGTGGGTAGGCAATAAAGTGGTCGATGATAATACAATTCATCAAGGGCAAGGATGGTATTTCTCATCATGAATTCAATTGATATCCTGGAAGAGCTCATAAGGTTGATGAGGATCACGACACATTTGTCGACAGATTTCATGAAGAAGTAATCAATCAGCGACGACACCAAGTCAAAGGAATGATGAAGCCAAAAGTCATTGGAACCATGGGTACGACACAAACTCGAAATCAAGCTTGCTGTACAAGGTCAAACGGTATGACGAGGGAGATCGATTGTAAGATTAGCTCACCGTCGAAATATGTGCTCCGAGAAGAAGGACCCGGTAGCACAGTTAACATTTAGCATGATAATGATATAGCCGATCAGGCTAGGAATGATGTGATCGGGTACAAACTCGTACTTATAGAAGCTTACTGAAGAGTTGTTGAACCGTAGAGCGGACTCGGTTCAGTTATCGGTGTCTTTGAGTGTTCAATAACTCAGAGCCCGCGAAAAATTGGAATCAGTGGGAAGGTAGCACTTGATGAAGAACTCATAAAAAGTTATGCAGTTCCATGATAATCTTGAGATACCAGGGGGGTAATTCTCGACACAAGATCAAAGTAAAGGTTGGTCTGGTGTATTGATCCATAGAAGACAATTGTTTTAACTTGTCCGTGAAATGAGATCAAAGAAGAACAATCATGGTCGGAACCACGATTGCAAAAGGCCAGATCCTAGATATAAGAGGAGCTTATACCAAAGGAATAATTCATTTAAGAGAAGCTTTAATGATAAGATCTACATCGTGTCCATGGGCATGAACACAAGTTCAAGGTCGACTCCCACTTCTCCAATGCATAACCTTTCATTCACTTCTCACGTTCGATGAAGTTGCAGTGTTGAAATTTTATCTGGTGAAGCACCAGAAGAGTATGACTCGTGAAAACTTTCGGGTTCACACGGTTTAGAGAAGGCATATGTTCAACCCATAGGGGCTTCTTAGAAACATATACCACAAGTTTCAAGAGTAAATAACACAAGCCCGAAAGCAGAGCATGGTTGGCCAAGCAGAGGATACAACTTAACAAAGGCGTTATGTATCAGGGGAAGAACTCATAAGGTGATCAAATGTGAAGGACACTGTCGGATAACAATCCAGCAAAGGACTTGATGGTCCATAAAGGATCTGATACGAGTATCGGTACTCAACTAGAGGGAGAAGAATGCAAGGAGATCAGATTATAGAAACAACTGACTAACTCAATTGTCAAATGCAAAGGAATTATGATTTCCAAATCAAGGGATCAGAAGCAATGCTCTGATTAGGGATGGATAAGTTGAATAGCATTAGGGTATAATCAACGCCAATTGGATTGGTCGAGAACCAATTCCAGTTAAAAGAATGGCAGCTCAGCCGGAAAGGTAATTTATAAGGATCAATGATGATTGCGTGTATTCGCAACATATTGAGTCAACATACTCAAAATGATAATGACAAGGAATGTCAATAAGATTTCTATACTTATGGGATTAATCATAATGAAAGCAAACAAGAAATTCCAGAGCAATAGGTTGCTGAGGATTGTCGGAATATCGGGTGGTATTTCGAAGACTTTTGTGTAACACATGAACAACTGGGGGATGAGTGGATACTCGATAAGTGCGAGAATTAACCGTAGGGGTATTCAAGTGACAAAGAACAGCAAGGCAGTAAGCTCAAGGGATTATCGAAACAATGACGAGTTTTTCAGGGTATCTTGTAATAACAAGACCACTGGGGATGAATGTAAGAATAACAACTGCAAGTAGTTATCCATAAGGGTTTGCAGTGGACGGGGAATTGCAAACGCGATGAACACAAGTTCTCGGGTTAACAGCGGAGAGTATCTTCAGGGTCTTCTGGTGCAGCAGACGATCATCAGTAACAAGGGGCTCTCCGGGTGAAAGTGATAACGAGATCCTAGTGTTAGATTTAGTAAACTTCATTTAACCCGAATAGAGGAGAGATCAGAGTCCCAGAGTAAGGTCGAGGAGTAAAAGATCCTACTACCACCCAATGGCGACGTGGGCCCGTAAGGCCACACAGCCATGTTAGTAAAAGTTTTGCAATGTCTAGACTCGACTTCGGCCAAGGAGTGTGGAAGGGGGATTCCTACAGGCAGTCGGCTCTGATACCAACTTGTGACGCCCCCGATTCAATCGTACACTAATCATGCACGCAAATGTGTACGATCAAGATCAGGGACTCACGGGAAGATATCACAACACAACTCTACAAATAAATAAGTCATACAAGCATCATAATACAAGCCAGGGGCCTCGAGGGCTCGAATACAAGTGCTCGATCATAGACGAGTCAGCGGAAGCAACAATATCTGAGTACAGACATAAGTTAAACAAGTTGCCATAAGATGGCTAGCACAAACTGGGATACAGATCGAAAGAGGCGCAGGCCTCCTGCCTGGGATCCTCCTAACTACTCCTGGTCGTCGTCAGCGGGCAGCACGTAGTAGTAGGCACCTCCGGTGTAGTAGGGGTCGTCGTCGACGGTGGCGTCTGGCTCCTGGACTCCAGCATCTGGTTGCGACAACCAGAAAGAAAGGAAAGGGGAAAAAGGGGGGAGAAAGCAACCGTGAGTACTCATCCAAAGTACTCGCAAGCAAGGAACTACACAACATATGCATGGGTATATGTGTAAGGAGGCCATATCAGTGGACTGAACTGCAGAATGCCAGAATAAGAGGGGGATAGCTAGTCCTATCGAAGACTACGCTTCTGGCAGCCTCCGTCTTGCAGCATGTAGAAGAGAGTAGATTGAAGTCCTCCAAGTAGCATCTCCAAGTAGATCTCCAATAGCAACTCCAAGTAGCACTCCAGTAGCATCGCATAGCATAATCCTACCCGGCAATCCTCTCCTCGTCGCCCTGCGGAAAAGCGATCACCGGGTTGTCTGTGGAACTTGGAAGGGTGTGTTTTATTAAGTATCCGGTTCTAGTTGTCATAAGGTCAAGGTACAACTCCAAGTCGTCCTGTTACCGAAGATCACGGCTATTCGAATAGATTAACTTCCCTGCAGGGGTGCACCACATAGCCCAACACGCTCGATCCCATTTGGCCGGACACACTTTCCTGGGTCATGCCCGGCCTCGGAAGATCAACACGTCGCAGCCCCACCTAGGCAAAACAGAGAGGCCAGCACGCCGGTCTAAACCTAAGCGCGCAGGGGTCTGGGCCCATCGCCCTGAGCACACCTGCACGTTGCGTGGGCGGCCGAAAGCAGACCTAGCCTAGTAGGCGTTCCAGTCCAATCCGGCGCGCGCCGCTCCGTCGCTGACGTCTGAAGTGCTTCGGCTGATACCACGACGTCGGGATACCCATAACTACTCCCACGTAGATGGTTAGTGCGTATAGGCTCGTAGCCAGACTCAGATCAAATACCAAGATCTCGTTAAGCGTGTTAAGTATCCGCGAACGCCGAACAGGGCCAGGCCCACCTGTCTCCTAGGTGGTCTCAACCTGCCCTGTCGCTCCGCCACAAAGTAACCGTCGGGGACCGTCGGGAACCCAGGCCCACCTCTACCGGGATGGAACCACCTGCCCCTTCAGCCCCCAACTCCGAACAGTATCACAGGTAATGTAACAGTGTAAAGTATATAGTATATGCCCGTGATCACCTCCCGAAGTGATCACAGCCCAGTAGTATAGCATGGCAGACGGACAAGAGTGTAGGGTCACTGATGGAACCTAGCATCCTATACTAAGCATTTAGGATTGCGGGTAAGGTATCAATGACTGTAGCAGCAATGACAGGCTATGCATCAGAATAGGATTAACGGAAAGCAGTAACATGCTACACTACTCTAATGCAAGCAGTATAGAGGAGAATAGGCGATATCTGGTGATCAAGGGGGGGGGCTTGCCTGGTTGCTCTGGCAAGAGAGAGGGGTCGTCAACTCCGTAGTCGAACTCGGTGGCATCAGCGTCGGTCTCGTAGTCTACCGGAGAGAAGAGGGGGAAGAAATAATGAATACAGAGCAAACAAAGCATCACAAAATATAACAAGGCAATACGCGGTGTTCGGTGTGCCCTAACGCGGTAGTAGGTGATACCGGTGAAGGGGGGAAAACATCCGGGAAAGTATTCCCGGTGTTTCGTGTTTTCGGGCAGAGGAGCCGGAGGGGGAAAGTTGCGAGTTCGATAGGTTAGGGGGTGTGGCGGACGAACGGACTGCGTATCCGGATTCGTCTCGTCGTTCTGAGCAACTTTCATGTAGAAAGTATTTTCATCAGAGCTACGGTTTATTTTCTATTAATTTTAAAAGATTTAAATCATTTTCAGGATTTATTTAATTATTTTAATGCAACATTATCCAGAATAGTGCATGCTGACGTCATCATGACGTCAGCATGACGTCAGCAGTCAACAGGGAGTTGACTGGGTCAATCTGACGTGTGGGTCCCACATGTCATTGACTGATTAGTCTAGTTAGGGTTTAATTAAACTATCTACGTAATTAGATTAATTAAACATGATTAATTAACTTAATTAATTCATTAACTATTTTAATTATTAATTAATTAATTGTTAATTAATTAATTATTTATATATTTATTTTTATTATACATATTTTTTTTAATTCCTTTTTTTTAAACCGTTCTGGGGCGGGGGCCCCACATGTCTGTGGCCCATAGGGGCCCTTAGCGGGCACGGGCGTTGCGGGCGTGGGCGCCGGCGTGCGGGGCGCTAGCCCAACTGGCCGTGGCCAGGCACGGCCGGAGCGGGCGCGACCTCGGGAGGCGGGAATGGCAGCGGGGCGAGGCCGGCAAGGGCGACCGCGGCCAAAGGCAGGCGGACGTGCGCGGGCCGGAGCGGGGCCGTCCGCGATGAGGTCACAACGGCACCGGGGGGGGGTTGCGCGAACGAGGCAAGAGTAGCCAGGGCGCGAGCGTGCGGCTTGCAGGGCGCACACGAGCGGTGATGGGCGCGAACAGGGCGCTGCCGGCGCGGCTGTGGGCGCGTGGTGCGCGGCGACCGCAGGAACCAGGAGAGGGGAACGGGGGGGGGGGGAAGGGACAGGGTGAGCTCACCCCCGCTGCAGGGGTTCGGTCGGCGAAGTTTGGGGCAGCCGGCGTGGAGGGGACGAGGAGGCGGCAGTCCGGCGAGCTGGCAAAGGCTTCGAGGTCCGGCGACGGCGCGGCGAGGTGTCAGCCTTCGGCGATGGTGTGGCGGGGCAGAGGCCTCGGGCAGCGTCTCGCGGTGCGAAGGAGGGGCGAGGAGGCGAGGCGACAGCAGCGGGTGGTCGGAGGCGCCGGGCGGCGGCGGCGTCGAGCCCCCGATCTCGATCCAGATCGGGGGGGGGAGGAGCGGGCGATGCGGGAGGGGGCGAGTGGGGCGAGTGGGGTGCGGGCTAGGGTTCGGTCGGGTGTGGACCGAGGGGTTAAGGGGAGTGAGGGGGCCGGGTGGGCCATTGGGCCGGCCGGTGCGGAGGCCAGCTGGGCCGCTCGGCCCAGCGTGGGGGGGGGGTGTTTCTATTTTTATGTTTTTTTTGTTTGACCTTTTCCTTTTTCTTTCTATTTTCCTGTTTCTTTTAGTTTTACTTTATATGCAGTTTTTTTTATTTATAATATATCAACTCAGCCCCTAAATTAGCATTATTAGTTAGGCTACTGTCATAATTAATTTGGCACTAGATAATTTAGTTTTACATTTGTTTATTATTGAAAAGTATTTAATAATTGTTTTAGCCCCTGTTTTTAGTTAGTTTAGGCACTTAAACATTTTGAAAAAGGTTGGTTCCAACAACCAAAATAAGTTACGGATTATTTGCCACATGATGATCATTTTAAATTCTAACGTTTGAAGACCTTTATTGTTTGCCTGATTTTGAATTTGAATTTGAATCGGCTTGAACCAACTCGAGTTTATCAACAGTAACCGAGGTGACGTGGCACCATTAGCAGGGGTTTACTGTAGCTTAATTATCCGGGCGTCACAAGGCCCATGGATCCTACGGCATGTACCAGGCTCAAGGTTACCACGGTCCATACATGGCCCATGGTTGTTGCGGCCACTAGCAAACCAAGGAAAAAGAAGTCTAGGGAAATAAATAAGCCAGAAACTAACGCTAGGCTATTAAGGCAATTGCATATATTACATCCACTAGGCATCAAAGTTCGCCACCATTGCAAATATAGGGAACACCCTACACTATACAAAAATGGCTTGTTGTTTTCTTCAGTCGATCGATGCATGTTAAGAACAAATTTTGTATCACAACAAAACCAACTACAACCATAAAACAAAAGGAAGGTTGGCATACAAGTTCATAGTCCGGTAGATAAATGCACCACCAGAAGTTTAGAAGCTCATTTCATTTGACCTGACTGTTATGTTTTCATGTTGTACTGTTCGATTGAGCACCATAACCTTCACCTTTATTTCTCCTAGGCTCCTTAACAACATAGCAAATGTCTGATAGTCTGGTTTCAAAATCATGCATATCTTGACAACATCGAATAATGGTTGTCCTTGTTTCAAAAAGGGTCTGTGTTAGGGAATGGACTTGTGTCTGGGGCACAGATATAACATTGTTTTGAGCTTGCATATCTTGATCATGAGGCAGTTTGGACGAGATTTCCTTAACAACTAACCCAGTATTGCATAGGAACGTGCTTTTGGCACTGTTAGTGGACAGGTACTGACCCACTGCAGCAAGAGGTTACATTGCGGTTATAGTTGCCTCGTCACCTTCAGAAGGTGGCGGTTCCACCATTTGTTCCATAGCTTGCTGAAAAGTTGAGTTTTTACATTAGTAGTACCAGAACAGAAGATATTAAGGAGGCAGCAAAACCAAAAAAAATAGCTTTGGTCAATATACATAACTTATTCTGGTGAACCCGTGTAAAATATTAGTTGTATTTTACTGCAAAGTCCATAATAAAACCAGGTTCCAAACATATGACCATGTACCATGGCTAATGTATTGTCTATTTCTTCACATTGTATTGACATCTAAGGATAAAGAGACAAAGTTTATAATGCGGCAAGCATAGTGTCGTGGAATTAACACGTCAGATGTCCTCATGAAAGTACTTAGTCGTGGAGCCATCGCAACGGGTTAGCTTGAAGGGGTTAAACCGGACAAGGGACACGGGAGTTTTATACTAGTTCGACCCCTTCGATGAAGGTAAAAGCCTACGTCTAGTTGTGATGGAATTGGTTGTGTTTCGATGACCAGGGAGCAAATACGCTTGCTTGAGTCTCGAGTTGTTGTCTGTTGTCCCTGAACCGCCGCCGGGTCATCCCTTTATATACACAGGTTGACGCCCGGCCGGTCTACAGAGTCCCGAGGCTGACTCATACAAGGGTCCGGCTCGGTCTCTCCTTTCCTAACTTACAACACAAGTTTACATAACGATGGTGGTTTGTTATTATGGGCCCTAATCCGCCACTGGGCTCCGGGCCTTTAAGCTTCATAGTAAAACGCCATCTTCTGAGTCTTCATGGGCTTTAATACGGTTGAGGGTAAACCGGCCCCTCCTGGGCTATTTATACTCAATAGTTATATCCCAAACATTAGGCCCCAGAGTGATTTGAATTTGTTCATATCAATCTTCAGTACTTAGAAAAATCATGTGAACATCTTCCTTTGCTTCTCATAAACCGCCATGACGTCTTGTTTTATAAACTTTCTTAAACCGCCGTGACGTCATACTCTGGATACAGCAACAGATCATCATGACATCATCTCTGTAAAAAACGAATAAAAAGATTCCCTTCATTAATGTTATCCTAGAAATCGAGGCGACAGCTGCGCCACTTGCCGCTTTGAACTCCTCGATTTTCGTTCCGGTCTTTATTTCCTTTCCCTGTTATAATAACCCCAACAAGCACTTCCATTTTTCCCCTTTCCCCTCATCTTCTTCCTTGCGACCGAAGAACTCCAACGCCGCCCCCGCCGTCGATCTTCGAATTTGCACCGACCAAGGCCGCTGCATCACCCTGTTTGTTCCAGAGACTTAGTCGCGTTCCTCCGCCACTGAATAGCCCTGGTAAGTTCGCTTTCCTGTAACCCTAGATTTCTGTTAGGGTTTTCAAGTTCATCCATGTCCGCCGCCGTTCCTTAGTTCTGCTACAACCTTCTCCTTAGTCCGCTTACTGAGGGTGTATATATGAATCTGCTAAGCTTTGATTTGCGGCTAGATTCATTTTGATAGTACACCATCTCGTGGCTTCTTATTGCTCAAAACAGACTCTGTCTGGATCTTCCCTGTTCCTCTTAGCGTCATTACAGGGTTCAGGAAACTTTTCTTTAATTATCCACGGTAGATCTAAAATTGTACTGCGATATTGTGAAACCTGTTTTTGTAACACTTGTATATTTTGAACCCATGCCCTTCTGCCTACGGGCGGTTTAACTTCTGATAACCAATCTGCCATATATCATTAGCCCTCTCTTAAACTGCCAACTGAATTTGAACAGCAATTTTCCGGTTTAACACTGAATAACACTTAAACCGTTTAATTTGTAAACCGGCCTTTACTTTTCCTTTCAGTTTCCTTCCGAGATGACCAAACAATTCTCTGCTTGCAATTGGGTTCAGTCCTGGATTGCGGAGACACAAATCAACGGATACGTCACCATTGGCGCTTTAGCCTCAAAAAGGGTCCTTCACTGGCGAGTCCCTGGCTCTGAATGCCCACCTGAACCTCAATATGGAGAAGTGATTGTATTTATTGATTTTGCATTGTCAATTATAACCTACAAGGAAAATAAATAAAATTCACTCTTCAGAACTCATTCATGCATGATACTGCCAATCACTACATTGATTGAAGGCAAACATATGATACGAGGATGGAATATGTATGAAAAACAGGACATCATGGCATATTCACAACTATTTGTGTAAACTAAGCAGAAGTAATTTAGTCAAGTTACAAGCAATACAAGCTAGACACTGTATGCAACATGCAAGACAATATCACACTGCCAAGCTAGAGAAAGCACCTGGGATGTCGGTTTCGCCGGAAAACCGCCGTTAGTTTCTGCCTTAATTTTTTCCTTCCTCTTACTTAATTTTATTGCCTTCTCAAGTCAAACCCACAAGAAAAATGAATAAAAATTCGCTCTTAAAAAACTAATTGTTGCAGGATGCTGACAAGCAATACTTTAATGTAAGGCCACTGCATGATAGGCGATTGAATGTGTAAGAAGAAAGGACAACATTGCATATTCACAGCTATGATGTGTAAACTAAGCACAAGGTATTTAACCAAATTAGAAGCAATGAAAGGTAGACACCATATGAAAGATGCAACGGATATCATGATACGTCTCCAACGTATCAATAATTTTTGATTGCTCCATGCTACTTTATCAACTATTTTGGACTATATTGGGCTTTATTTTCCACTTTTATATTATTTTTGGGACTAACCTATTAACCGGAGGCCCAGCCCAGAATTGCTGTTTTTTGCCTATTTCAGTATTTCGAAGAAACGAAATATCAAACGGAGTCCAAATGGAATGAAACCTTCGGGAACGTGATTTTCTCACCGATCGTGATCCAGGAGACTTGGACCCTACTCCAAGAAGCTTCTGAGGAGGTCACGAAGGTGGAGGGCGCCCCCCCCTGGGCGCGCCCCCTACCTCGTGGGCCCCTCGGAGCTCCACCGACGTACTCCTTCCTCCTATATATACCTACGTATCCCCGTATGATCAGGGAGGAGCCAAAAACCTAATTCCACCGCCGCAACCTTCTGTATCCACGAGATCCCATCTTGGGGCCTGTTCCGGAGCTCCGCCGGAGGGGCATCCACCACGGAGGGCTTCTACATCAACACCATAGCCCCTCCAATGAAGTGTGAGTAGTTTACTTCAGACCTTCGGGTCCATAGCTAGTAGCTAGATGGCTTCTTCTCTCTTTTTGGATCTCAATACAATGTTCTCCCCCTCTCTCGTGGAGATCTATTCGATGTAATCTTCTTTTTGCGGTGTGTTTGTTGAGACCGATGAATTGTGGGTTTATGATCCAACTTATCTATGGAAAATATTTGAATCTTCTCTGAATTCTTTTATGTATGATTGAGTTATCTTTGCAAGTCTCTTCGAATTATCCGTTTGGTTTGGCCAACTAGATTGGTAGTTCTTGCAATGGGAGAAGTGCATGGCTTTGGGTTCAATCTTGCGGTGTCCTTACTCAGTGACAGAAAGAGTTGCAAGGCACGTATTGTATTGTTGCCATCGAGGATAACAAGATGGGGTATTTATCATATTGCATGAATTTATTCCTCTACATCATGTCATCTTGCTTAAGGCGTTACTCTGTTTTTAACTTAATACTCTAGATGCATGCTGGATAGCAGTCGATGAGTGGAGTAATAGTAGTAGATGCAGAATCGTTTCGATCTACTTGTCTCGGACGTGATGCCTATATACATGATCATACCTAGATAACCTCATAACTATGCTCAATTCTATCAATTGCTCAATAGTAATTTGTTCACCCACCGTAGAATACTTATGCTCTTGAGAGAAGCCACTAGTGAAACCTATGGCCCCCGGGTCTATTCTCATCATATCAATCTATATCACTTTATTTACTTGCTTTGTTTTTACTTTGCCTTTACTTTTTACTTTGCATCTTTCTATCAAAAATACCAAAAATATTATCTCTATTAGATCTCACTCTCGTAAGTAACCGTGAAGGGATTGACAACCCCTAAGCGTTGGTTGCGAGTTGCTATCGTGTTGTGCAGGTATGACGGACTTGCGCGTGACCTCCTACTGGATTGATACCTTGGTTCTCAAAAACTGAGGGAAATACTTACGCTACTGTGCTGCATCATCCTCTCCTCTTCGGGGAAAACCAACGCAAGCTCGACACGTAGCAAGAAGAATTTCTGGCGCCGTTGCCGGGGAGGATTACGCAAAAGTCAACATACCAATTACCCATCGCAATCCCTATCTCTCGCATTACATTATTTGCCATTTGCCTCTCGTTTTCCTCTCCCCCACTTCACCCTTGCCGTTTTATTCGCCCTCTCTTTCCCAATCTCCACCTCTCTTTCCCGTTTGCCTTTTTCCCTTTGCCTTTTGCTAGTGTGTTAGTTTGCTTGCTTGTCATCATGACTACTTCCTTATCCGCTCCTATGTCTCCCGAATTAGAAGTTCTTCACTTCAAGCAAAGGCAAGGAGAAAACTTAAAAGATGCTTGGTACAGGATGATGGAATCTTATCGTAAGTGCACCCTAGAGGTGAACTTTAGAATTCTTCTTCGCAATTTTTATGTTGGGTTAAACATGACGCATAGACAACTCTTGGATTGCATGGCCAAGGGAAATTTCATTAATATTGATCCCGGTATTGCGCATGAGATTATAGAGGGAATAGTGGGAACACCACCCCAAAAGGGAGGATCTCATCCTACCCAGGAAGAAACCCAAGTGTTTGAGAAAATTTGCAAAGTAACAAAGATTTTACAAAAGTCTCTTGAGCCTCTTAAAAATATTAGCGGAAATCTTAACCGTATGAATACGTTGATTACTCTTTGCAATAAACGGTTGGATTCTATAGATCTAAAAATTTCCGAGTATGACGGGAAGAGGGAAGAACCCCGCGGATTTGAGCATGACTCCGCTAAAAAATTGAAAACTAAAGATGGCAATACCTAGATCTATCCTTGCTTTTATGCCTAGCTAGGGGCGATAAACAATAGCGCTTGTTGGGAGGCAACCCAATTTTATTTTGTGTTTTTTGTTTTTCTTCTGTTTAGGAATAAATAATCCATCTACCTTCTGTTTGGATGTGGTTTTATGTTTTAATTAGTGTTTGTGCCAAGTAAGACCTATAGGATAACCTACGATGATAGTTGATTTGATTCTGCTGAAAAACAGAAACTTTGCGACCATGAATTTAGTTTTATAAATCACAGGAACGTGATTTTGCGTTGATTCTTTTTTCTGCTGATCAATAAACAAATTTTCCAGGACTTCCTATTTTGGTAGAATTTTTAGAGTTTCAGAAGTTTGCGTTAGTTACAGATTACTACAGACTGTTCTGTTTTTGACAGATTCTGTTTTTCGTGTGTTGTTTGCTTATTTTGATGAATCTATGGCTAGTAAATTAGTTTATAAACCATAGAGAAGTTGGAATACAGTAGGTTTAACACCAATATAAATAAATAATGAGTTCATTACAGTACCTTGAAGTAGTCTTTTGTTTTCTTTCTCTAACGGAGCTCACGAGATTTCTGTTGAGTTTTGTGTTGTGAAGTTTTCAAGTTTTGGGTGAATTCTTTTGATGGATTATGGAACAAGGAGTGGCAAAAGCCTAAGCTTGGGGATGCCCATGGAACCCCCAAGATAATCCAAGGACACCAAAAAGTCAAAGCTTTGGGATGCCCCGGAAGGCATCCCCTCTTTCGTCCACTTCCATCGGTAATTTACTTGGAGCTATATTTTTATTCACCAACATGATATGTGTTTTGCTTGGAGCGTCTTGTATTATTTGTGTCTTTGCTTGTTAGTCTACCACAATCATCCTTGCTGTACACACCTTTTGAGAGAGCCATACATGATTTGGAATTTATTAGAATACTCTATGTGCTTCACTTATACCTTTTGAGCTTGATAACTTTGCTCTATGTGCTTCACTTATATCTTTAGAGCGTGATAATTTTTGCTCTAGTGCTTCACTTAGATCTTTTAGAGCACGGTGGTAATTTGTTTTAAAGAAACTTGATCTCTCATGCTTCACTTAGATTATTTTGAGAGTCATTAATAGCATGGTAATTTGCTTAATGTTAATATACTTGGTATTCAAGATTTGTGAAACTTTCTTTTTTTTGAGTGAATTAAATTAAGTTTGATGCTTGATAATTGTTTTGAGATATGGAGATGATAATATCAAAGTCGTGCTATTTTAATAGTTGTGAATTTGAGAAATACTTGTGTTGAAGTTAGCAAATCCCGTAGCATGCACGTATGGTTAAAGTTGTGTAACAAATTTGAAACATGAAGTGTACCTGGCTTGTGCATCCTTATGAGTGGCGGTCGGGGACGAGCGATGGTCTTTTCCTACCAATCTATCCCCCTAGGAGCATGCGCGTAGTATTTGAATTTTTGATGACTTCTAAATTTTTGCAATAAGTATATGAGTTCTTTTGACTAATGTTGAGTCCATGGATTATACGCACTTTTACCTTTCCGCCATTGCCAGCCTCTTCGGTACCGTGCATTGCCCTTTCTCACCTTGAGAGTTGGTGCAAACTTCGCCGGTGCATCCAAACCCCGTGATACGATACGCTCTATCACACATAAACCTCCTTTTATCTTCTCAAAACAGCCACCATACCTACCTATCATGGCATTTCCATAGCCATTCCGAGATATATTGCCATGCAACTTCCACCATCATCACCGTGACACACATTACTTTTGTCATATTGCCATTGGATGATCTTGTAGTTGACATCGTATTTGTGGCAAAGCCACCATGCATTATTTTCCATACATGTCACTCTTGATTTATTGCACCATCCCGGTACACCGTCGGAGGCATTCATATAGAGTCATATCTTGTTCTAGTTTCGAGTTGTAATCCTTATGTTGTAATCAATAGAAGTGTGATGATCATCATTATTAGAGCATTGCCCTAGTGAGGAAAAGGATGATGGAGACTATGATTCCCCCACAAGTCGGGATGAGACTCCGGACGAAAAAAAAGAAAGGCCAATAAAAAAATGAGAGAAAAAGAGAGAAGGGGCAATGTTACTATCCTTTTACCACACTCGTGCTTAAAAATAGCACCTTGTTATTCATGTAGTGAGTCTCATATATTTGTGCTTCAAAGTAGCACCATGTTTTTCATATAGTGAGTCTCATAAATTGTCTTGTTTATACTAGTGGGAATTTTCATTATAGAACTTGGCTTGTATATTCCAATGATGGGCTTCCTCAAAATGCCCTAGGTCTTCGTGAGCAAGCAAGTTGGATGCACACCCACTAGTTTTCTTTTGTTGAGCATTCATAGCTCTAGTGCATCCGTTGCATGGCAATCCCTACTCCTCATGTTGACATCAATTGATGGGCATCTCCATAGCCCGTTGATTATCCTCGTCAATATGAGACTTTCTCCTTTTTTGTCTTCTCCACACAATCCCCATCATCATATTCTATTCCACCCATAGTGCTATATCCATGGCTCATGCTCATATATTGCGTGAAGGTTGAAAGAATTTGAGATTATTTGAGTATGAAACAATTGCTTGGCTTGTCATCGGGGGTATAGAAGTTGGGAACATCTTTGTGTGACGAAAATGAAGCATAGCCTAACTATATGATTTTGTAGGGATGAACTTTCTTTGGCCATGTTATTTTGAGATGACATAATTGTTTGATTAGTATGCTTGAAGTATTATTATTTTTATGTCAATATGAACTTTTATCTTGAATCTTTTGGATCTAAATATTCATACCATGATTAAGAAGATTTACATTGAAATTATGCCAAAGAATCACTCCACATCAAAAATCCTTTTTTATCATTTACCTACTCGAGGACGAGCAGGAATTAAGCTTGGGGATGCCTGATACGTCTCCAACGTATCTATAATTTTTGATTGCTCCATGCTACTTTATCTACTGTTTTGGACTATATTGGTCTTTATTTTCCACTTTTATATTATTTTTGGGACTAACCTATTAACCGGAGGCCCAGCCCAGAATTGCTGTTTTTTTGCCTATTTCAGTGTTCCGAAGAAACGGAATATCAAACGGGGTCCAAACGGAATGAAACCTTCGGGAACGTGATTTTATCACCGAACGTGATCCAGGAGACTTGGACCCTACTCCAAGAAGTGCTAGAGGCGGTCACGAGGGTGGAGGGCGCGCCCCCCCTACCTCGTGGCCCCCTGTTGCTCCACAGACGTACTCCTTCCTCCTATATATACCTACGTATCCCCAAACGATCAGAACAGGAGCCAAAAACCTAATTCCACCGCCGCAACCTTCTGTATCCACGAGATCCCATCTTGGGGCCTGTTCCGGAGCTCCGCCGGAGGGGGCATCCACCACGGAGGGCTTCTACATCAACACCATAGCCCCTCCGATGAAGTGTGAGTAGTTTACTTCAGACCTTCGGGTCCATAGCTAGTAGCTAGATGGCTTCTTCTCTCTTTTTGGATCTCAATACAATGCTCTCCCCCTCTCTCGTGGAGATCTATTCGATGTAATCTTCTTTTTGCGGTGTGTTTGTTGAGACCGATGAATTGTGGGTTTATGATCCAGCTTATCTATGGAAAATATTTGAATCTTCTCTGGATTCTTTTATGTATGATTGAGTTATCTTTGCAAGTCTCTTCGAATTATCCGTTTGGTTTGGCCAAATAGATTGGTAGTTCTTTCAATGGGAGAAGTGCATGGCTTTGGGTTCAATCTTGTGGTGTCCTTACTCAGTGACAGAAAGAGTTGCAAGGCACGTATTGTATTGTTGCCATCAAGGATAACAAGATGGGGTATTTATCATATTGCATGAATTTATTCCTCTACATCATGTCATCTTGCTTAAGGCGTTACTCTGTTTTTAACTTAATACTCTAGATGCATGCTGGATAGCGGTCGATGAGTGGAGTAATAGTAGTAGATGCAGAATCATTTCGATCTACTTGTCACGGACGTGATGCCTATATACATGATCATTGCCTAGATATACTCATAACTATGCTCAATTCTATCAATTGCTCAACAATAATTTGTTCACCCACCGTAGAATACTTATGCTCTTGAGAGAAGCCACTAGTGAAACCTATGGCCCCCAGGTCTATTCTCATCATATCAATCTATATCACTTTATTTACTTGCTTTGTTTTCACTTTGCCTTTACTTTTTACTTTGCATCTATCTATCAAAAATACCAAAAATATTATCTCTATCAGATCTCACTCTCATAAGTGACCGTGAAGGGATTGACAACCCCTAAGCGTTGGTTGCGAGTTGCTATCGTGTTGTGCAGGTACGAGGGACTTGCGCATGACCTCCTACTGGATTGATACCTTGGTTCTCAAAAACTGAGGGAAATACTTACGCTACTATGCTGCATCATCCTCTCCTCTTCGGGGAAAACCAACGCAAGCTCGAGACGTAGCATATCACTCTACCAAGTTAAAACTGTCTCTTCATAAGTGCCATTTCAACAAATTAGAAGTAGTACAAGCTAGAAAAGAATGTGAGATGTAACCTATATCACACTCCCAAGTTAAATGTGTCTTATGATAAGTGTTTGTTAAAGGTTACACAACATAGTACTTCAACATAAGAACATGGCGTGATAGACAAATATTGTATGTTCTAGAAACAGGAACACGTGTCTTATTCACAAGTATAATGTGAAAAGTAAGCAGATGGAATACAACAAAATTAGAACAAATACAAGCTAGACATCATACATAACATGCAAGCACATATAACAGTGCCAAGTTAGAGGGAGCACCTGTGATGGTGGACTAGGGGAGACGTGTTCATCATCAACACACCTACGTTGAGTGTCTATGCATGTGTTGTGTTGCAAATCTTCTTGGGGGTGGCAGAGTAGAATCTTTAGAGGCCCTCCATTTCAGTTGTTTGGAAGGAGCACCTTTATCCACTGCCATGCTAATTTCCTTCTGCTTTATTGATTTTGCATTGTCAATTATAACCGACAAGGAAAAGAAATAAAATTCACTCTTCAGAACTCATTCATGCATGATACTGCCAATCACTAGCTTGATTGAAGGCAAACACATGATATGAGGATGGAATATGTACGAAAAACAGGACGGCATGGCATACTCACAACTATTTGTGTAAACTAAGCAGAAGTAATTTATTCAAGTTACAAGCAATACAAGCTAGACACTATATGCAACATGCAAGACAATATCACACTGCCAAGCTAGAGAAAGCACCTGGGATGCCGGTTTCACCGGAAAACCGCCGTTAGTCCCTGCCTTAATATTTTTCTTCCTCTTACTTAATTTTATTGCCTTCTCAAGTCAAACCCACACGAAAAATGAATAAAAATCCGCTCTTCAAAACTCATTGATGCAGGATGCTGACGAGCAGTACTTTAATGTAAGGTGACCGCGTGATAGGACGATTGAATGTGTAAGAAAAAAGGCTTGCATTGCATATTCACAACTATGATGTGTAAACTAAGGAGAAGGTATTTCAATGAATCAGAAGCAATGACAGCTAGACACCATATGAAAGATGCAACTAATATCACTCTACCAAGTTAAAACTGTCTCATCATAAGTGCCATTTCAACAAATTAGAAGTAGTACAAGCTAGAAAGAATGCGAGATGTAACCTATATCATACTCCCAAGTTAAACGTGTCTTACGATAAGTGATTGTTGCAGGTTACACAATAGTAGTACTTTGATGTAAGAACATGGTGTGATAGACAGATATTGTATGTTCTAGAAACAGGAACACACGTCTTATTCACAAATATAATGTGTAAAGTAAGTATATTAATTCAACAAAATTAGAAGCCATACAAGCTAGAAATCATACATAACATGCAACCACATATAACAGTTTCAAGTTTCAGTTGTTTGGAATTAGCACCTTTATCCACTGCCTTGCTAGTTTCCTTCCGCTTTATTGATTTTTGCATTGTCAAGTAAAACCGACAAGAAAAAGCAATAAAATTCACTCTTCAGAACTCATTAATGCATGATACTAACAATCACTACTTTGATGTAAGGAAAACAAATGATACGAGGATGGAATATGTACGAAAAACAAGACGTCATGGCATATTCACAACTATTTGTTTAAACTAAGAAAAAGACATTTCAACAAACTAGAAATAATGCAAGCTAGACACCACATGAAAGATGTAACCAACATAACTCTGCCAAGTTACAAGCGTCCCATCATAAATGGAATTTCAACAAATTAGAAGTAGTGCATGCTATAAATCATATGAAAGATGCAACCAATATCACTCTGCATATACTAAAGGTGTATTGTCATAATGCAGGATACAAAAATAACCAGTAGTTTTATGTAAGGACATGCTTAATAGACATATGTACTCTGTACCAAAAACAGGAAGGCATGTTGCATTAACAGGTATAATGTATAAACTAAGCAGAATAGCACATGCAATTTAACCAGATTGGAAGAATTACAATCTAGAAACTATATGCAACATGCAACCACATATCATGTTGCAAAGTAACAGCAAGCACCTGCGATGGTGGTGTAGGGGAAATGCGGTCATTAACTACAGAGCTACGTTGACTATCTTCATCTAGCATTATTGTTTCTTGAGAATCATGTGGGGAGGCTGACACTACATTCTTTAAAAGAGGATCTTTTCTTATAGCAGTCCACGAGCCTGACTGTCTCATTATAAGTGATTTATGAGGGATACACAATAACATTAGTTTGATGTAAGAACATGGTTAATAGACAGATGTAATAGTATGTACCAAAAATAGGAAGGCATGTCATATTCAAAGGTATAATGTGTAAGATAAGCAGATGCAATTTAACCAAATTGGAAGAATTACAAGCTAGATACCCGACTGGAGTGGTGAGCATGATCATCGAGTACCTGAGAGCCTGGTGGGAGGCGGGATACTTTGCCACCATCGTGGCTTTTTAGTTGGCTCACAGGTGATGCATGTCTGTGCTGGGCTTGTCACTGGCTCGGCCAGTGTCCTGACTAGCTATTTGGCTTCTGGAGCTCCCGGGATGGTGGTTCATGTATAAAATATCTTTCCTTATCTTAATAAAGACCGACTTCAGCCTTTTGAATACAAGCTAGACACCATACGCAACATGCAACCACATATGACACCACAAAGTTAAAGCAAGCACCTGAGATGGTGGTTCATGGCGAGCGAGATCATTAACTCCAGAGCTACATTTAACGTCTCCATCTGCTGACAATGCACCCTTTAAAGTGCCGAAACATGTCTTGCCTAAGCACGAAGAAAGCTGCAGCGACTTCTATCTTTTATTTCGTGCTTCTATCAACTGTTTGGCAGAGGCTGAAATACCGGGCATAAAAAAATAGTGAGAGTATGGGTGAAGTGTGTGCAGAACTAGTGCACTATAAAAGTAGCAGATAGCAGGTGGCTGAAAAATAAATGACAGGAGACATATGATAGCTCTACAACATTGCATGGCAATCTACTTCGTATATTTTGTAATATATGAGCACAGGGATGGATGGGAAATGCAGGTACTCCTCCGGCACACCACCACATGTGGTCCTATCAAAATAACAGTTGACTGAAAATAAATAGGTTAGTCGATTTTTTTATGAACTGTCTAATCTACAAGGAACAGGCAGATAGCCTTCGTGTACCTCCCGCCAGTCACTGTTGACGATCTTTGATAACCCACAAGTGTAGGCAACTTTCGAGGGTAGAGTATTCAACCGAAATTTATTGATTCAACACAAGGGGAGCCAAAGAATATTCTTAAGTATTAGCAGTTGAGTTGTCAATTCAACCACACCTGGATAACTTAGTATTTGCAGCAAAGTATTTAGTAGCAAAGTAGTATGATAATAAAGGTAACAGTGGCAAAAGTAAAGATAGCAATTTTGTAATAGTTGTAACAGTAGCAACGGAAAAGTAAATAAGAAAAGCACAATATGTGAAAAGCTCGTAGGCATTGGATCAATGATGGATAATTATGTCGGATGCGATTCCTCATGTAATAGCTATAACATAGGGTGACACAGAACTAGCTCCAGTTCATCAATGTAATGTAGGCATGTATTACGAATATAGTCATACATGCTTATTGAAAAGAACTTGCATGACATCTTTTGTCCTACTCTTCCGTGGTAGCGGGGTCCTAGTGGAAACTAAGGGATATTAAGGCCTCCTTTTAATAGAGTACCGGAACAAAGCATTAGCAAATAGTGAATACATGAACTCCTCAAACTATGGTCATCACCGAGAAGTGTCCCGATTATTGTCACTTCGGGGTTGTCGGATCATAACACATAATAGGTGACTATAGACTTGCAAGATAGGATCAAGAACACACATATATTCATGAAAACATAATAGGTTCAGATCTGAAATCATGGCACTCGGGCCCTAGTGACAAGCATTAAGCATAGCAAAGTCATAGCAACATCAATCTCAGAACATAGTGGATACTAGGGATCAAACCCTAACAAAACTAACTTGATTACATGGTAAATCTCATCCAACCCATCACCGTCCAGCAAGCCTACAATGGAATTACTCACGCACGGTGGTGAGCATCATGAAATTGGTGATGGAGGATGGTTGATGATGACGACGGTGACGAATCCCCCTCTCCGGAGCCCCGAACGGACTCCAGATCAGCCCTCCCGAGAGAGATTAGGGCTTGGTGGTGGCTCCATATCGTAAAACGCGATGAAACTTTCTCTCTGATTTTTCTCTCCGTGAAACAGAATATATGGAGTTGGAGTTGAGGTCGGTGGAGCATCAGGGGGGCCACGAGATAGGGGGGCGCGCCCAGGAGGGGAGAGCATGCCCCCCACCCTCGTGGACAGGGTGTGGGCCCCTAGGCCTTGATTCTTTCGCCAGTATTTTTTATATTTTCCAAAAGTTATCTCCGTGGATTTTCAGGTCATTCCGAGAATTTTTGTTTTCTGCACAATAAACAACACCATGGCAGTTCTGCTGAAAATAGTGTCTGTCCGGGTTAGTTTCATTCAAATCATGAAAATTAGAGTCCAAAACAAGGGCAAAAGTGTTTGGAAAAGTAGATATGTTGGAGACGTATCAAGTCCCCCAAGCTTAAACCTTTGCTTGTCCTCAAGCAATTCAGTTGATAAACTGAAAGTGATAAAGAAAAACTTTTACAAACTCTATTTGCTCTTGTTGTAAATATGTAAAGCCAACATTCAAGTTTTCAGCAAAGATTATGAACTAACCATACTCACAATAACACTCAGGTCTCACATTTACTCATATCAATGGCATAATCAGCTAGCAAGCAATAATAATAAAACTCGGATGACAACACTTTCTCAAAACAATCATAATATGATATAACAAGATGGTATCTCGCTAGCCCTTTCTGAGACCGCAAAACATAAATGCAGAGCACCTTTAAAGATCAAGGACTGACTAAACGTTGTAATTCATGGTAAAAGAGATCCAGTCAAGTCATACCCAATATAAACTAATAGTAATGAACGCAAATGACAGTGTGCTCTCCAGCGGGTGCTTTTTAATAAGAAGGTGATGAATCAACATAAAAATAAATAGATAGGCCTTTCGCAGAGGGAAGCAGGGATTTGTAGAGGTGCCAGAGCTCGATTTTAAAATAGAGATGAATAACATTTTGAGCGGCATACTTTCACTTTCAACGCAACAACTATGAGATGGCGATATCTTCCATACTACATGCATTATAGGTAGTTCCCAAACAGAATGGTAAAAGTTTATACTCCCCCACCACCAACAAGCATCAATCCATGGGTAGCTCGAAACAATGAGTGCCTCCAACTAACAACAGCCCTGGGGGAGTTTTGTTTAATTATATTGATTTGCTTTGATCTTTTGATCATGGGACTGGGCATCCCGGTTACCGGCCATTTTCTCGTGAATGAGGAGCGGAGTCCACTCCTCTTGAGAATAACCCACCTAGCATGGAAGATACAGACAACCCTAGTTGAAACATGAGCTGCTCGAGCATACAAAATAGAATTTCATTTGAAGGTTTGGAGTTTGGCACATACAAATTTACTTGGAACGGCAGGTAGATACCGCATATAGGAAGGTATGGTGGACTCATATGGAACAACTTTGGGGTTTATGGAGTTTGGATGCACAAGCAGTATTCTCGCTTAGTACAGGTGAAGGCTAGCAAAAGACTGGGAAGCGACCAACTGAGAGAGCGACAACAGTCATGAACATGCATTAAAATTAACTCACACCGAGTACAAGCATGAGTAGGATATAATCCACCATGAACATAAATATCATGAAGGCTATGTTGATTTGTTTCAACTACATGCGTGAACATGTGCCAAGTCAAGTCACTCAATTCATTCAAAGGAGGATACCATCCCATCATACCACATCATAATCATTTTAATAGCATGTTGGCACGCAAGGTAAACCATTATAACTCATAGCTAATTAAGCATGGCACAAGCAACTATAATCTCTAAGTGTCATTGCAAATATGTTTACTTCATAATAGGCTGAACCAGGAACGATGAACTCATATTTACAAAAATAAGAGAGGTCGAGTTCATACCAGCTTCTCTCATCTCAATCAGTCCATCATATATCATCATTATTGCCTTTCACTTGCACAACCAAATGATGTGTATAATAATAATAGTGCACGTGCATTGGACGAAGCTGGAATCTGCAAGCATTCAACTCAAGAGAGAAGACAAAGTAATATGGGCTCTAAGTTAAATCAACAATCATGCATATGAGAGCCACTAAACATTTTCATATGGTCTTCTACTCTCGACCCCCAAAGGAAAGAAAAGTAAATAAAACTATTTACGCGGGAAAGCTCCCAACAAGCAAGAAGAAGAACGAGAAATCTTTTTGGGTTTTCATTTTAATTTCTACTACAAGCATGGAAATTAAACTAACTATTTTTTTGGTTTTTCTTAAGGTTTATCAAACACACAAGAGGAAAGCTAGAAAAAGGAAATTAAACTAGCATGGATAATACAATGAAAGAGTATGAGCACCGATAACTAGAATAATGTGTGAACAGGAATGTAAAGTTGGTGAGAAATACGTACTCCCCCAAGCTTAGGCTTTTGGCCTAAGTTGGTCTAATGCCAAGGATAGCCTGGCTGATATCCGTAGTTATAACTGGGGTCGTACTGAGATGCAGCAGCAAATGCATCCTGAGCTGCGTCATGTTGGTGAGCAGCCTCCGCTCTCCTCTCGTGTTCAGCTACCTCCTCCCTGGTAACAACATATCTTTGTTTTGCCTGGTAATCAAACAGGAAAGGAGCAGGGAGAGAGTAACATGGACAGAGCTACATCTGTCAAAGATTAGTCAATACTGGAGGAATTGTTCGTTCCTCAAAAGAAACCGATGTTTGACCATCGCGTCATAATCTAAATAAGCAGGAGGCAACTCCATATCCCCCTCTCGTGGGGCTAGACCAAGATAATTAGCAACATGAGTCGCATAAATCCCTCCAAATAAATCTCTAGACATACCATTATTATGCAACCTACGTGCAACTATTGCCCCCAAGTTGTAATCTTTATTACCTAACACAACACTCTTGAGGACACAAAGATCAGGGACACACATGTGACATCCTTGATCTTTACCGTTAATGCATCTACCAATGAAGAGAGCAAAATAATGTATAGCAGGAAAATGAATGCTCCCTATGGTAGCTTGTGCTATATCCCTAGATTCTCCCACGGTAATACTAGCAAGAAAGTCTTTATATTCAGATTTGTGGGGGTCATTAACATTGCCCCACTGCGGGAGTTTGTAAGCAATTGTGAAATCTTCTAAGTCCATGGTGTAAGATTTATCATAAATATTAAACAAGGACACTCTGAGAATTACGTGAAGATTTATATTTAAACCTTCTCACAAATGAATCAGTCAATTGGTAGTACTGAGGACACTTATCTTGTAAGAAGTCCTCAAGATCGGCAGTATGCACATATGCGTCAAATTCATCCTTAATGCATGCATTGACCATAAAATCCTCGGATGGCCACTCACAAGCTCACACTTCAGCATCCCTTGGTGGTTCATCATCTTGCTCGCGCATCGCACGCCTTGGCCCTTTCTTTATTGAGGAACCACCTTGGTACATTCTCCTGGACATATTTCTTTTTCTGAAAAAAAATCTGAAACTTTTAGTAACTTCAAAATAAAAGTGAATGAAACTAAACAAGATTGGTAGCAACTACTCCTACAAGTGCCTAGAGCCTATATCATGCGTTAGAATTACTTGGGACCTCATAAATTTGACATGCAAGCTCAAGAACAGGGTCACCTATGCAGCAAAAATTGCAATGAATAAAGAACTAGAACAAAAACTAATTGGATCAATGGAGGAGTCACATACCAAGCAACAATCTCCCAAAGCAGTTTTGTGAATGGAGGATTGAGCAAGGAGATCGAAAATCGCAGCAAAATGAGCGAGAACTCGTGCTTGAGTTGGATGGGGATTCTGTTGGGAAGAAGATGGAGTGTGTGGGTGCAGGAATAAGTGGAGGGGGGGCCACCGTGGGCCCACGAGACAGGGGGCGCGCCCGGGGGGTCTGGGCACCTCCTCCACCCTCGTGGCTAGGTGCTTGCCCCCTTTGCAGTGTTTTTAGTGCCTAAAATCCTCAAATAATCCATAAAAAATCATACTAAATTTGCAGGGCATTTGGAGCACTTTTATTTTCGGGATATTTTTTTATTGCACGGATAATTCAGAAAATAGACAGATAATACTATTTTTGCTTTATTTAATCTAAATAACAGAAAGTAAAAAGAGGGTACAGAAGGTTGTGCTTTCTAGTTTCATCCATCTCATGATCATCAAAATGAACACACTAACAAGATTGATCAAGTCTTGTTAACAAACTCATTCCGAATAACACGAAACCGGAGAAATTTCGAATAACACTAAGTTACCTCAACAGGGATATGAATATCCCCAACAATAAGAATATCATACTTTTTCTTCAAGGTAGGGAGAGGAAATTCAAAACCTCCAATAATGATAGTTGGAATTTTTCCAATAGAATTGATGTTATGAACTTGAGATTGTTTCCTCGGAAAGTGTACCGTATGCTCATTACCATTAACATGGAAAGTGACATTGCCTTTGTTGCAATCAATAATAGCCCCTGCAGTATCCAAAAAGGGTCTACCAAGGATAATCGACATATTATCATCCTCAGGAATATCAATAATAACAAAGTCCGTTAAGATAGTGACATTTGCAACCACAACAGGCACATCCTCACAAATACCGACAGGTATAGCAGTTGATTTATCAGCCATTTGCAAAGATATTTCAGTAGGTGTCAACTTATTCAATTCAAGTCTACGATATAAAGAGAGCGGCATAACACTAACACCGGCTCCAAGATCACATAAAGCAGTTTTAACATAGTTTGTTTTAATGGAGCATGGTATAGTGGGTACCCCTGGATCTCCAAGTTTCTTTGGTATTCCACCCTTAAAAGTGTATAATTAGCAAGCATGGTGGAAATTTCAGCTTCCGGTATCTTTCTTTTATTTGTAATGATATCCTTCATATATTTAGCATAAAGATTTAATTTAAGCATATCAGTCAAGCGCATACGTAAGAAAATAGGTCTAATCATTTCAGCAAGACGCTCAAATTCCTCATCATCCTTTGTCTTGGATGGTTTAGGAGGAAAGGGCATGGGTTTCTGAACCCATGGTTCCCTTTCTCTACCGTGCTTCCTAGCAACAAAATCTCTCTTATCATAACGTTGATTCTTTGATTGTGGGTTATCAAGATCAATAGTAGGTTCAGTCTCTACTTCATTATTTTTGCTAGGTTGAGCTTCAATATGAACATTATCATTAGCATTATCACCAGGTTCATGTTCATCACATGATTGTGTTTTAGCATCAGAAATAGAAATATCATTGGGATTCTCAGGTGTGTCTACAACAGGTTCACTAGAAGCATGCAAAGTCCTATCATTTTTCTTTTTCTTCTTTTTGGAAGAACTAGGTGCCTCTAAATTATTTCTTTGAGAATCCTGCTCGATTCTCCTAGGGTGGCCTTCAGGATACAAAGGTTCCTGAGTCATTCTACCAGTTCTAGTAGCCACTCAAATAGCGAAGTCATGTTTATTATTTAATTCATCGAGCAATTCACTTTGAGCTTTAAGTACTTGCTCAGCTTGAGTGGTAACCATAGAAGCATATTTGCTAATGAGTTTAAGTTCAACTTTAACTCTAGCCTATAATCACTCAAGCGTCCTATCTCGAAAGCATTATTCTTTAATTCTCTACCAACATAAGTATTAAAACTTTCTTGTCTAGTCATAAAGTCATCAAATTCATCTAAGCATGGGCTATGGAATTTAGTAGAGGGAATTTCAACTTTATCATATCTACGGAGAGAATTTCCCTTTACTACCTGTGTCGGGTTATCAAGACAATGTGTTTCTTCAACAGGCGGTATATTAAGACCATGTATTTCTTCAATAGGAGGTAAATTCTTAACATCTTCAGCTTTAATACCTTTTTCTTTCATTGATTTCTTTGCCTCTTGCATATCATCAGGACTGAGAAATAGAACGCCCCTCTTCTTCGGAGTGGGTTTAGGAATAGGCTCAGGAGTTGGCTCAATCAGCTCAGGAATTGCCTCAGAAATTGGCTCAGGAAGAGTCCAATTATTTTCATTAGTCAACATATTATTCAATAGTAATTCAGCTTGGTCGACTGTTCTTTCCCTGAAAACACAACCAGCACAACTATCTAAGTAGTCCTTGGAAGCATCGGTTAGTCCATTATAAAAGATATCAAGTATTTCATTTTTCTTAAGAGAATGATCAGGCAAAGCATTAAGTAATCGAAGAATCCTCCCCCGAGCTTGTGGGAGACTCTCTTCTTTGATTTGCACAAAACTATATTTCCCGCAAGGCAGCTTGTTTCTTATGAGCAGGGAAATATTCAGCAGAGAAGTTATAAATCATATCCTGGGACTACGCACACAACCAGGATCAAGAGAATTAAACCAAGTCTTAGCATCACCCATTAATGAGAATGGAAATATCTTAAGGATATAGTAATAGCGAGACTTCTCATCATTAGTAAATAGGGTGGCTATATCATTTAACTTGGTAAGATGTGCCACAACAGTTTCAGATTAAAGGCCGTAAAAAGGATCAGATTCAACCAAAGTAATTATCTCAGGATCAATAGAGAATTCATAATCCTTGTCAGTAACACAGATAGGTGAAGTTGCAAAAGTGGGGTCAGGATCCATTCTAGCATTAAGGGATCACTGCTTCCATTTAGCTAATAACTTCTTAAGATCATATCTATCTTTGCAAGCAAAGATAGCTCTAGCAGCTTCCTCATCCATAACATAACCCTCAGGAACAATAGATAATTCATAATCAGGGGGAGAACTTTCATCATCACTATCATCAATTATAGCATCTTCAACAATTTCCTTCTCCCTAACCCTAGCAAGTTGTCAAGAAATTCACCTAATGGCAAAGTAGTATCACGCACAGAAGTAGTTTCATCATAAGTATCATGCATAGCAGAAGTGGCATCATCAATAACATGCGACATATCGGAATTCATAGCAGTAGCAAGTTTAGGTGTCGCAAGCTTACTCAAAACAGAAGGAGAATCTAGTGCAGAGCTAGATGGCAGTTCCTTACCTCCCCTCGTAGTTGAGGGAAAAAATCTTGGTTCTTTTATCTTTCAAGTTCCTCATAGTGATCAACAGATATAAATCCCAAGTGACTCAAAGAATAGAGCTATGATCCCCGACAACGGCGCCAGAAATTAGTCTTGATAACCCAAAAGTGTAGGGGATCGCAACAAATTTCGAGGGTAGAGTATTCAACCCAAATTTATTGATTCGACACAAGGGGAGCCAAAGAATATTCTTAAGTATTAGCAGTTGAGTTGTCAACTCAACCACTCCTGGATAACTTAGTATCTGCAGGAAAGTATTTGGTAGCAAAGTAGTATGATAATAAAGGTAACAGTGGCAAAAGTAAAGATAGCAGTTTTGTAATAGTTGTAACAGTAGCAACGGAAAAGTAAATAAGCAAAGCACAATATGTGAAAAGCTCGTAGGCATTGGATCAATGATGGATAATTATGTCGGATGCGATTCCTCATGTAATAGCTATAACATAGGGTGACACAGAACTAGCTCCAGTTCATCAATGTAATGTAGGCATGTATTCTGAATATAGTCATACATGCTTATGGAAAAGAACTTGCATGACATCTTTTGTCCTACCCTCCCGTGGCAGCGGGGTCCTAGTGGAAACTAAGGGATATCAAGGCCTCCTTTTAATAGAGTATAGGAACAAAGCATTAGCACATAGTGAATACATGAACTCCTCAAACTATGGTCATCACGGAGAAGTATGCCGATTATTGTCACTTCGGGGTTGTTGGATCATAACACATAATAGGTGACTATAGACTTGCAAGATAGGATCAAGAACTCACATATATTCATGAAAACATAATAGGTTCAGATCTGAAATCATGGCACTCGGGCCCTAGTGACAAGCATTAAGCATAGTAAAGTCATAGCAACATCAATCTCAGAACATCGTGGATACTAGGGATCAAACCCTAACAAAACTAACTTCATTACATGGTAAATCTCATCCAACCCATCACCGTCCAGCAAGGCTACGATGGAATTACTCACGCACGACGGTGAGCATCATGAAATTGGTGATGGCGGATGGTTGACGACGACGGCGACGAATCCCCCTCTCCGGAGCCCCGAACGGACTCCAGATCAGCCCTCCCGAGAGAGATTAGGGATTAGCGGCGGCTCCGTATCGTAAAATGCGACGAAACTTTCTCTCTGATTTTTTTCTCCGTGAAACGGAATATATGGAGTTGGAGTTTATGTCGGTGGAGCATCAGGGGGCCCACGAGACAGGGGGCGCGCCCAGGAGGAGGGCGCGCCCCCACCCTCGTGGACAGGGTGTGGACCCCTGGCCTTGATTCTTTCGCCAGTATTTTTTATATTTTCCAAAAGTTATCTCCGTGGATTTTCAGGTCATTCCGAGAATTTTTGTTTTCTGCACAATAAACAACATCATGGCAGTTCTGCTGAAAACATCGTCGGTTCGGGTTAGTTTCTTTCAAATCATGCAAATTAGAGTCCAAAACAAGGGCAAAAGTGTTTGGAAAAGTAGATACGTTGGAGACGTATCAATCTTTCTCGAACCGCCAGCGATCACCGTCCTAGACCCCTGCCTCCGCCACCCCGCCCTCCCTTCGAGATCACACCACCGCCATGCTTGGCAGCGCCTCCCGGCCATCCCTTTAAGCCCAACCGACCTCCAGATCCGGCGCCAGCAACTCCTAGGACCCACACACCCCTAAGGTAAACACCAATGTGCTGCTTCCCCGGCGTAATAGGAGGACTAGCCCCTCTTACGCCGGGGAATGCTTCCTTCAATTGGGAATCAACTAACCAGAATTTGAATTCCGGGGCGGCGACGGACCTCTAGCTAAGGTGAAATAGTATATGAGGAGAAACATAGTGCATCACGAGTTACTAGGAACATCTAGTGTCAGGAAGAAGGTGTAGGAAGAAGTGGTCAACTAGTATCTTATGTGGGATGAATACCATGAAAGCAGAAACGTAAGATTTGCACGAATAAGGGAAGAGGAGTACCAGTTCCGGTTTCCAGTGATGATCCCTCTTATTTTGCGGCGATGTTCTTGTTTTTACCGTGGGAACTGATGTTTTGGAGGAGGGTGGAGCCTTGGACGAACCCATGGACAATTTATTGACTGTGTTGCGGTGGCTGGCTGTCGGCGAAGGGGAAGCAAATCCGAGGCGGTGAAGGACGGCGTAGCGGGAACAACTCCGGTGCGATGGACGGTGGCGACGTTGGAGCGACAGTGTGAGGCGCAGGACGACGTGGTTGAACTGGCTCGAGTACAGCGCACGTCGGTGTCCTGGAGGCAGCTCGGCCTTGACTTAAACTACTAGCCATGAGGGCGTTGCGGTGGACGATGACGTTGGGGTACTGGCTCCGACATGATGGAGGAGGGTGGCGGTTGATGGGTGGGATGGGGTGGCGGACGGAGGATGCCGGGGTTTCGCGACTGGTGGAGAGGTAGTTTTGGCGCCCATGGAGTACGAATGGGGAATCGGATGGGGGGGGGCTAAGGAGGAACCATGTTTCGGTCTGGGACGCGCTTGTTTTTGTTTTTTAAACAGATGGGACGCGCTTGTTTGAAATTTGAGGAAAGTACAAAGTTTGGCCCCCTCTTAAATTTCGGACCTACTGCGGGTCGGGGTAGGACGGTAATCCCAGGTGTCCCAAATAGTGGGCGGGAGCCATTTCGGCCGAGCGCATGTGTGTTTAGGCGGCCACGGTGTATGAATGTTTTTTGGAGGCGGTTGTGTGGCGTCTAGATGAAGTTACAAACCTACCCCGGTTTAGACCTTTGGACGTCGGGCCGGTAGGTTTCACGGGTCGGAGTTAGAAAAGTAATTTCCTTCTACCAAACATTGGTCTGACGCGATTTCGGGCGAGTAGAGGCTCTTTTGGCGCTTCCTTCAAAAATTTAAAACAGAAGCATTCACGTTTAGAGTACTCTTGAACTTTGAGGATTGACCTACATAGACAACATTAAATTTGACCTTGTATGTTTGAAAACCTCATTAAATTATGCGCTTATTTATGAAATTTTGGCACTTGAAAATCCTATAACTATAATTATTTTGGAATGGAGGAGGTAAGTTTGAATCTATTTTTTACACGACTATATATGCTATTATGTACAAAAGCAGAGCAAAGATTGGTGCCCCCATATTTTATGTATGATTTACAAATGCCATGATCTCGAGTTTAAACAATTGAATGGACTTCATGTTGAATTCAAATTTTTAAACCACCTTAAGTTTAATTCAAATGTATGTGAGTTCCTAGCTAGATAATTATAATGTTCAGTGTGTAACTTTTGTATGTATAATGTGCTTTACACACACAACATGAAATATACTCACATTTATATTCATATTGCTAAAGCGATGCATTCTTTGGAGTTCAAAATACTGACTCTATGGATCAATTATGTCGAATAATACAATAGACATGCTCAAATTCGATAGAATATTGATGTCTGATGGACCAATGACCGTTCCTTATGCGAACTCCAAATATCATGATCCCATCCTAATATTTAGATACAATTTATATTTTTAAACAATGTGTACATCACTCTTTTACATGTAGTTTCACTCTCCATAGGCCCCTCCTATCACACGCGCTAACTTTCTCTCTCACATGTACGTGCACACGGTGTATATCCATCGGTGGTCTCTCACACATGCTTACACACTCTCTCCCAAGGTCTCTTTCTCGCACACATGCTCTCGATATCACCCTCCCTCCCTTTCCCAACCATTTACGACAATTTTCACTAACCTTTATCACAAGCACTCTTCCTCTCACACGCATACGCATACACAATCCCCATCGACCCTTTCTCTATACATAGACCTGCCTATGTGTCTCCCGCACACACATTATCTTTAGGTCTGTCTCGCACGCATTGTCTCCACCTCTCTTCCTAATTTATGAATATGATTCCATCAGAACATTCTATAGGATGCCCCTTAAAGTTAGGTTGGATGAATGGTAACATTAGAGACAAGGGGTTACCTTAGTCCGAGGACCTAGGGTTACAAATCCTAGCCGCCTTTGTCAGTCCTTCATGACTCTAGTATCTTTGTCTTGTACGACTAGTCCTCCATGGGTCTCCCTGAATGCGTCACGCACCGACCAATGTGGCGCGGGATGGAACCGACCCAAGGGTATCAGCCCACCGGACCTCATGCGGTGACATACCCTCTGCCCCTAGGTCTCGTTATCTTCTCACACCCACACATACCAACACAGACACCACACAAAAAATTCTCATCATGCCTCTATCCCCTCCACCTTGCATGTACACACGCAAGGGCATCTCTAGTTGTGACATCCTATTCGTCTCTCTCCTAGACTCCTCTCATTTCTCGTGCTATCTCTCCCACGTCACCCCCCGCTGACCCCTCTATCCATGCCTCTCTTGAATACATGCACATACCCTCTCTAGACCCTGCCAAATATGTCAACTACACATTTACACATGTTACATCTTATCACATACCCCATTGATCTAAAAAGTCCTCTCTTCATGTTTACTTAGCATAAAACATTCCTTTTGAATAAAACCACACAAAGTGTGACCAAAATTTATTTTAAAATTTCTACGTATATACAACATTGCAAAGTTATATGGAGTATGAAAGTTAATTTGCATTGCATGGTGCACCCAGTGATATTTATTCTGCACTGTGAGTTTGTATTTTTATACTATATATAAAGTTAGTCATAATAAAGAGAAACGAAGAGCATCTCTCTCTCCATCGCACCCCCCTATACGTCAGTTTCACGTATGCACAAACTATCTCCAAGTCCTCTAATAGTACGCCCCAGCACATTCACTCATGTTTCATATTTCTCTCGCGATATATGCAGTGACGATCATTGTATTTGAAACGAAAGCACGATACATACATTGGACTTAAGAATCCACTCATTACGGTCACCATTTATGTTTTGTGGTTATTATACAGTTGGGAGCTCACCGTACAGCTCTATATTTGTTCAAGACACGATTAGTTGACCAGTTAAACACTCCACGTGGCACCTCTAGTGTTGCATCATATTATCTCACTACCATTGCGCCCACCTGTCGGCGTGTATAAGAATGAAAACAAATGATAAAAAATATTGGACGGTGGTTTGAAGTCAGGACCGCGGGCACAGCGGACAAGGTGGCCTTGTATTGGTATGCTGAGTCGTCTGTTTTAACACATAGGAGCTGGTGTGGTGATTATACACACATGCACGCATGCAGACAACTGCATGCAGACAACACTGACACGTACGCATGCAGCCACGCACGCATGCAACACTCACACGCACACACAACACATGCATGCACACACCACACGACCAACACAAACGCTCACGCTCACGCTCAAGTGCTCAACCTACACATGCATGCGCACACACATCAAGACCTGACAGACACATACACAACTAGGTGGTTCCCGCGCACGGGTTGGAGTCTTGTCGCGCGTGCGTAAATTTGTGGTTATCTTACTTTTTTTCCTATGCGAACTAACAGGTGGGACCCACAAGGAACATGGTCAATTTAACCAGTCAACATAGTGCCATGCAGACTATTTGGCCGGTCAACAGAGTGCAATCCGATGCTGAAATGTGAGCAAGTGACCGTATAATCACCGCAAAACATACTTAGTGACCATAATGAGTGTATTCTGAATTCTGGTGACCGTATTATGCTTTTCACTTGAAATACACTGACCGCTAGTGTATTTATCTCTTCTCTCGCTCTCTTTGTTGAGCTGAGTAGGCCAACGTGCCAGTGACTAACACTACAAAGAAAATAAACTTCCGCGAAGATACGTGTTTGTCACAATAGGTCATGTTTTCTGTCATGCATGTACATCCATGACGATTTTATGATAGAATCAAGATAGTCATGCATGTGCTGTCGTAGAACTGTTCCATGACAATACCAAATTTATCATCACAGAAGTATCCACTTCCATGACGATAAATGGCGCTTCATCGAAATGCTTTCATCAAGGGTAACCGACATGTGGCATCCACTATAACAGGTTGCCGTTAAGCTATAGGGTTCCGGTTAGGTTTCGATAACCCGTTAACAGCCCGGACCAATGGGGATTTTCCACGTGTAAAATTCTCAATGGGTAGAGGAACCAAATGCCGGCTCAGTATTGGGACAGATGTCATCCACTCGTTGGACCGGAGGCGCCTATGATACATCGACACGTGGCACGGTCCAATAGAGGCCCATTCTGGTGAAAAGGCCGACCTGTTTGACTTGGTCAAAAGGTTGCGGGTCGGCCCACAGAAAGCCTGTTAACGGCGTGTTCGCATATACCCCATTTACACCTCGCTAACTCACGACCCGTAATGGCCTATCTGAATTAGGCCCAGTAGAGTCATCTGGGCCATCCATTATGTTTCCAACCCATTGTAACTTCTGGCCCATGTCTGGCCCATGACGTCTTTTGGCCCATACAAGGCCGTTTGAAACTCTGGGCCCATTAAAGGCCCGAGGTGAAACTGGCCCATAATGAACAGTGTATCTCTTTATACCCATTAACGGCCCATTATTCTGTTGGTCGTTTCCATCCCATGTTAACTTTCAGCCTTCTAAGGGCCCATTTATTCTTGGGCTCATTTCCAGAATTCAATTACTTAAGGTCCGTTACTCGCATGTTTCGCTTGTGGGAGAATTTCAGCCCATGGTTACAGTCGGCCCGTTTGTGGCCCGTTAACCCATTGGGTTGTTTTCATAGCGTCATCAAATACGTCCTATTAACGGCCCGTTATGGTCGGGCCATAAACAGACGATTTCCACTCTAGCCCATTTACGGCCCATTTTGCAGACCGTTATTGGTCCATGAATAGTACGGCCCATGTTTGGCGAAACGATTATGTGGCCCGTAGAAGGCCCATTGATTATATGACCCATAGAGGGCCCATGGATCCTACGGCTCGTAGGAGGCCCATGGTCACTATAGCAGGTAGCAGGACCATGGTTACAATGGTTCGTATGTTTCCATGGTTATTGTGGCCTAGTTATAAACATAGGTTATTGTGGCCACTAGAAAAACACGGAAAAAGAACTGCAGTGACTACAAGCAAACAACTAAACAAGAAAATAAGGAAATAAATAAGCAAGCAACTAACGCTAGGCTTTTACGACTATTACACATCTTACATCCACTGGACATCGAAGTTTTCCACCCGTGCAAACATAGGGAACAAAGCAGCATATTACATATACTGTCCATCTAAATTGGCCACCGGTGCAAATAAACGCAACAGGAAAACAAGTCCATAATGAAACAACTTCAGAAGAGCTCAAGAAACGTTATCCTGGGTATATGCTGGCAATAAGCTTTGCAAGCTTATTACCTTTCTCCTATTTGGCGCTAAAATCCTTCAACGCTTGCCGTTGCACCACACAGTATGCATCTGAATTCTCCAGGGACTTCTACAGTCCTTTGGCTTCTTGTCGCAGCACAGCTGATCGATGTCTTTCAGCTTGTAGTTGAGAGTCAAGAAGCCAAACTGATTCAGACAGTGAGTTCGAATAGCTTGTGCCGGCGGTAGTGGCCAGTAACTCGAACACTACACCAAGGCAGGGCTTCAGGGTTGTCTCACTGTCTTCAAGATAGTTTTCCTTAGGTGTTTTATCAGCTTTGCTGGAGACCAACAAGGATGTCTCACTATCCTAAACCTTATCCGCATTGCTTCCTTTTCCATTGCTTAATAAGGCACTCTTCCCCAATATCCTGTCAGCATTCTAAAAGAAGAAACAAGCAGACACATAACAGGTTTAGCATGTAGTATATGAAATTTATTTTGGTGAACCAGTTCATTAGTAAGGTGGACATGATTAAACTACCAAGTCTTCTGTTGCCAAGTAGTACATAATAAAAGCATCAAACAAACATATATCTTTGTCCTATGGTCACTGCATTGTCTTGCCAAATCAAAATAGAGACACAGTTCAAATCATATCATTTCAAGACAAAGCAACATTGAAAAAATACAAAGCGTGGGAAACTACCCGACACAACAAGATTTCAGATGGGTACCACGGGTCTACATGTACAACAACACTATTGGTTCTATTGTGATGCTAGTAATGTGCATGATATGAGAAGTCAATGTATACACAATTGAAACTGAAATCAACAGAGCTATTTATAAGAGCAAACCTGTTAAACATACCTGTTGTGCCATTGGAATTTTGGTTGGATCCTTCAATTTATAAATTAGTTTGTATGAGTAAATAAAGTGATACAAGAGCAAGGTAGTATGCACGATAGGAATGGAATCTTAAATGAGAATAGTTGTTCTTCAGGTTTAAGCACTTGTTCTACATGAACAGAGTATAGTAAGACGCAGGCATATAGTAGTTAAAAGGCATGAGGAATAAGGACTTACAACATCGGCATTGACTGGTGTAGTCATGCCCTTCGTCTTGCTGGTGTGACAGCCCTTGAAGATTTCCACATCATTTGGTTCAGGTACTTTTTGGTCCTTGCGGGCTTTCCTCTGCATTTGGAACAAGTCAATATAGATCTCATAATATGGTATTACGAAAAGAGTGAAACAATAGCTAATTACAAGAGCCTCGCAGTGTGCAATATAACTACGAGATTCTGTCATCTATTGGAATTTAACTTTCGTACGGTTGGCCTTGTTCTTTGAACAGTTCACCTATAAGAAGATAGATTTGTGAGCCACATGCGTAAATAGGAGTTCAACATGTGATATGATCACATATATATAACATACTTGATACTTTGGATCAGACTAGTGTTTAGCGAGGCCTCTCCAGTCTTCATCTGATATATTTTTGTAGCGACTAGACCTCAAACAGTCTGATTTCTGTGCATCGGTGTCATCCCTGGATCGATAATGCTGACACGCATAGTACTTGAAGGATTTATAACAGAGTAGCAATCACGCACTTATTACATCGAATGTCTCAAAAGAGAACTTGTTACAATAAATATGGCTTAAGGCCATCTAATAACGATAATAGCGGAAGGCTTGGAAGATAAAGCGAGTCCATCAACTCCAACAGCATCACTGAGTGAAAGATCACGACCTAAAGCACCTTACTCGTCGTCTGAAAAGTCTGGAACATGAACGTTGCAACCCGAAAACGGGTCAGCACATGGAATATGCTGACAATGTAACACATAGAGAGTAATGAGCAGAATAATGCTATCACTACATGCACATATGGCTGGTGGAAAGCTCTATGGTTACAGTTTTGCATAAAGCCAATTTTTCCCTACAACAAAGGAATAAATTTTATTTAACTATCATGCTGGTTGTTAAACATTGAGAAGGTTCCTCCAACTCAATCCCAATTAACCATCATCATTAACCCAACAAAATTAAATTAAGAAACATGATGAGATTCACATGATAATCCAGGTACTAGATACTCAAAATGTCCATAACCGAGGACATGGCTATTCATGAATAGTTTGTACACTCTGTAGAGGTTTGCGCACTTTTCCCCACAAGACTTTATCTCCTCCGTTGGATTTCTCGCACTACATGATGTTTGAGAAACGGATGACCGAGACACAATCTTTCAGAAGCATTAACTCTTTACTCCGGGTAGACAGTACCAACCTACATCCCCTACATCTGCTAGTCTACCACTGAAAGAGGTCACACAACATACTCAACTATGCTAGAGCCCATAGTAGCTTGCGGCTGCACACGGAAGTTTCTAGCATGAAATAATCTCACGATCCCTTTGAGCCTGGGTACTCTATCTCAAACAAACAAGCATACAATAAGCACTCATCTAATGCACGGCAAAACTCAAATAAGAGATCTAACCAGAAAGTTCAATTTAAGAACTCCGGTTTGCAAAAAGAATCAAATCAAACGAAGCAACGAAACTCAAACGGCGAAAGAAACAAGCGTCATTTACTAATCTGGACCTAAGTCAAATTTACAGTAGAAAAAACTTGTTTAAGTTGGTTAAATGGAAAGAGGGTTTCGAGACGAAACTCCAGGCGCTTGAATCGCCTGATTCCGATAAACGAGCGAAAAGTTATACTAGAAACAAAATCGGATCAGAAATCGCAATCTAGAATAATCGCGAAAAATCCGAGAAAAAGAAAAACGGACGAACAGGCTAACAAACGAACGTTCGCTGTCTGCGGCTAAATGGCGAAAACCGTTCGTTAAAACGAACGTACGGATGAACGTCCGCTAAATAACTAAACCGAGAAAAGAAACGACGAACCGATCTAAAAAAACGGATCTAGGGTTTAAAAAAACCAAACGGTTTTATAAAAAAAACTAGCGGCGGCTACCTCGGGTCCGGCGGGAACTTCGGCGAGGCGGCGAGGCAGCGGCGGGCTCCAGCGGTGTTGTCTACGGGCGGCGGCGGGACGAGCGGCGGCGGCTTCGGCGGCGGCGCGGGGCGGCGCCGGCGGCGGCGACTAGGGTTCTGGCGGCGGGGTGGGCTTCTAGCGGCAGGGTGGGCTTCGGGGCAGGGGGTGGCCCGACTTATAAACCCCCCCGGACGGAGTCCCGCTCGGGTACGGCCCGGAGTCGGTTTGATTTTTTTTAAAATAATTATGACATGCAGAAAAAGAAAGAAAAGAAATACAAAACGGACTCCAAAAATCCCGAAATAAATTTTTCCCGTCCTCTAAAAATAAGCCGGACAAGGTGAACATTTATTTGGGTCTAAAATGCAATTTTGAAAAACGCACATTTTTCCTAATTCAAATAAAATAGCGATAAACTCCGAAATAAAATCTTATTTGATTTTATTATTAAATCTCCAATATTTCTTTATTTTGGGAAAGTCATTTTATTCCCTCTCTCTTATTTTTATAATTGAAATATTCGAAGATAAAATAATTAAAATCAAATGATCCTTTTTTTCAAAATTTTGAGAAAAACTCAAATATGAATATAACGAAATCCCCAACTCTCTCCGTGGGTCCTTGAGTTGCATAGAATTTCTAGGATCAAACCAAAAAATGCATAAAATATGATATGCAATGATGATCTAATGTATAACATTCCAAATTGAAAATTTGGGTTGTTACAAACCTACCCCCCTTAAGATGAATCTCGCCCTCGAGATTCAGGTTGGCTAGAAAATAGGTGAGGGTGGTCCTTCAGTAGGTCTTCCTCTTGCTCCCAGGTGGCTTCATCCTCGGTATGGTGGCTCCACTGAACTCTGCAAAACTTGATAACCTTGTTGCGTGTGACTCGGCAGGCAAACTCAAGAATCTTCACTGGTTTCTCCTCGTAGGTCAAATCACTATAGAACTGAATTGCTTCCAGTGGCACTGTATCTCTCAGCGGAATATCAGCCATCCCTGCGTGGCACTTCTTCAACTGGGAAATGTGGAACACATCATGAACTCCTGACAATCCTTCGGGCAATTCCAACTTGTAAGCAACTTCTCCCATACGCTCCAAAACTTTGTATGGTCCCACAAAACGTGGTGCTAACTTTCCCTTAACTCCAAAACACTTAACTCCTCGAAGTGGGGACACACGAAGATAAACTCTATCTCCAATTTTGTAAACTGTCTCCTTGCGTTTAGAATTCGCATAGCTCTTTTGCCTGTACTAGACTACCTTGAGCCTATTGTGAATCAACTTCACCTTCTTTTCAGACTCTTTAATCAAATCTGGTCCAAACAACTAGCAGTCTCCAACTTCATCCCACAACAACGGTGTCCTGCACCTCCTTTCGTACAAGGCTTCGAAAGGAGCTATCTTCAAACTGGATTGATAACTGTTGTTGTAAGAGAACTCTGCATATGGCAAATTGTCGTCCCAGCTGGATCCATAATCTAGCGCACAAGCTCTCATCATGTCTTCCAGAATCTGATTGACTCTCTCGGTCTGTCCATTTGTCTATGGATGAAAGTCTATGTTGAACTCTAGCCTGGGACCGAAAGTTTCGTGCAACTGATTCCGGAACTTTGAGGTAAACTGGGTTCCTCTATCTGATATAATGGTCCTCAGAACTCTATGCAGACATACGATCCTGGTCATGTATATCTTTGCCAACTTAGCACTTGTGTAAGTGGTCTTCACTGGGATGAAATTAGCTACCTTCATCAAATGATCGACTACAACGCATATTGAGTCATAGCCCGAGCGAGTCCTGGCCAATCCCGTAATAAAATCCATGCCTAGCTTATCCCACTTCTATTCGAGTATCGGCAATGGCTATAGCAATCCTGCTGGCTTCTGATGCTCTGCCTTCACTCTCTGACATACATCACAAACTGCTACATACTCCGCAATATCCTTCTTCATTCCGGTCTACCAGAAAGTGTCCTTCAAATCCAGAGACATCTTGGTATTCCCTGGGTGAATCGAATACGGTGAATCATGGGCCTCCTGCAGAATCAACTTCCTGATCTTCGGGTCATTAGGCACATAAACGCGGTCCACAAACCATAAGGCATCGTGCTCATCCTCACGAAATCCCTTAGCTTTTCCTTTGCTCATCTTCTCCTTTATCTTGGCAATCTCCTTGTCTGTCTTCTAAGCTTCTCTGATCTTATCCATCAAAGTAGACTGAATCTCCAATGCTACTACATAGCCTCTCGGTACTATCTCCAAACATAGCTCGTGAAGATCCTCGGCTAGCTCCTTTGGTAACTCTCCGGTCAAAAGTGTGTTGACATGGCTCTTGCGGCTCAACGCATCGGCTACTACATTAGCCTTTCCGAGGTGGTAATGCAATCTCATATCATAATCTTTTATGATCTCCAACCATCTCCTTTGCCTGAGATTCAACTCCTTCTGTGTGAAGATGTACTTCAAACTCTTGTGATCCATGTACACCTCACAATGGTTTCCGATGAGAAAATGTCTCCATGTCTTCAACGCATGCACTACGGCTGCTAACTCCAAATCATGTGTAGCATAATTCAACTCATGGGGCTTAAGTTGTCGTGAGGCATACGAAACAACTCTTCCCTCCTGCATAAGCACTGCTCCAAGTCCTCGACGAGAAGCGTCGCAATAAACTTCATAATCCTTGCGATGATCTGGCAGAATCAATACCGGTGATGTAACCAAACGTTTCTTCAACTCCTGGAAACTGGCCTCACATTCCTCAGTCCATTTGAATTTGGTGTCCTTCTTCAACAACTCCGTCATGGGTTTTGCAATCTTCAAGAAATTCTCAATGAACCTCCGGTAGTATCCTGCGAGTCCAAGGAAACTCTGGATCTCTCCAACTGACATGGGTGCTTACCAATTTGTCACAGTGACAACTTTGGTGGGGTCTACTGCTATTCCTTCTCCGGATATAACATGTCCGAGAAATCCAACTTCCTTCAACCAAAACTCACACTTGCTGAACTTGGCATATAGCTGATGTTCTTTGAGCTTCCCAAGTACCAAATGCAAATGCTCCTTATGCTCCTGTTCATTCTTCGAGTAGACCATAATATCATCAATGAACACCACGACGAACTTATCCAAAAACTCCATAAACACCTTGTTCATCATGTTCATGAAATAGGCAGGTGCGTTAGTCAGACCAAATAACATAACGGTATACTCATATAGCCCGTACCTTGTGGTAAAAGCTGTCTTAGCTCCTTGCAACTGGTCAAACAAATCATTGATCATCGGTAGTGGGTACTTGTTTTTGATTGTCACTTCATTCAATCCTCGATAATCAACAACCATCCTCAATGATCCATCCTTCTTCTCCACTAGAAGCACTGTTGATCCCCAAGGTGACGAACTTGGGCGTATATAGCCTTTATCCAGTAACTCCTTAATCTTCTTCTTAATTTCCTCCAAATCCTTTGTGGGCATCCTGTACGGTCTCTTAGATATTGGCCCCGTGCCTGGCAAAAGCTCAATCAAAAACTCAATGTCTCTATCCGGTGGCATGCCTGGCAAATCTTCTTGAAATACGTCAGGGAAATCCTTCACCAGTAGTACTTCCTCCTATACAACTCCTGATAAGGAATTCACTTGAGTCCTCTTGGGAACGTGCCGGGATACATACTTGATCCTCCTTCCTTCTGGGGTGGTAAGCAAAATCGACTTACTGGCGCATTCAATGTTCCCTCCATACTTTGATAACCAATCCATGCCTAATATCACATCCAGTCCTTGCGACTCCAATACTATTAGGTCTGAGGGGAACACATAGTTACCAATCCTTAATGGTAACCGATCACACCATAGACTAGCCATATACTCTGCTCCTGGCCAGGTACTAACATACGTGACCTAAGGGCTTGGGTTGGCAGTTTATACGTATCCACAAATCCCCTTGATATGTATGAATGTGATGCACCAATATCAAAAAGAACGATTGCAGTAAATGACTTAACCAAAAACTTACCTATTATTGCATCTGGCTGGGCTTCAACCTCCTGCACGTTAACGTGGTTCACCTGTCCTCAGTTGAAAGGGTTAGGCTTCTTCCCAGAGCTTCCATTGCCATTCCCATTCTTTCCTTTAGGACATTCAGTGGCATAATGATAGAGGCAAAGGTGTCCCGTCTTTCGATGAGATGATGGATATCGCTTTGGTGGCAGTCGACTTTGACGATCCGACTACGAACGTGCGAGGACGTCGCGCCTTAGCAATCGCTAAACCAACTCTGAGAGGTTATTGACCACGCCGGAGCACGATCAACCTGACCACGAGGGTCTGTTTCCTGCAAGCAAACGAAGAACAAGCAAGAAACTGAGATTGCAATCTGGATATTGCGAATATAAGATGAAAGCTTTATTGATCAAGGTGGGGTTCTGTGACGCCTTTGTCTGGTCATTGAACACAAACGAAGTACGCGAAGTTGCAGCTATGGCTAACTTTTAATCTAAACAAAACCCAAAGTCTAAACGATGCCCTAAGGGCTGTATATATGGAGGAAGAGGGGGGGAATTTCGTGGCCCTTGGTGGAGGGGTCCGAAATCAACCCTATCTCTTGTTTCCCCACACATACGGACTCTAAAAATAGCCTATACTTATGTATTTCGAAATTACATGGGCCTGGCCCAATAATAAGGTGACGCAGCACCTAAAATAGCCCCGGGATGAAATTTATGAAGTGGCATCTTGTATATTTCGTCCAAGGCTTCATGCACCCATTATGGTGGCTTCAAAGTCCTGAAATCATCACTTGTAACTCCGTTCTTGTTCCCCTTGCGCATGCCATCATCTCCATGCTTGTTCTTGCTCCAATGTTCATCCTTCTCCAAGCTAGGCCCTTCATTTGTAAGCAAAACAAATGTATCCAATTTAGGCAGCATCATATTCTCATGAACATTAGAATCATTACCAAGAAACGAAAGTACCTGGTAATTTAGTTGGCGTGCACGAGCTCTAGTAATTGGTCCAGTATGTATAGCAGCAGGGGCTGTGGGTGTAACAATTGTATTGATGTCCTCATCATCCTCCCCTTCTTGAAATGAAGTCGTCCTCGACGGAAGTTCATCTTCCTCACCCAAATAAGGCTTCAAATCTGCAATGTTAAAAGTGGGACTAACCCCAAAATCTGTAGGCAGCTCAAGTTTATATGCATTATCATTTATTTTCTCTAACACCTTAAAGGGACCATCAGCACGTGGCATTAACTTTGATTTGCGCAAATCAGGAAATCTATCCTTACGTAAATGTAACCAAACAAGATCTCCAGGTGCAAACACAACATGTTTTCTACCCTTATCTCCAGCAAGTTTATATTTAGCATTCATACGCTCAATGTTTTCCTTAGTTAACTCATGCATTTTTAAAATCAATTCAACACGTTGTTTAGCATCAAAATTAACCTTCTCCGAAGATGGAAGAGGCAACAAATCAATAGGTGCACGAGGTAGGAAACCATACACAACTTCAAAAGGGCACATCTTAGTAGTAGAATGCAATGAACGATTATAAGCAAATTCAATATGAGGCAAGCATTCCTCCCACATTTTCTTATTATTCTTCAAAACAGCCCTAAGCATAGTAGACAACGTTCTATTGACTACTTCAGTTTGTCCATCAGTTTGGGGGTGACAAGTAGTACTAAAAAGCAGTTTAGTCCCCAACTTAGCCCATAAACATCTCCAAAAGTGGCTAAGAAATTTAGTATCACGATCTGAAACAATAGTATTTGGCACACCATGCAAGCGAATAATTTCACGAAAGAACAAATCAGCAACATTAACAGCATCATCGCTTTTATGACATGGTATAAAGTGTGCCATTTTCGAGAATCTATCCACGACAACAAATATGCTATCCCTCCCCTTCTTTGTTCGAGGTAAACCTAAAACAAAGTCCATAGATATATCCTCCCAAGGAACACTAGGTACAGGCAAAGGCATATATAAACCATGAGGATTGAGTCGTGACTTAGCTTTTTGACATGTAGTGCAGCGAGCAATAAAGCGCTCAACATCCCGTCTCATCTTTGGCCAAAAGAAATGTGTAGCAAGTACGTCCTCCGTCTTCTTCACGCCAAAGTGTCCCATTAATCCTCCTCCATGCGCCTCCTGCAACAACAAAAGACGAACGGAGCTAGCTGGAATGCATAGCTTGTTAGCACAAAACACAAATCCATCGTTAACAACAAACTTGTTCCACATTCTTCCTTCTTTACAATTCTGCATTACATCTTTAAAATCAGCATCATGCACATATTGATCTTTGATGGTCTCCAAACCAAATATTTTGAAGTCAAGTTGTGAAAGCATAGTATAGCGACGAGACAATGCATCAGCAATAACATTTTCTTTTCCCTTCTTGTGTTTAATGACATAAGGGAAAGTCTCAATGAATTCAATCCATTTAGCATGTCTACGATTCAGTTTAGCTTGACTTTTAATATGTTTCAAAGATTCATGATCAGAATGTATAACAAATTCTTTGGGCCATAAATAATGTTGCCATGTTTCTAAAGTCCGAACAAGAGCATATAATTCTTTATCATAAGTAGAATAATTCAGACTAGGCCCACTCAATTTTTCAGAAAAGTATGCAACAGGTTTGCCATCTTGTAATAACACACCTCCTAATCCAATTCCACTAGCATCACATTCAAGCTCAAAAGTCTTATTAAAATCAGGAAGTTGGAGTAAAGGAGCATGTGTCAACTTATCTTTCAATACCGTGAAGGCTTCTTCCTGTGCGGTACCCCAAAGAAAAGGCACATCTTTCTTTGTAAGCTCATTGAGAGGTGCAGCAATGGTGCTGAAATCTCTCACAAAACGCCTATAGAATCCAGCGAGGCCAAGAAAACTCCTCACTTGTGTGACCGTTTTGGGCTGTGGCCAACACTCAATAGCTTCAATCTTGGCTTTATCAACTTCAATTCCCTGTGGAGTAACAACATAGCCAAGAAAAGATACTCGGTCGGTGCAAAACGTGCACTTCCCAAGGTTACCAAACAAACATGCATCACGTAGAGCAATAAAAACAACACGTAAATGTTCCAAATGTTCTTCCAAAGATCTGCTATAAATCAATATGTCATCAAAGTAAACTACCACAAATCGTCCAATGAAAGCACGTAAAACTTCGTTCATTAATCTCATGAAAGTACTAGGTGCATTAGTTAACCCAAAAGGCATGACTAACCACTCATATAATCCAAACTTAGTTTTAAATGCTGTTTTCCATTCATCTCCCAATTTCATACGAATTTGATGGTAGCCACTACGCAAATCAACTTTGGAGAATATTGTAGAGCCACTCAATTCATCAAGCATATCATCTAGCCTAGGAATAGGATGACGATAACGAATAATAATATTATTAATGCCTCTACAATCAACACACATACGTGATGTACCATCCTTTTTCGGCACTAGAATAATAGGAACAGCACAAGGACTAAGGGATTCGCGTATATAACCTTTGTCGAGAAGCTCTTGTACTTGACGCATAATCTCCTTCGTCTCCTCTGGATTGGTACGGTATGGTGCACGGTTTGGCACTGAAGCACCGGGAATTAAGTCAATCTGATGCTCAATCCCTCGAATAGGCGGTAATCCCGGTGGCACGTCTTGTGGAAAAACGTCAGCGAACTCCTGCAAAATGTTAGTGACAGCAGGAGGCAAAGAGGAAGGCACGTCCTCGAATGAAAATAATGCCTCTTTGCACACAAAAGCATAGCAAACAGATTTGCTGAAATCTAGCTCATCAATATCAGATTTGGTGGCAAATAAACATGCACTTTTCAATTTAATTTCAGAAGCAACACTAGATGGTTTATTATTAGGCTTCATTTGTTGCTCAAATTCTTTTGCCACAATCTGATTTTCACTCTTGTTCTTCTCTTGTTTTGCTTTATTAGCTCTATTAATATCATCTTTCAAAATGGAATCAGGAGTCATAGGAAGCAAAGTAATATTTTTATCCTTATGAACAAGAGTATAGTGATTGTTTCTACCATGGTGTACAGAATTTTTATCAAATTGCCATGGTCTACCAAGTAATAAGGAACATGCTTGCATAGGTACCACATCACAATCAACATAATCAGCATAGGTAGAGATACTAAAATGCACACGAACAGTACGTGTTACCTTAACCTTGCCGCTGTTGTTGAACCATTGGATGTAGTAAGGATGTGGATGTGGTCTTGTGGTGAGAGAAAGCTTCTCCACCATCTCCATGCTAGCCAAGTTGTTGCAGCTCCCTCCGTCTATTATGACGCGCACAGAACATTCCTTCACAACTCCCTTGGTATGGAACAAATTGTGCCTCTGATTTTGCTCAGCTTGTGTGACCTGCACACTCAAAACACGTTGAGCAACTAAACATTCATACCTGTCAGCGTCTTCAGGAGCCATGTATTGCGTGTCATGATCAGAATCATCTCCACCATGTTCTTCACGTGTAATAAGAGCCAATGTCTCCTCATCATAGTCACTAGCGGACTCATATCCACCACCCTCGGTAGCAATCATCACACGCGGAGATTTGCATTCTCTCGCATAATGACCTCCTCCCTTACAACGACGACAAATAATATCACTTGTGTGCCCTGTTGATGCCCTGGAAGAAGAAGAACTTTGTGCAGGCCCGGCAGGTGCGCTCTTGGCAGATAATGGTGGTTGTTCCTGTTTTCTTGCATCACGGCTGTAGGAGGCACCTGATTGAGGTGCTGGTGCAATTGAAGTAGAAGATGCACGCGGTGTCCATGATGAAGGTCGGCCTGCAGAAAAGTTAGTTCGCGCCAATGCTTGTCGATCCTGCACTTCACGTTCAGCTTTACAAGCAAGATGGAATAAACGAGTGATATTGGTATACTCCTTATAGTCTAGAATGGTCTGAATCTCTCTATTTAATCCACCCAGAAAACGTGCAAGCATAGCTTCATTCTCCTCAACAATACCACATCGAATCATGCCAGTTTGTAATTCCTGATAATATTCTTCTACAGAATTTTTTCCTTGTCTTAAACGCTGCAATTTTTGAAGCAATTCACGTTGATAATATGGTGGAACCCAACGCGTACGCATAGCAGTTTTCAAAGCAGCCCAAGTAGTTGGAATAGGATATAATCTACAATGTTCAGACCACCATACACATGCAAAACTAGTGAAAGCACAAACAGCAGCAGCAACTCGTCTCTCCTCAGGATATTGTAAACATGTAAATCGTTGTTTAGTTTCTAACTCCCAAGTAAGATATATATCAGGAACATATCTACCCTCAAATGGTGGAATATTCAATTTCAGTTTAGGAATATGGACATCATCTCGTACCTGAGGTGGTGGTGCAGGCCTACCATTACAAATATATACCTGAGGTCGACCTGCTGGTGGTGGTGCAGGTGGCTGCATGTAGTGCTGATTTTGATCAACCTCATCCTCATAATCTCCCACATAATCATCCTCCTCTGCATCAGCAGCAGGAGCCACAGAAGTATCAACAGCAGCACCAACAGTTTGGCCAAACGCAAGAGGAACACGACTCGCTCGGCAAAGGTCTGTTTCGCGATGTGGAGGTAGTCGTTGTTGTTGTTGTTGGAGAGGTGCGTTAGGTGCAGCGGGTGGTGGTGGTGGAAGACGCGCGAGCAATTCATTAAACTTGTTATCGAGCTTTGTTTCGAACGTCTTCTCAAGGCCAGTGATCTTCTCCATGGCCTCTTCAAAATTGTTCAGCACATCTTGCACCTGTTCAGTCATCATTTGCTGAAACTTATCATGAAGCTCCTTGTTCGATAAATTCTCCCAGTCAATCTCGTCGGCTTGTGATCCTGGCATGGTTAGCAGCAATAGAAACACACAAGAATATGATCCTACAGACTACTAACAAGTGGTGGTGGTGGGTGTCACAAATCCGTCAAGCAAAACTCAAATTCTTACCAGTTCTTACCCAGCAACAGGCAGTGATCGGCAACCGTTGTAGTCAAAACTCTCAAAGCTTGGATAGAGCGATTACCAGGGAGAGTCAAACGCACGACGTAGATGTATGTGGAGCTGGGAAGGCTTATAATATGGTAGCAAAAAGGGTCAGCAATAATCAATTCAGAGATGCAAAGTCGAATAAATGCTCAACGACGGTACTGTGCTGGTCCTAGGCTAGACTGTGCTAGAGACGCGAGCCTAGAACACCAACAAAATCACGGCGCGGCACGTAAACAAGGGAGGAGCACACTCTGAATTTTTTTTCTCTTTTTTTTGCACTTTCTTTTTCCTCTTTTTTTTGCTCCGCAACAATTTTTTTTCGAAAAAGTCTACAAATGGTCTAAAAACTGCCTAGCCAGAATTTTCCAGACTTAGTTTTTTTTTTAAATTGGAACTATTTTTCTTCTACGGATGGCTCGGAAGTTGGGGAGTACTTCTCTGTCACGACTCGGAGTATCGCGTGATCTGGAAATCGAGAACAATGCAACAATTACTAGACTCGGACTAGGACCGGTGGCGGAGATGAATCTGGTGGAACTCGGACTGGTGGCGGAGATGAATCTGGTGGAACACGGACAGGTGGCGGATATATGTTGCAGGTGAACTCGGATTGGCGTGATGGTGGCGGATATGTGGTGGCGTATATGGATTTGGATTGGCGGTGAATATGTGGTGGTGGTATATGGCAACAACAACGATGATGATGCGGTGGTGATATATGCCAGCGGCGACGTGACAACCTGTGAACAGAACTCGAAACTCTAAAAGACTAGACGCTAAGACCAGCAACTGGACACGACGATGCAACCGCAAATTCAACAAAGCAAATACAGAAAAGATTATGCAAGGCTCAGATTGGTTCGGATGGGATGAACTAACCCTAATTTTTTTTGGCTCTTTCGTGGACTATAGGTATGAATAACAGACTCGATCTAAACTACGAAAAACTGTAAAATCTCACCGAGCAACCTGGAAATCTGATACCACTTGATAGAGGCAAAGGTGTCCCGTCTTTCGATGAGATGATGGATATCGCTTTGGTGGCAGTCGACTTTGACGATCCGACTACGAACATGCGAGGACGTCGCGCCTTAGCAATCGCTAAACCAACTCCAAGAGGTTATTGACCACGCCGGAGCACGATCAACCTGACCACGAGGGTCTGTTTCCTGCAAGCAAACGAAGAACAAGCAAGAAACTGAGATTGCAATCTGGATATTGCGAATATAAGATGAAAGCTTTATTGATCAAGGTGGGGTTCTGTGACGCCTTTGTCTGGTCGTTGAACACAAACGAAGTACGCGAAGTTGCAGCTATGGCTAACTTTTAATCTAAACAAAACCCAAAGTCTAAACGATGCCCTAAGGGCTGTATATATGGAGGAAGAGGGGGGGGGGATTTCGTGGCACTTGGTGGAGGGGTCCGAAATCAACCCTATCTCTTGTTTCCCCACACATACGGACTCTAAAAATAGCCTATACTTATGTATTTCGAAATTACATGGGCCTGGCCCAATAATAAGGTGACGCGGCACCTAAAATAGCCTCGGGATGAAATTTATGAAGTGGCATCTTGTATATTTCGTCCAAGGCTTCATGCACCCATTATGGTGGCTTCAAAGTCCTGAAATCATCACTTGTAACTCCGTTCTTGTTCCCCTTGCGCATGACATCATCTCCATGCTTGTTCTTGCTCCAATGTTCATCCTTCTCCAAGCTAGGCCCTTCATTTGTAAGCAAAACAAATGTATCCAATTTAGGCAGCATCATATTCTCATGAACATTAGAATCATTACCAAGAAACGAAAGTACCTGGTAATTTAGTTGGCGTGCACGAGCTCTAGTAATTGGTCCAGTATGTATAGCAGCAGGGGCTGTGGGTGTAACAATTGTATTGATGTCCTCATCACATAATGTCCAGTCTTCTGGCACTTGAAACAGGTAATGTGGCTTAGATCCCTCTTGGCTAGTGTTGATGGGTTGGTACGGTTCTGTCTGTTGCTTCCTCCATTCCCATTGCCATTCTTGGGGCCCCTATGGTTGTGCGAATTCCCTCCATTGTGATTTTGACCTCCATGGGTATGCTGAAAAGGTCCTCCCAAGTTCGGGGTAAAATGAGGCTTCTGCTGAGCTCCAGAATTGTACTTCCCTTGTCCATACTTCCTCTTGTGGCTGTCAATCTGCTTCTGCTTCCCTTCAATCATGAGAGCTCTATCCACCAACTCCTGGTAGTTGTTGAAGGTTGACACCATCAACTGCATGCTCAGCTCATCATTTAGTCCTTCTAGAAACTTCTCCTACTTAGCTGCATCCGTAGCAACGTCATCTGGGGCATAACGTGCTAGCTTACTAAAGTCATCCACATACTGGCCAACTGTACATCCTCCTCGGCGCAAGTTGCGAAACTTACACTTCTTCATGGCCATAGCTCCTGCTGAAACATGGGCAGTACGGAAAGACTGCTGAAACTGGTCCCATGTGACAGTGTCGATGGGGTAGGTGGCTGTAAAATTCTCCCACCAGGTCCATCAAGTTGGTGTGTGGCAAAACGCACTCTCTCCGCATCTGTGCATCCTGCAGTGGTCAACTCCGTTCCCATCTTGCGGAGCCAATCATCTAAACTATCGGCTCGGTGCTACTGGAGAACACCGACGGATTGAGCCTCAAGAAACAGGCTAAGTGATCAACAAGTGGTGGTGGTGGTGGGTTGTTGTTGTTGTTGTTGTTATTCCCCTGATTCTGATTCTGGACCAGTATCTACATCAATGCATTCTACTACTGGATCAACTGAGTGAGCTCCGGTGGGAAAGCAAATCCATTGTCACGTCTCGGAGGCATCTGACGATTTCGAAAAGATGAGAATACAGAATAGAATGAGGTCTAGAGATAAAACACTACCCATATGCACATGAGACAAACACAATCATATCACTTCAATCAATTCAAACAAGGGCATACAACGGTCTAACTATCATTACAAGAGTGCTTGGACTATACTATATACATGGGGGAATACTACTACTGTTATGGTGGTCGACTAGAAAAATTGATCGGTCGAAGACTCCATTATATCTGTTCCAGCTTCATCAACAAAGTCATCATCGCTATCGTCGGGGTCTGAGGCGGTGTCGTCGATGATGATGTAGTTCTCCGGGCAAGTGCAATCGTCGTCTTCTCCTCCCGGCGCGGGGAATCCCATAAATACTTTTAGCTTCTTCTTCAGGTCATCATTCTTCCCCACGAGTGTCGTCATTTGCTACTCATATCCATCGCATGTAGACTCGAGTTCTTCTTCCAGCTCCGTGATCCTGGTCATAGCCTTCTTCAGATCTATCATGCCTGCGCACATCTGGTTCTCCTGGCGACGAATGTGCTGGTTTAACTCCTGGATGAAAGCTGCAATTGATCTATCCTTCCTGGTGCTGATCATCTCCCATTGCTCATCTCGGCGCCCACAAATTTGGTAAATAGTATCCTTGAGATCCTTGTGGTAAACTTCTCCAATGCGTCCCATGGTGATGTGGGCTACCATGCTCTTTCCTAGACTCAAGGTTGGAGCATCAAAGGAAAACTCTATGGGCTCAGTGACTGGCATGAACGTCCTTCCTGGAACTTGAATTTGAATCATCCAATGCTCCTCTTCTGGTAAAGTGGCGATGTAGGCCCCGGTGAAGCTTGGTACTCTAATGTTCAGGTATCTAGTGACTTCCTTCAAGTGACGTCCAAAGGGTGTATCTTCATCCGGGTGCGTGAACTTGTTCCTTGCATCCGCCATCCTAAAGAGTAGAAAAGGGAGAGGAGTCAGAAATGAGAGGAGAGTAGTGATCTAGGGCTTTAGCTTAGTGGTCGTGTCCTACAGTCAGCATGTGCTCTAATACCATCTTGTAGCGACAAGACCTCAAATAGTCTGATCTCTATGCATCAGTGTCATCCCTGGATCGGTAATGCTGACACGCACATTACTTGAAGGATTTATAACAGAGTAGCAATCACATACTTATTACATCGAATGTCTCAAAAGAGAACTTATTACAATAAATATGGCTTAAGGCCATCTAATAACGATAACAGCGGAAGGCTTGGAAGATAAAGCGAGTCCATCAACTCCAACGGCATCACTTAGTGAAAGATCACGACCTAAGGCACATTACTCGCCGTCTGAAAAGTCTGCAACATGAACGTTGCAGCCCGAAAATGGGTCAGCACATGGAATATGATTGCAATGTAACACATAGAGAGTAATGAACAGAATAATGCTATCACTACATGCACATATGGCTGGTGGAAAGCTCTATGGTTACAGTTTTGCATAAAGCCGATTTTTCCCTACAAGAAAGGAATAAATTTTATTTAACTATCATGGTGATTGTTAAACATTGAGAAGGTTCCTCCAACTCAATCCCAATTAAGCATCTTCATTAACCCAACAAAATTAAATTAACAAACATGATGAGATTCACATGATAATCCAGGTACTAGATACTCAAAACGTCCATAACTGGGGACACGGCTATTCATGAATAGTTTGTACACTCTGCAGAGGTTTGCACACTTTTCCCCGCAAGACTCGATCTGCTCCGTTGGATTTATCGCACCACATGATGTGTGAGAAATGGATGATCGAGACACAATCTTTCAGAAGCATTAACTCTTTACTCTGGGTAGACAGTACCAACCTACATCCCCTACATATGCTAGTCTACCACTGAAAGAGGTCACACAACATACTAAACTATTCTAGAGCCCATACTAGCTTGCGGCTGCACATGGAAGTTTCTAGCATGAAATAATCTCATGATCTCTTTGAGCCTGGGTGGCGGTCCATAGGAGAATCACACGGTACCCCAGGATTTCCAAAAATACAGGCAACACTGGGTTCCCCAGGTGCCTCAATCCACCCAGATGTGTATTAAAGTTGCCACCTTAAGTTGAACCATTAATTAACAATCTCACAGCTGTCATGGATACACTCACCCAATCCACGTCTACTGGCATAGCATAGCAATATAAGCAAACATAGAAGTAACTCCCAAAGGTTTGAAAATAAATAGGACAATAGGTACTACATCATCTACTTCCCAAACCCACATATTAATCAGATCCTAACCATGCAATTGTTTGAGGATTGATCTACTGCAATAAAACTGGGTATTAAAGAGGTATGATCAAAGTGTTACTTGCCTTGCTGATGATCCTTAAAACCTAGAGACTCGTAGTAGTAAGCTGCGCACTCCGGGTACTCTGTCGCAAACAAACAAGCATACAATAAGCACTCATCTAATGTACGGATAAACTCAAATAAGAGATCTAACCAGAAAGTTCAATTTAAGAACTCCGGTTTGCAAAAAGAATCAAATCAAACGAAGCAACGAAACTCAAACGGCGAAAGAAACAAGTTTCGTTTACTAATATGGACATAAGTCATGTTTTACAGTAGCAAGAACTTGTTTAAGTTGGTTAAACGGAAAGAGGGTTTCGAGATGAAACTCCTGGCGCTTGAATCGCCTGATTCTGATAAATGAGCGAAAAGTTATACTAGAACGAAAATTGGATCAGAAATCGCGATCGAGAATAATCGCGAAAAATACGAGAAAAAGAAAAACGGACGAACAGGCTAACGAACGAACGTTCGCTGTCTACGGCTAAACGGCGAAAACCGTTCAGCAAATTAGAAGCAATGAAAGCTAGACACCATATGAAAGATGCATCAAATATCACGCTACCAAGTTAAAACTGTCTCTTCATAAGTGTCATTTCAATAAATTAGAAGTAGTACAAGATAGAAAAAATGTGAGATGCAACCTATAACACACTCCCAAGTTAAATGTGTCTTTTGATAAGTGATTATTGGAGGTTACACAACAGTAGTACATTGATATAAGAACATGGTGTGATAGACAAATATTGTATGTTCTAGAAACAGGAAAACGTGTCTTATTCACAAGTATAATGTGTAAAGTAAGCAGATGGAATACAACCAAATGAGAAGAAATACAAGCTAGACATCATACATAACATGCAACCACATATAACAGTGTGAAGTTAGAGGGAGCACCTATGATGGTGGACTAGGAGAGACGTGCTCATCATCAACACAGCTAGGCTGAGTGTCTATGCATGTGTTGTCTTCAAAATCTTGTTGGGGGGATGGTGGTGTAGAATGTGTAGAGGCCCTCTGTTTCAGTTGTTTGGAAGGAGCACCTTTATCCACTGCCATGCTAATTTCCTTCTGCTTTATTGATTTTTCATTGTCAAGTAAAACAGACAAGAAAAAGCAATAAAGTTCACTCTTCAGAACTCATTCATGCATGATACTGACAATCACTACCTTGTTGTAAGGCAAACACATGATACGAGGATGGAATATGTACGAAAAACAGGATGGCATGTCATATGCACAAGTATTTGTGTAAACTAAGCTGAAGTAATTTAATCAAATTACAAGCAATACAAGCTAGGCACCGTATGCAACATGAAAGAAAATATCACACTGCCAAGCTAGAGAAATCACCTGGGATGCCGGTTTCGCCGGAAGACCGCCATCAGTCCCTGCCTTAATTTTTTCTTCCTATTTCTTAATTTTATTGCCTTGTCAAGTCAAGCCCACAAGAAAAATGAATAAAAATTTGCTTTTCTGAACTCATTGATGCAGGATGCTGACGGGCACTACTTTAATGTAAGGCGACCGCTTGATAGGACGATTGAATGTGTAAGAAGAAAGGACAACATTGCATACTCATAGCTATGATGTGTAAACTAAGCAGAAGGCATTTCAAGAAATAAGAAGCAACAAAAGATAGACACCATATGAAAGATGCAACGAATATCACTCTACCAAGTCAAAACTGTCTCTTCATAAGTGCCATTACAACAAATTAGAAGTAGTATAAGCTAGAAAAGAATGTCACATGTATCTATATCGCACTCCCAAGTTAAATGTGTCTTATGATAAGTGATTGTTGCAGGTTACACAACATAGTACTTTGATGTAAGAACATGGTGTGATAGACAAATATTTTATGTTCTAGAAACAGGAACACGTGTCTTATTCACAAGTATAATGTGTAAAGTAAGTATATGGAATACAACAAAATTAGAAGAAATATAAGCTAGACATCATACATAACATGCAACCACATATAACAGTGCCAAGTTAGAGGGAGCACCTGTGATGGTGGACTAGGGGAGACGTGCTCATCATCAACACAGCTATGCTAAATGTCTATGCATGTCTTGTCCACCAAATCTTGTTGGGGGGATGGTGTTGTAGAATGTGTAGAGGCCCTCTGTTTCAGTTGTTTGGAAGGAGCACCTTTATCTACTGCCTTGCTAATTTCCTCCTGCTTTATTGATTTTGCATTGTCAAGTAAAACTGACAAGAAAAAGCAATAAAATTCACTCTTTAGAACTCATTCATGCATGATACTGACAATCACTACCTTGATGTAAGGCAAACAAATGATACAAGGATGGAATATGTACAAAAAACAGGATGGCATGGCATATGCATAACTCATTGTGTAGACAAAGCCGGATTAATTTAATCAAATTACAAGCAATACAAGCTAGACACCGTATGCAATATGAAAGACAATATCACACTGCCAAACTAGAGAAATCACCTGGGATGCCGGTTTCGCCGGAAGACCGCCATCAGTCCCTGCCTTAATTTTTTTTCTTCCTCTTTCTTAATTTTATTGCCGTGTCAAGTCAAGCCCACAAGAATAATGAATAAAAATTCACTTTTCTGAACTCATTAATGTAGGATTCTGACGAGCACTACTTTCATGTAAGGCGGCCACATGATAAGACGATTGAATGTGTAAGAAGAAATGACATAATTGCATATTCATAGCTATGATGTGTAAACTAAGCAGAATGAATTTCAAGAAATTAGAAGCAATGAAAGATAGACACCATATGAATGATGCAACGAATATCACTCTACCAAGTCAAAACTGTTTCTTCATAAGTGCCATTTCAACAAATTAGAAGTAGTACAAGTTATAAAAGAATGCGAAATGTAACCTATATCACACTCCCAAGTTAAATGTGTCTTATTATAAGTGATTGTTGCATGTTACACAACAGTAGTACTTTGATGTAAGAACATGGTGTGATAGACAAATATTGTATGTTCTAGAAACAGGAACGCGTGTTTTATTCACTAGTATAATGTGTAAAGTAAGCAGATGGAATACAACAAAATTAGAAGAAATACAAGCTAGACATCATACATAACACGGAACCACATATAACAGTGCCAAGTAAGAGGGAGCACCTGTGATGGTGGACTAGGGGAGACGTGTTCATCATCAACACACCTACGTTGAGTGTCTATGCATGTGTTGTGTTGCAAATCTTCTTGGGGGGATGGCGGAGTAGAATCTATAGAGGCCCTCCATTTCAGTTGTTTTAAAGGAGCACCTTTATCCACTGCCTTGCTAGTTTCCTTCTACTTTATTGATTTTGCATCGTGAAGTAAAACCGACAAGGAAAAGCAATAAAATTCACTCTTCATAATTCATTCATGCATGATACTGACAATCACTACCTTGATGTAAGGCAAACACATGAGACGAGGATGGAATATGTACGAAAAACAGGACGTCATGGCATATTCACAACTATTTGTGTAAACTAAGCAGAAGTAATTTAATCGAATTACAAGCAATACAAGCTAGACACCGTATGCAACATGCAAGACAATATCACACTGCCAAGCTAGAGAAATCACCTGGGATGCCGGTTTCGCTGGAATACTGTTATCAGTCCCTGCCTTAATTTTTTCCTTCCTCTTTCTTAATTTTATTGCCTTGTCAAGTCAAACCCACAAGAAAAATGAATAAAATATCGATTTTCAGAACTCGCTGATCCAGGATGCTGATGAGCTCTACTTCAATGTAAGGCGACCGCATGATAGGATGATTGAATGTGTAAGAAGAAAGGACATCATTGCATATTCACAACTATGATGTGTAAACTAAGCAGAAGGCATTTCAACAAATTAGAAGCAATGAAAGCTAGACACCATATGAAAGATGCAACGAATATCACTCTACCAAGTTAAAAATGTCTCTTCATAAGTGCCATTTCAACAAATTAGAAGTAGTACAAGCTAGAAAAGAATGCGAGATGTAACCTATATCACACACCCAAGTTAAACGTGTCTTATGATAAGTGATTGTTGCAGGTTAGACAACATAGTACTTTGATGTAAGAACATGGTGTGACAGACAAATATTGTATGTTCTAGAAACAGGAACATGTGTCCTTTTCACAAGTATAATGTGTAAAGTAAGAAAATGGAGTACAAAAAAAATAGAAGAAATACATGCTAGACATCATACATAACATCCAACCACATATAACAGTGCCAAGTTAGAGGGAGCACCTGTGATGGTGGACTAGGGGAGACGTGCTCATCATCAACACGACTATGTTGAGTATCTACACATGTGTTGTCTTCCAAATCTGTTGGGGGGCTGGTGGAGTAGAATGTGTAGATGCCCTATGTTTCAGTTGTTTGGAAGGAGCACCTTTATCCACTGCCTTGCTAATTTCCTCCTACTTTATTGATTTTGCATTGTCAAGTAAAACTAACAAGAAAAAGCAATAAAATCCACTGTTCAGAACTCATTCATGCATGATACTGACAATCACTACCTTGATGTAAGGCAAATACACGATACGAGGATGGAACATGTAAGAAAAATAGGACGACATGGCATATTCACAACTATTTGTGTAAACTAAGCAGAAGTAATTTAGATAAACTACAAGCAATACAAGCTATACACCGTATGCAACATGCAAGATAATTTCACACTGCCAAGCTAGAGAAATCACTTGGGATGTCGGTTTCGCCGAAAGACCGCAATCAGTCCCTACCTAAATTTTTTCCTTCCGCTTTCTTAATGTTATTGCCTTGTCAAGTCAAATCCAGAAGGAAAATGATTAAAAATTTGCTTTTTAGAACTCATTGATACAGGATGCTGGCGAGCACTACTTTAATGTAAGGAGACCGCATGATAGGATGATTGAATGTGTAAGAAGAAAAGACATCATTGCATATTCACAACAATGATGTGTAAACTAAGCAGAAGGCATTTCAACAAATTGGAAGCAATGAAAGCTAGACACCATATGAAAGATGCAACGAATATCACTCTACCAAGTTAAAATTGTCTCTTCATAAGTGCCAGTTCAACAAATTAGAATTAGTACGAGCTAGAAAAGATTGTGGGATGTAACCTATATCACACTCCCAAGTTAAATGTGTCTTACGATAAGTGATTGTTGCAGGTTAGACAACATAGTACTTTGATGTAAGAACATGGTGTGATAGACAAATATTGTATGTTCTAGAAATAGGAACACGTGTCTTATTCACAAGTATAATGTGTAAGGTAAGTAGATGGAATACAACAAAATTAGAAGAAATACAAGCTAGACATCATACATAACATGCAAGCACATAAAACAGTGCCAAGTTAGAGGTAGCACCTGTGATGGTGGACTAGGGGAGACGTGTTCATAATCAACACACCTACGTTGAGTGTCTATGCATGTGTTGTGTTGCAAATTTTCTTGGGGCGATGGCGGAGTAGAATCTTTAGAGGCCCTCCGTTTCAGTTGTTTGGAATGAGCACCTTTATCCACTGCCTTGCTAATTTCTTACTGCTTTATTTATTTTGCATTGTCAATTTAAACCGACAAGGAAAAGCAATAAAATTCACTCTTCAGAACTCATTCATGCATGATACTACCAATCACTACCTTGATGCAAGGCAAACACATGATACATGCATGGAATATGTACGAAAAATAGGACAACATTACATATTCACAACTATTGGTATAAGCTAAGCAGAAGTAATTTAGTCAAGTTACAAGCAATACAACCTAGACACCGTATGCAACATGCAAGACAATATCACACTACCAAGCTAGAGAAAGCACCTAGGATGCCGGCTTCGCCAGAAAACCATTGTCAATCCATGCCTTAATTTTTTCCTTCCTCTTACTTAATTTTATTGCCTTGTCATGTCAAACCCACAAGAATAAAGAATAAAAGTTCGCTTTTCAGAACTCATTGATGCAGGATGCTGACGAGCAGTACTTTAATGTAAGGCAACCGCATGATAATGTGTAAGAAGACAGGACAGCATTGCATATTCACAACTATGATGTCTAAACTAAGAAAAAGGCATTTCAACAAATTAGAAGCAAAGAAAGCTAGACACCATATGAAAGATGCAACGAATATCACTCTACCAATTTAAAACTGTCTCTTCATAAGTGCCATTTAAACAAATTAGAAGTAGTACAAGTTATAAAAGAATGGGAGATGTAACCTATATCACACTCCCAAGTTAAACATGTCTTATGATAAGTGATTGTTATAGGTTAGACAACAATAGTAATTGGATGTAAGAACATGGTGTGATAGAAAAATATTGTATGTTCTAGAAACAGGAACACGTGTCTTATTCACAAGTATAATGTGTAAAGTAAGCAGATGGAATACAACAAAATTAGAAGAAATACAAGCTAGACATCATACATAACATGCAACCACATATAACAATGCCAAGTTAGAGGGAGCACCTGTGATGGTGGACTAGGGGAGACGTGTTCATCATCAACACACCTACGTTGTGTGTCTATGCATGTGTTGTGTTGCAAATCTTCTTGGGGGGATGGTAGAGTAGAATCTGTAGAGGCCCACCGTTTCAGTTGTTTGGGAGGAGCACCTTTATCCACTGCCTTGCTAGTTTCCTTCTGCTTTATTGATTTTGCATTGTCAAGTAAAACCGACAACAAAAAGCAATAAAATTCACTCTTCAGAACTCATTCATGCATGATACTAACAATCACTACCTTGATGTAATGCAAACACAAGATACGAGAAGTAATTTAATCAAATTACAAGCAATACAAACTAGACATCGTATGCAACATGCAAGAGAATATCACAGTGCCAAGCTAGAGAAATCACCTGGGATGCCGGTTTCGCCAGAAGACCGCCATCAGTCCCTGCCTTAATTTCCTTCCTCTTTCTTAATTTTATTGCCTTGTCAAGTCAAATCCAGAAGAAAATTGAATAAGAATTCGCTTTTCAGAACTCATTGATGTAGGATGCTGACGAGCACTACTTTAATGTAAGGCGATCACATGATAGGATGATTGAGTGTGTAAGAAGAAATGACATCATTGCATATTCACATCTATGATGTGTAAACTAAGCTGAAGGTATTTAACCAAATTAGAAGCAATGAAAGCTAGACACCATATGAAAGATGCAATGAATATCACTCTACCAAGTTAAAATTGTCTCTTCATAAGTGCCATTTCAACAAATTGGAAGTAGTACAAGCTAGAAAAGAATGTGAGATGTAACCTATATCACACTCCCAAGTTAAACGTGTCTAATGATAAGTGATTGTTGCAGGTTACACAACATAGTACTTCGATGTAAGAACATGGTGTGATAGACAAATATTGTATGTTCTAGAAACAGGAACACATGTCTTATTCACAAGTATAATGTGAAAAGTAAGCAGATGGAATACAACAAAATTAGAAGAAATACAAGCTAGACATCATACATAACATGCAACCACATATAACAATGCGAAGTTAGAGGGAGCACCTGTGATGGTGGACTAGGGGAGACATGTTCATCATCAACACACCTACGTTGAGTGTCTCTGCATGTGTTGTGTTGCAAATCTTCTTGGGGGTGGCGGAGTAGAAACTTTAGAGGCCCTCCGTTTCAGTTGTTTGGAAGGAGCACCTTTATCCACTGCCATGCTAATTTCCTTCTACTTTATTGATTTTGCATTGTCAATTATAACCGACAAGGAAAATAAATAATATTCACTCTTCAGAACTCATTCATGCATGATACTGCCAATCACTACATTGATTGAAGGCAAACATATGATATGAGGATGGAATATGTACGAAAAACAGGACGGCATGGCATATTCACAACTATTTGTGTAAACTAAGCAGAAGTAATTTAGTCAAGTTACAAGCAATACAAGCTAGACACTATATGCAACATGCAAGACAATATCACACTGCCAAGCTAGAGAAAGCACCTGGGATGCCGGTTTTGCCGGAAAACCGCCGTTATTTCCTGCCTTCATATTTTCCTTCCTCTTACTTAATTTTATTGCCTTCTCAAGTCAAACCCACATGAAAAATGAATAAAAATTCGCTCTTCAAAACTCATTGTTGCAGGATGCTGACGAGCAGTACTTTAATGTAAGGCCACCACATGATAGGCGATTGAATGTGTAAGAAGAAAGGACAACATTGCCTATTCACAGCTATGATGTGTAAACTAAGCAGAAGGTATTTAACCAAATTAGAAGCAATGAAAGGTAGACACCATATGAAAGATGCAACGAATATCAATCTACCAAGTTAAAACTGTCTCTTCATAAGTGCCATTTCAACAAATTAGAAGTAGTACAAGCTAGAAAAGAATGTGAGATGTAACCTATATCACACTCCCAAGTTAAACGTGTCTTATGATAAGTGATTATTGCAGGTTACACAACATAGTACTTCGATGTAAGAACATGGTGTGATAGACAAATATTGTATGTTCCAGAAACAGGAACACGTGCCTTATTCACAAGTATAATGTGAAAAGTAAGCAGATGGAACACAACAAAATTAGAACAAATACAAGCTAGACATCATACATAACATGCAAGCACATATAACAGTGCCAAGTTAGAGGGAGCACCTGTGATGGTGGACTAGTGGAGACGTGTTCATCATCAACACACCTACGTTGAGTGTCTATGCATGTGTTGTGTTGCAAATCTTCTTGGGGGTGGTGGAGTAGAATCTTTAGAGGCCCTCCGTTTCAGTTGTTTAGAAGGAACACCTTTATCCACTGCCATGCTAATTTCCTTCTACTTTATTGATTTTGCATTGTCAATTATAACCGACAAGGAAAAGAAATAAAATTCACTCTTCAGAACTCATTCATGCATGATACTGCCAATCACTACCTTGATTGAAGGCAAACATGATATGAGGATGGAATATTACGAAAAACAGGACATCATGGCATACTCACAGCTATTTATGTAAACTAAGCAGAAGTAATTTATTCAAGTTACAAGCAATACAAGATAGACATCATATGCAACATGCAAGACAATATCACACTACCAAGCTAGAGAAAGCACCTGGGATGCCGGTTTTGCCGGAAAACCGCCGTTATTTCCTGCCTTCATATTTTCCTTCCTCTTACTTAATTTTATTGCCTTCTCAAGTCAAACCCACATGAAAAATGAATAAAAATTCGCTCTTCAAAACTCATTGATGCAGGATGCTGACAAGTAGTACTTTAATGTAAGGTGACCGCATGATAGGACGATTGAATGTGTAAGAAAAAAGGATTGCATTGCATATTCACAACTATGATGTGTAAACTAAGGAGATGGTATTTCAATGAATCAGAAGCAATGACAGCTAGACACCATATTAAAGATGCAACTATTATCACTCTATCAAGTTAAAATTGTCTCATCATAAGTGCCATTTCAACAAATTAGAAGTAGTACAAGCTAGAAAAGAATGCAAGATGTAACCTATATCATACTCCCAAGTTAAACGTGTCTTACGATAAGTGATTGTTGCAGGTTACACAATAGTAGTACTTTGATGTAAGAACATGGTGTGATAGACAGATATTGTATGTTCTAGAAACAGGAACACATGTCTTATTCACAAGTATAATGTGTAAAGTAAGTAGATGGAATTCAACAAAATTAGAAGCCATACAAGCTAGACATCATACATAACATGCAACCACATATAACAATGCCAAGTTTCAGTTGTTTGGAATTAGCACCTTTATCCACTGCCTTGCTAGTTTCCTTTCGCTTTATTGATTTTTGCATTGTTAAGTAAAACTGACAAGAAAAAGCAATAAAATTCACTCTTCAGAACTCATTAATGCATGATACTAACAATCACTACTTTGATGTAAGGCAAACAAATGATACGAGGATGGAATATGTACGAAAAACAAGACGTCATGGCATATTCACAACTATTTGTTTAAACTAAGCAAAAGACATTTCAACAAACTAGAAACAATGCAAGCTAGACACCACATGAAAGATGTAACCAACATGACTCTGCCAAGTTAAAAGCGTCCCATCATAAATGGAATTTCAACAAATTAGAAGTAGTGCATGCTATAAATCATATGAAAAATGCAACCAATATCACTCTGCATATACTAAAGGTGTATCGTCATAATGCAGGATACAAAAATAACCAGTAGTTTTATGTAAGGACATGCTTCATAGACATATGTACTCTGTACCAAAAACAGGAAGGCATGTCGCATTAACAGGTATAATGTATAAACTAAGCAGAATAGCACATGCAATTTAACCAGATTGGAAGAATTACAATCTAGAAACTATATGCAACATGCAACCACATATCATGTTGCAAAGTAACAGCAAGCACCTGCGATGGTGGTGTAGGGCAAATGCGGTCATCAACTACAGAGCTACGTTGACTATCTTCATCTTGCATTGTTGTTTCTTGAGAATCATGTGGCGAGGCAGACACTACATTCTTTAAAAGAGGATCTTTTCTTATAGCAGTCCACGAGCCTGACTGTCTCATTATAAGTGATTGATGAGGGATACACAAGAACATTAGTTTGATGTAAGAACATGGTTAATAGACAGATGTAATAGTATGTACCAAAAATAGGAAGGCATGTCATATTCAAAGGTATAGTGTGTAAGATAAGCAGATGCAATTTAACCAAATTGGAAGAATTACAAGCTAGATACCCAGCTGGAGTGGTGAGCATGATCATCGAGTACCTGAGAGCCTGGTGGGAGGCGGGATACTTCGCCACCATCATGGCTTTTTAGTTGGCTCACAGGTGATGCATGTCTGTGCTGGGCTTGTCACTGGCTAGGCCAGTGCCCTGACTAGCTATTTGGCTTTTGGTGCTCCAGGGATGGTGGTTCATGTATAAAATATCTTTCCTTATCTTAATAAAGACCGACTTCGGCCTTTCGAATACAAGCTAGACACCATACGCAACATGCAACCACATATGACACCGCAAAGTTAAAGCAAGCACCTGGGATGGTGGTTCATGGCGAGCGAGATCATTAACTCTAGAGCTACATTTAACGTCTCCATCTACTGACAATGCACCCTTTAAAGTGCCGAAACATGTCTTGCCTAAGCACGAAGAAAGCTGCAGCGACTTCTATCTTTTATTTCGTGCTTCTATCAACTGTTTGGCAGAGGCTGAAATACCGTGCATAAAAAAGAGTGAGAGTATGGGTGAAGTGTGTGTAGAACTAGTGCACTGTAAAAGTTGTAGATACCAGGTGGTTGAAAAACAAATGACAGGAGATATATGATGGCTCTACAACATTGCATGGCAATCTACTCCGTATTATTTTGTAATATATGAGCACAGGGACGGATGGGAAATGCAGGTACTCCTCCGGCACACCACCACATGTGGTCCTATCAAAATAATAGTTGACTAAAAATAAATAGGTTAGTTGATTTTTTTATGAACCATCTGATCTACAAGGAACATGCAGATAGCCTTCGTGTACCTCCCGCCAGTCACTGTTGACGATCTTTGATAACCCACAAGTGTAGGGGATCACAACAACTTTAGAGGGTAGAGTATTCAACCCAAATTTATTGATTCGACACAAGGGGATCCAAAGAATATTCTTAAGTATTAGCAGTTGAGTTGTCAATTCAACCACACCTGGATAACTTAGTATCTGCAGCAAAGTTTTTAGTAGCAAAGTAGTATGATAATAAAGGTAACACTGGCAAAAGTAAAGATAGCAATTTTGTAATAGTTGTAACAGTAGCAACGGAAAAGTAAATAAGCAAAGCACAATATGTGAAAAGCTCGTAGGCATTGGATCAATGATGGATAATTATGTCGGATGTGATTCCTCATGTAATAGCTATAACATAGGGTGACACAAAACTACCTCCAGTTCATCAATGTAATGTAGGCATGTATTCCGAATATAGTCATACGTGCTTATGGAAAAGAACTTCCATGACATCTTTTGTCCTACCCTCCCGTGGCAGCGGGGTCCTAGTGGAAACTAAGGGATATTAAGGCCTCCTATTAATAGAGTACCGGAACAGAGCATTAGCACATAGTGAATACATGAACTCCTCAAACTATGGTCATCACGGAGAAGTATCCCGATTATTGTCACTTCGGGGTTGTCGGATCATAACACATAATAGGTGACTATAGACTTGCAAGATAGGATCAAGAACTCACATATATTCATGAAAACATAATAGGTTCAGATCTGAAATCATGGCACTCGGGCCCTAGTGACAAGCATTAAGCATAGTAAAGTCATAGCAACATCAATCTCAGAACATAGTGGATACTAGGGATCAAACCCTAACAAAACTAACTTGATTACATGGTAAATCTCATCCAACCCATCGCCGTCCAGCAAGCCTACGATGGAATTACTCACGCACGGTGGTGAGCATCATGAAATTGGTGATGGAGGATGGTTGATGATGACGACATCGACGAATCCCCCTCTCCGGAGCACCGAACGGACTCTAGATCTGCCCTCCTGAGAGAGATTAGGGCTTGGCGGCGGCTTCGTATCGTAAAACGCCATAAAACTTTCTCTCTGATTTTTTCTCTCCGCGAAACGGAATATATGGAGTTGGAGTTGAGGTTGGTGGAGCATCAGGGGGCCCAGGAGATAGGGGGGCGCGCCCAGGGGGGAGGGCGCGCCCCCCACCCTCGTGGACAGGGTGTGGGCGCCCTGGCCTTGATTCTTTCGCCATTATTTTTTATATTTTCCAAAAGTTATCTCCGTGGATTTTCAGGTCATTCCAAGAATTTTTGTTTTCTGCACAATAAACAACACCATGGCAGTTCTGCTGAAAACAGCGTCTGTCCAGGTTAGTTTCATTCAAATCATGCAAATTAGAGTCCAAAACAAGGGCAAAAGTGTTTGGAAAAGTAGATACGTTGGAGACGTATCAAGTCCCCCAAGCTTAAACCTTTGCTTGTCCTCAAGCAATTCAGTTGATAAACTGAAAGTGATAAAGAAAAACTTTTACAAACTCTATTTGCTCTTGTTGTTGTAAATATGTAAAGCCAGCTGAGGGAGTCCTGGATTAGGGGGTGTCCGGATGGCCGGACTATAGCCTTTGGCCGGACTCCTGGACTATGAAGATACAAGATTGAAGACTTCGTCCCGTGTCCGGATGGGACTTTCCTTGGCGTGGAAGGCAAGCTTGGCGATACGGATATGTAGATCTCCTACCATTGTAACTGACTCTGTGTAACCCTAACCCTCTTCGGTGCCTATATAAACCGGAGGGTTTTAGTCCGTAGGACGAACAACAATCATACCATAGGCTAGCTTCTAGGGTTTAGCCTCTCTGATCTCGTGGTAGATCTACTCTTGCACTACCCATATCATCAATATTAATCAAGTAGGAGTAGGGTTTTACCTCCATCGAGAGGGCCTGAACCTGGGTAAAAACATCGTGTCCCTTGTCTCCTGTTACCATCTGCCTAGACGCACAGTTCGGGACCCCCTACCCGAGTTCCGCCGGTTTTGACACCGACACCAGCATTCAAGTTTTCAGCAAAGATTATGAACTAACCATACTCACAATAACACTCAGGTGTCACATTTACTCATATCAATGGCATAATCAGCTAGCGAGCAATAATAATAAAACTCAGATGACAACACTTTTTCAAAACAATCATAATATGATATAACAAGATGGTATCTCTCTAGCCCTTTCTGAGACCGCAAAACATAAATGCAGAGCACCTTTAAAGATCAAGGACTAACTAAACATTGTAATTCATGGTAAAAGAGATCCAGTCAAGTCATACCCAATATAAACTAATAGTAATGAACGCAAATGACAGTGTGCTCTCCATCGGGTGCTTTTTAATAAGAAGGTGATGACTCAACATAAAAATAAATAGATAGGCCCTTTGCAGAGGGAAGCAGGGATTTGTAGAGGTGCCAGAGCTCGATTTTAAAATAGAGATGAATAACATTTTGAGCGGCATACTTTCATTGTCAACGCAACAACTATGAGATGGCGATATCTTCCATACTACATGCATTATAGGCAGTTCCCAAACAGAATGGTAAAATTTTATACTCCCCCACCACCAACAAGCATCAATCCATGGCTTGCTCGAAACAATGAGTGCCTCCAACTAACAACAGCCCTGGGGTAGTTCTGTTTAATTATATTGATTTGCTTTGATCTTTTGATCATGGGACTGGGCATCCCGGTTACCGGCCATTTTCCCGTGAATGAGGAGCGGAGTCCACTCCTCTTGAGAATAACCCACCTAGCATGGAAGATACAGACAGCCCTAGTTGAAACATGAGCTGCTCGAGCATACAAAACAGAATTTCATTTGAAGGTTTGGAGTTTGGCACATACAAATTTACTTGGAACGGCAGGTTGATACCGCACATAGGAAGGTATGGTGGACTCATATGGAACAACTTTGGGGTTTATGGAGTTTGGATGCACAAGCAGTATTCCCGCTTAGTACAGGTGAAGGCTAGCAAAAGACTGGGAAGCGACCAACTGAGAGAGCGACAACAGTCATGAACATGCATTAAAATTAACTCACACCGAGTACAAGCATGAGTAGGATATAATCCACCATGAACATAAATATCATGAAGGCTATGTTGATTTGTTTAAACTACATGCGTGAACATGTGCTAAGTCGAGTCACTCAATTCATTCAAAGGAGGATACCATCCCATCATACCACATCATAATCATTTTAATAGCATGTTGGCACGCAAGGTAAACCATTATAACTCATACCTAATTAAGCATGGCACAAGCAACTATAATCTCTAAATGTCATTGCAAATATGTTTACTTCATAATAGGCTAAACCAGGAACGATGAACTCATATTTACAAAAACAAGAGAGGTCGAGTTCATACCAGCTTCTCTCATCTCAATCAGTCCATCATATATCATCATTATTGCCTTTCACATGCACGACCGAACGATGTGTATAATAATAATAGTGCACGTGCATTGGACGAAGCTGGAATCTGCAAGCATTCAACTCAAGAGAGAAGACAAAGTAATATGGGCTCTAAGTTAAATCAACAATCATGCATATGAGAGCCACTAAACATTTTCATATGGTCTTCTACTCTCGACCCCCAAAGGAAAGAAAAGAAAATAAAACTATTTACGTGGGAAAGCTCCCAACAAGCAAGAAGAAGAACGAGAAATCTTTTTGGGTTTTCATTTTAATTTCTACTACAAGCATGGAAATTAAACTAACTATTTTTTTGGTTTTTCTTAAGGTTTATCAAACACACAAGAGGAAAGCTAGAAAAAGGAAATTAAACTAGCATGGATAATACAATGAAAGAGTATGAGCATCGACAACTAGAATAATGTGTGAACAGGAATGTAAAGTCGGTGAGAAATACGTACTCCCCCAAGCTTAGGATTTTGGCCTAAGTTGGTCTAATGCCAAGGATAGACTGGCTGATATCCGTAGTTATAACTGGGGTCGTACTGAGATGCAACAACAAATGCATCCTGAGCTACGGCATGTTGGCGAGCAGCCTCCGCTCTCCTCTCGTGTTCAGCTGCCTCCTCCCTGATAACAACATATCTTCGTTTTGCCTGGTAATCAAACAGGAAAGGAGCAGGGAGAGTAACATGGACAGAGCTACGTCTGTCAAAGATTAGTCGATACTGGAGGAATTGTTCGTTCCTCAAAAGAAAACGATGTTTGACCATCGCGTCATAATCTAAATAAGTAGGAGGCAACTCCATATCCCCCTCTCGTGGGGCTAGACCAAGATAATTAGCAACACGGGTCGCATAAATCCCTCCAAATAAATCTCCAGACATACCATTATTATGCAACCTACGTGCAACTATTGCCCCCAAGTTGTAATCTTTATTACCTAACACAACGCTCTTGAGGACACAAACATCAGGGACACACATGTGACATGCTTCATCTTTACCGTTAATGCATCTACCAATGAAGAGAGAAAAGTAATGTATAGCAGGAAAATGAATGCTCCCTATGGTAGCTTGTGCTATATCCCTAGATTCTCCCACGGTAATACTAGCAAGAAAGTCTTTATATTCAGATTTGTGGGCGTCATTAACATTGCCCCACTGCGGGAGTTTGCAAGCAGTTGTGAAATCTTCTAAGTCCATGGTGTATGATTTATCATAAATATCAAACAGGACACTCTGAGAATTACGTGAAGATTTATATTTAAACCTTCTCACAAATGAATCAGTCAATTGGTAGTACTGAGGACACTTATCTTGTAAGAAGTCCTCAAGATCGGCATTATGCACATATGCGTCAAATTCATCCTTAATGCATGCATTGACCATAAAATCCTCGGATGGCCACTCACAAGCTCGCACTTCGGCATCCCTTGGTGGCTCATCGTCTTGCTCGCACATAGCACGCCTGGGCCCTTTCTTTATTGAGGAACCACCTTGGTACATTCTCCTGGACATATTTCTTTTTCTGGAAAAAAATCTGAAATTTTTAGTAACTTCAAAATAGAAGTGAATGAAACTAAACAAGATAGGTAGCAACTACTCCTACAAGTGCCTTGAGCCTATATCATGCATTAGAATTACTTGGGACCTCATAAATTTGACATGCAAGCTCAAGAATAGGGTCACCTATGCAGCAAAAATTGCAATGAATAAAGCACTAGAACAAAAACTAATTGAATCAATGGAGGAGTCACATACCAAGCAACAATCTCCCAAAGCAGTTTTGTGAATGGAGGTTTGAGCAAGGAGATCGAAAATCGCAGCAAAATGAGCTAGAACTCGTGCTTGAGCTGGATGGGGATTTTTTTGGGAAGAAGATGGAGTGTGTGGGTGCAGGAATAAGTGGAGGGGGCCACCGTGGGCCCACGAGACAGGGGGGCGTGCCCGGGGGGTGTGGGTGCGCCCTCCACCATCGTGGCCATGTACTTGCCCCCTCTGCAGTGTTTTCAGTGCCTAAAATCCTCAAATAATCCATAAAAAATCATACTAAATTTGCAGGGCATTTGGAGCACTTTTATTTTCGGGATATTTTTTTATTGCACGGATAATTCGGAAAACAGACAGATAATACTATTTTTGCTTTATTTAATCTAAATAACAGAAACTAAAAAGAGGGAATAGAAGGTTGTGCTTTCTAGTTTCGTCCATCTCATGATCATCAAAATGAACCCACTAACAAGGTTGATCAAGTCTTGTTAACAAACTCATTCCGAATAACACAGAAACGGAGAAATTTCGAATAACACTAAGTTACCTCAACGGGGATATGAATATCCCCAACAATAAGAATATCATACTTTTTCTTGAAGGTCGGGAGAGGAAATTCAAAACCTCCAATAATGATAGTTGGAATTTTTCCAATAGAATTGATACTATGAACTTGAGATTGTTTCCTCGGAAAGTGTACCGTATGCTCATTACTATTAACATGAAAAATGATATTGCCTTTGTTGCAATCAATAATAGCCCCTGCAGTATCCAAAAAGGGTCTACCAAGGATAATCGACATACTATCGTCTTCGGGAATATCAAGAATAACAAAGTCCGTTAAGATAGTGACATTTGCAACCACAACAGGCACATCCTCACAAATACCGACAGGTATAGCAGTTGATTTATCAGCCATTTGCAAAGATATTTCAGTAGGTGTCAACTTATTCAATTCAAGTCTACGATATAAAGAGAGAGTCATAACACTAACACCGGCTCCAAGATCACATAAAGCAGTTTTAACATAGTTTCTTTTAATGGAGCATGGTATAGTGGGTACCCCTGGATCTCCAAGTTTCTTTGGTATTCCACCCTTAAAAGTGTAATTAGCAAGCATGGTGGAAATTTTAGCTTTCGGTATCTTTCTTTTATTTGTAATGATATCCTTCATATATTTAGCATAAGGATTTAATTTAAGCATATCAGTCAAGCGCATACGTAAGAAAATAGGTCTAATCATTTCAGCAAAATGCTCAAAATCCTCATCATCCTTTGTCTTGGATGGTTTAGGAGAAAAGGGCATGGGTTTCTGAACCCATGGTTCCCTTTCTCTACCGTGCTTCCTAGCAACAAAATCTCTCTTATCATAACGTTGATTCTTTGATTGTGGGTTATCAAGATCAACAGTAGGTTCAATCTCTACTTCATTATTTTTGCTAGGTTAAGATTCAATATGAACATTATCATTAGCATTATCACGAGGTTCATGTTCATCACCTGATTGTGTTTCAGCATCAAAAATACAAATATCATTGGGATTCTTAGGTGTGTCTACAACAGGCTCACTAGAAGCATGCAAAGTCCTATCATTTTTCTTTTTCTTCTTTTTGGAAGAACTAGGTGCCTCTAAATTATTTCTCTGAGAATCCTACTCGATTCTCCTAGGGTGGCCTTCAGGATACAAAGGTTCCTGAGTCATTCTACCAGTTCTAGTAGCCACTCAAACAACGAAGTCATGTTTATTATTTAATTCATCGAGCAATTCACTTTGAGATTTAAGTACTTCTCAGCTTGAGTGGTAACCATAGAAGCATATTTGCTAATGAGTTTAAGTTCAACTTTAACTCTAGCCTATAATCACTCAAGCGTCCTATCTCGAAAGCATTATTCTTTAATTCTCTACCAACATAAGTATTAAAACTTTCTTGTCTAGTCATAAAGTCATCAAATTCATCCAAGCATGGGCTATGGAATTTAGTAGAGGGAATTTCAACTTTATCATATATACAAAGAGAATTTACCTTTACTACCTGTGTCGGGTTATCAAGACAATGTGTTTCTTCAACAGGCGGTATATTAAGACCAAGTATTTCTTCAATAGGAGGTAAATTCTTAACATCTTCAGCTTTAATACCTTTTTTTTCATTGATTTCTTTGCCTCTTGCATATCATCAGGACTGAGAAATAGAACGCCCCTCTTCTTCGGAGTGGGTTTAGGAATAGGCTCAGGAGTTTGCTCAATCATCTCAGGAATTGCCTCAGAAATTGGCTCAGGAAGAGTCCAATTATTTTCATTAGTCAACATATTATTCAATAGTAATTCAGCTTGGTCGACTGTTCTTTCCTGAAAACACAACCAGCACAACTATCCAAGTAGTCCTTGGAAGCATCGGTTAGTCCATTATAAAAGATATCAAGTATTTCAATTTTCTTAAGAGAATGATCAGGCAAATCATTAAGTAATCAGAGAAGCCTCCCCCAAGCTTGTGGGAGACTCTCTTCTTTGATTTGCACAAAATTATATATTCCCCGCAAGGCAACTTGTTTCTTATGAGCAGGGAAATATTTAGCAGAGAAGTAATAAATCATATCCTGGGGACTACGCACACAACCAGGATCAAGAGAATTAAACCAAGTCTTAGCATCACCCTTTAATGAGAACGGAAATATCTTAAGGATATAGTAATAGCGAGACTTCTCATCGTTAGTAAATAGGGTGGCTATATCATTTAACTTGGTAAGATGTGCCACAACAGTTTCAGATTCAAGGCCATAAAAAGGATCAGATTCAATCAAAGTAATTATCTCAGGATCAACAGAGAATTCATAATCCTTATCAATAACACAGATAGGTGAAGTAGCAAAAGCGGGGTTAGGTTTCATTCTAGCATTAAGGGATCATTGCTTCCATTTAGCTAATAACTTCTTAAGATCATATCTATCTTTGCAAGCAAAGATAGCTCTAGCAGCTTCCTCATCCATAACATAACCCTCAGGAACAACAGGTAATTCATAATCAGGGGGAGAACTTTCATCATCACTATCATCAATAATAGCATCTTCAACAATTTCCTTCTCCCTAACCCTAGCAAGTTGTCAAGAAATTCACCTAATGGCAAAGTTGTATCACACACAAAAGTAGTTTCATCATAAGTATCATGCATAGCAGAAGTGGCATCATCAATAACATGCGACATATCAGAATTCATAGCAGTAGCAGGTTTAGGTGTCGCAAGCTTACTCAAAACAGAAGGAGAATCTAGTGTAGAGCTAGATGGCAGTTCCTTACCTCCCCTCGTAGTTGAGGGAAAAATCTTGGTTCTTTCGTCTTTCAAGTTCCTCATAGTGATCAACAGATATAAATCCCAAGTGACTCAAAGAATAGAGCTATGATCCCCGGCAACGGCGCCAGAAATTAGTCTTGATAACCCACAAGTGTAGGGGATCGCAACAGCTTTCGAGGGTAGAGTATTCAACCCAAATTTATTTATTTGACACAAGGGGAGCCAAAGAATATTCTTAAGTATTAGCAGTTGAGTTGTCAATTCAACCACACCTGGATAGCTTAGTATCTGCAACAAAGTATTTAGTAGCAAAGTAGTATGATAATAAAGGTAACAGTGGCACAAGTAAAGATAGCAGTTTTGCAATAGTTGTAACAGTAGCAACGGAAAAGTAAATAAGCAAAGCACAATATGTGAAAAGCTCGTAGGCATTGGATCAATGATGGATAATTACGTCGGATGTGATTCCTCATGTAATAGCTATAACATAGGGTGACACAGAACTAGCTCCAGTTCATCAATGTAATGTAGGCATGTATTCCGAATATAGTCATATGTGCTTATGGAAAAGAACTTGCATGACATCTTTTGTCCTACCCTCCCGTGGCAGCGGGGTCCTAGTGGAAACTAAGGGATATTAAGGCCTCCTTTTAATAGAGTAACGGAACAAAGCATTAGCACATAGTGAATACATGAACTCCTCAAACTATGGTCATCACCGAGAAGTATCCCGATTATTGTCACTTCGGTGTTGTTGGATCATAACCCATAATAGGTGACTATAGACTTGCAAGATAGGATCAAGAACTCACATATATTCATGAAAACATAATAGGTTCAAATCTTAAATCATGGCACTCGGGCCCTAGTGACAAGCATTAAGCATAGTAAAGTCATAGCAACATCAATCTCAGAACATAGTGGATACTAGGGATCAAACCCCAACAAAACTAACTTGATTACATGGTAAATCTCATCCAACCCATCACCGTCCAGCAAGCCTATGATGGAATTACACACGCACGACAGTGAGCATCATGAAATTGGTGATGGAGGATGGTTGATGATGACAACGGCGATGAATCCCCCTCTCCGGAGCCCCGAACGGACTCCAGATCAGCCCTCCCGAGAGATATTAGGGCTTGACGGTGGCTCCGTATCGTAAAACGCGATGAAACTTTCTCTCTGAATTTTTTCTCCATGAAACGAAATATATGGAGTTGGAGTTGAGGTCGGTGGAGCATGTGGGGGCCCACGAGACAGGGGGCGCGCCCAGGGGGGAGGGCGCGCCCCCCACCCTCGTGGACAGGGTGTGGGCCCCCTGGCCTTGGATTCTTTCGCCAGTATTTTTTATATTTACCAAAAGTTATCTCCATGGATTTTTAGGTCATTCCGAGAATTTTTGTTTTCTGCACAATAAACAACACCATGGCAGTTCTGCTGAAAATAGCGTCGTTCGGGTTAGTTTCAATCAAATCATGCAAATTAGAGTCCAAAACAAGGGAAAAAGTGTTTGGAAAAGTAGATACGTTGGAGACGTATCAATCTTTCTCGAACCGCCAGCGACCACTGTCAAACACCCCTGCCTCCGCCGCCCCGCCCTCCTTTCGAGATCACACCACCGCCATGCTTGGTAGCGCCCCCCGGCCATCCCTGTAAGCCCAACCGACCTCCAGATCCGGCGCCAGCAACTCCTAGGACCCACACACCCCTAAGGTAAACACCAATGTGTCGCTTCCCCGGTGTAATAGGAGGACTAGCCCCTCTTACACAGGGGAATGCTTCCTTCAATTGGGAATCAACTAACCTGAATTTGAATTCCGAGGCGGCGACGGACCTCTAGCTAAGGTGAAATAGTATATGAGGAGAAACATAGTGCATCGCGAGTTACTAGGAACATCTAGTATCAGGAAGAAGGTGTAGGAAGAATCGGTCAACTAGTGTCTTATGTGGGATGAATACCATGAAAGCAGACACGTAAGATTTGCACGAATATGGGAAGTGGAGTACCAGTTCCGGTTGCCAGTGATGAGCCCTCTTATTTTGCAGCGATGTTCTTATTTTTACCGTGGGAACCGATGTTTTGGAGGAGGGTGGAGCCTTGGACGAACCCATGGACAAGTTATTGACTGTGTTGCGGTGGCTGTCTGTCGACGGGGGGGGGGGGGGAAGCAAATCCGAGGCGGTGAAGGACGGCATAGCGGGAACAACTCCGGTGTGATGGATGGTGGTGACGTTGGAGCGACAGTGTGAGGCGTAGAACGACATGGTTGAACTGGCTTGGGTACAGCGCACGTCGGTGTCCTAGAGGCAGCTCTGCCTCGACTTCAACTACTAGCCATGAGGGCATTGCGGTTGTGGTTGCGGTGGACGATGATGTTGGGGTATTGGCTTCGACATGATGGAGGAGGGCAGCGGTTGATGGGTGGGATGGGGTGGCGGACGGAGGATGCCGAGGTAGTTTTGGCGCCCACGGAGTACGAATGGGGAATCGGATGGGGGGCTAAGGGGGAACCATGTTTCGGTGTGGGACGCACTTATTTTTGTTTTTTAAACAGATGGGACGCACTTGTTTGAAATTTGGGGAAAGTACAAACTTGGGCCCCCTCTTAAATTTCGGACCTACTGCGGGTCGGGGTAGGACGGTAATCCCAGGTGTCCCAAATAGTGGGCGGGAGCCATTTCGGCCGAGCATGTGTGTTTAGGCGGCCACGGTGTATGAATGTTTTTTAGAGGCGGTTGCGTGGCGTCTAGATGAAGTTACAAACCTACCCCAGTTTAGACCTTTGGACGTCGGGCCGGTAGGTTTCACGGGTCGGAGTTATAAAAGTAATTTCCTTCTACCAAACATTGGTCTCACGCGGTTTCGGGCGAGTAGAGGCTCTTTTGGCGCTTCCTTCAAAAATATAAAACAGAATCATTCATGTTTAGAGTACTCTTGAACTTTGAGGATTGACCTACATAGACAACATTAAATTTGACCTTGTATGTTTGAAAACCTCATTAAATTATGCGCTTATTTATGAAATTTTGGCACTTGAAAATCCTATGACCATGATTATTTTGGAACGGAGGAGGTAAGTTTGAATCTATTTTTTACACGACTATATATGCTATTATGTACAAAAGCAGAGCAAAGATTGGTGCCCCCATATTTTATGTATGATTTACATATGCCATGATCTCGAGTTTAAACAATTGAAAGGACTTCATGTTGAATTCAAATTTTTAAACCACCTTAAGTTTAATTCAAATGTATGTGAGTTCCTAGCTAGATAATTATAATGTTCATTGTGTAACTTTTGTATGTATAATGTGCTTTACACACACAACATGAAATATACTAACGTTTATATTCATATTGCTAAAGCGATGCATTGTTTGGAGTTCAAAATACTGACTCTATGGATCAATTATGTCGAAAAATACAATAGACATGCTCAAATTCGATAGAATATTGATGTCTGATGCACCAATGGCCGTTCCTTATGAGAATTCCAAATATCATGATCCCATCCTAATATTTAGATACCATTTATATTTTTAAACAATGTGTACATCACTCTTTTACATGTAGTTTCACTCTCCATAGGCCCCTCCTCACACACGCGCTAACTTTCTCTCTCACATGTACGTGCACACGGTGTATATCCATCGGTGGTCTCTCACACATGCTCACACACTCTCTCCTGAGGTCTCTTTCTCGCACACATGCTCTCGATATCACCCTCCCTCCCTTTCGCAACCATTTACGACAATTTTCACTAACCTTTATCACAAGCACTCTTCCTCTCACACGCATATGCATACACAATCCTCATCGACCCTTTCTCTATACATAGACCTGCCTATGTGTCTCCCGCACACACATTATCTTTAGGTCTGTCTCGCACGCATTGTCTCCACCTCTCTTCCTAATTTACGAATATGATTCCAGCAGAACATTCTATAGGATGCCCCTTAAAGTTAGGTTGGATGAATGGTAACATTAGAGACAAGGGGTTACCTTAGTCCGAGGACCTAGGGTTACAAATCCTAGCCGGCTTTGTCAGTCCTTCACGACTCTAGTATCTTTGTCTTGTACGACTAGTCCTCCATGGGTCTCCCTGAATGCGTCACGCGCCAACCAATGTGGCGCGGGACGGAACCGACCCAAGTTCCTCATCTCGGCCCATCGGACCTCATGCGGTGACATACCCTCTACCCCTAGGTCTCGTTATCTTCTCACACCCACACATACCAACACAGACACCACATAAAAAATTCTCCTCATGCCTCTATCCCCTCCCCCTTGCATGTACACACGCAAGGGCATCTCTACCTATGACATCCTATTCGTCTCTCTCCTAGACCCCGCTCATTTCTCGTGCTATCTCTCCCACGTCGCCCCCCGCTGGCCCCTCTATCCATGCCTCTCTCGAATACATACACATACCCTCTCTAGACCCTGCCAAATACGTCAACTACACATTCACACATGTTACATCTTATCACATACCCCATTGATCTAAAAAGTCATCTCTTCATGTTTACTTAGCATAAAACATTCCTTTTGAATAAAACCACACAAAGTGTGACCAAAAATTTATTTTAGAATTTCTACGTATATACAACATTGCAAAGTTATATGGAGTATGAAAGTTAATTTGCATTGCATGGTGCACCCAGTGATATTTCTTCCGCACTATGAGTTTGTATATTTTTATACTATATATAAAGTTAGTCATAATAAAGAGAAACGAAGAGCATCTCTCTCTCTCCATCGCACACACCGCCAATACGCCAGTTTCACGTATGCACAAACTATCTCCAAGTCCTCTAATAGTACGCCCCAGCACATTCACTCATGTTTCATATTTCTCTCGCGATATATACAGTGACGATCATTGTATTTGAAACGAAAGCACGATACATACATTGGACTTAAGAATCCACTCATTACGGCCACCATTTACATTTTGTGGTTATTATACAGTTACGAGCTCACCGTACAGCTCTATATTTATTCAAGACACGATTAGTTGACCAGTTAAACACTCCACGTGGCACCTCTAGTGTTGCATCATATTATCTCACTACCATTGGGCCCACCTGTCGCATGTATAAGAATGAAAACAAACGATAAAAAATATTGGACGGTGGTTTGAAGTCAGGACCACGTGCACGGCGGACAAGGTGGCCTTGTATTGGTATGTTGAGTCGTCTGTTTTACCACATAGGAGCTGGTGTGGTGATTATACACAAATGCACGCATGCAGACAACTGCATGCAGACAACACTGACACGTACGCATGCAGCCACGCACGCATGCAACACTCACGCGCACACACACACACATGCATGCACACACCACACGACCAACACAAACGCTCATGCTCACGCTCAAGTGCTCAACCTACACATGCATGCGCACACACATCAGGACCTGACAGACACATACACAACCAGGTGGTTCCCGCGCACGGGTTGGAGTCTTGTCACGCGTGCGTAAATTTGTGGTTATCTTACTTTTTTTCCTATGCGAACTAACAGGTGGGACCCATAAGGAACATGATCAATTTAACTTGTCAACATAGTGCCATGCAGACTATTTGGCCGGTCAACAGAGTGCAATCCGATCCTGAAATGTGAGCAAGTGACCGTATAATCACCACAAAACATACATATTGACAATAATGAGCGTATTCTGAATTCTGGTGACCGTATTATGCTTTTCGCTTGAAATACACAGACCGCCAGTGTATTTATCTCTTCTCTCGCTCTCTTTGTGGAGCTGAGTAGGCCAATGTGCCAGTGACTAACACTACAAAAAAATAAACTTCCGCAAAGATACGTGTTTGTCACAATAGGTCACGTTTTCTATCATGCATGTACATCCATGATGATTTTATGATAGAATCAAGATAGTCATGCATGTGCTGTCATAGAAGTGTTCCATGACAATACAAAATTTATCATCACGGAAGTGTCCACTTCCATGACGATAAATGGTGCTTCATGGAAATGCTTTCGTCAAGGGTAACCGACATGTGGCATCCACTGTAACAGGTTGCCGTTAAGCTATAGGGTTCCGGTTAGGATCCGATAACCCGTTAACAGCCCGGACCAATGGGGATTTTACACGTGTAAAATTCTCAATGGGTAGAGGAACCACATGTCGGCTCACCGTTGGGACAGATGTCCTCCACTCATTGGACCGGAGGCGCCTATGATACATCGACACATGACACGGCCCAACAGAGGCCCATTCTAGTGAAAAGGCTGGCCTGTTTGACTTGGTCAAAAGGTTGCGGGTCGGCCCACAAAAATCCTGTTAACGGCATGTTCGCATATACCCCATCTGAATTAGGCCCAGTAGCATCATCTAGGCCGTCCATTATGTTTCCAGCCCATTGTAACTTCTGGCCCATGTCTGGCCCATGATGTCTTTCGGCCCATACGAGGCCGTTTGAAACTCTGGGCCCATTAAAGGCCCAATATGAAACTGGCCCATAATGAACAGTGTATCACTTTATACCCATTAACGGCCCATTATTCCGTTGGTCGTTTCCATCCCATGTTAACTTTCGGCCTTCTAAGGGTCCATTTATTCTTGGGCTCATTTCCAGAATTCGGTTACTTACGGTCCGTTACTCGCATGTTTCGCTTGTGGGACAATTTCAGCCCGTGGTTACAGTCGGCCCGTTTGTGGCCCGTTAACCCATTGGGCTGTTTTCATAGTGTCATCAAATACGTCCTATTAACGGCCCGTTATGGTCGGGCCATAAACAGACGATTTCCACTCTAGCCCGTTTACGGCCCATTTTTCAGACCATTATTGGTCCACGAATAGTACGGCCCATATTTGGCGAAACGATTATGTGGCCCATAGAAGGCCCATTGATTATATGACCCATAGAAGGCCCATGGATCCTACGGCCCGTAGGAGGCCCATGGTCACTACAGCAGGTAGCAGGACCATGGTTACAACGGTCTGTATGTTGCCATGGTTATTGCGGCCTAGTTATAAAAATAGGTTACTGTGGCCACTAGAAAAACACGGAAAAAGAACTGCAGTGACTACAAGCAAACAACTAAACAAGACAATAAGGAAATAAATAAGCAAGCAACTAACGCTAGGCTTTTACGGCTATTACACATCTTACATCCCCTGGACATCGAAGTTTTCCACCCGTGCAAACATAGGGAACAAAGCAGCATATTACATATACTGGCCGTCTAAATTGGCCACTTGTGCAAATAAACGCGACAGCAAAACAAGTCCATAATGAAACAACTTCAGAAGAGCTCAAGAAACGTTATCCTGGGTATATGCTGGCAATAAGCTTTGCAAGCTTATTACCTTTCTTCTATTTGGCGCTAAAATCCTCCAACGCTTGCCGTTGCACCAGACAGTATGCATCTGTATTCTCCAGGGACTTCTGCAGTCCTTTGGCTTCTTGTCGCAGCACAGCTGATCGATGTCTTTCAGCTTGTAGTTGAGACTCAAGAAGCCAAACTGATTCAGACAGTGAGTTCGAATAGCCTGTGCTGGCGGTAGTGGCCAGTAACTCGAACACTACACCAAGGCAGGACTTCGGGGTTGTCTCACTGTCTTCAAGATAGTTTTCCTTAGCTGTTTTATCAGCTTTGCTGGAGACCAACAAGGATGTCTCACTATCCTAAACCTTATCTGCATTGCTTCCTTTTCCATTGCTTAATAAGGCACTCTTCCCCAATATTCTGTCAGCATTCTAAAAGAAGAAACAAGCAGACACATAACAGGTTTAGCATGTAGTATATGAAATTCATTTTGGTGAACCAGTTCATTAGTAAGGTGGACATGATTAAACTACCAAGTCTTCTTTTGCCAAGTAGTACATAATAAAAGCATCAAACAAACATATATCTTTGTCCTATGGTCGCTGCATTGTCTTGCCAAATCAAAATAGAGACACAGTTCAAATCATATCAGTTCGAGACAAAGAAACATTGAAAAAATACAAAGCGTGGGAAACTAACGGACACAACAAGATTTTAGAAGGGTACCACGGGTCTACATGTACAACAACACTATTGGTTCTGTTGTGATGCTAGTAATGTGCATGATATGAGAAGTCAATGTATACACAATTGAAATTGAAATCAGCAGAGCTATATATAAGAGCAAACCTGTTAATGAAACATGCTTAAACATACCTGTTGTGCCATTGGAATTTCGATTGGATCCTTCAATTTATAAATAAGTTTGTATGAGTAAATACAGTGATACAAGAGCAAGGTAGTATGCACGATAGGAATGGAATCTTAAATGAGAACAGTTGTTCTTCAGGTTTAAGCACTTATTCTACATGAACAGAGTATAGTAAGATGCAGGCATATAGTTCTTAAAAATAAAAAATGAGCTCATAGACCTTACCACATTATTGGTTCGGGACCAGTACAGAATAAGGCGTTCCCAGTCATCGTCCCGTAAATGTGTCTCAAGAGAATGTACGGGAATTTGATGAGTTTCTTTGCTAGTGAAGTACGTTTTCTTTAGGTAATTGCAATACTGCCACCAAGCATTCTTGAAGATAGCAGAGGTATTAGCACAGTTTACCTCATCCTGACTTTCCAAATCGGTCCTCCTCTATAAAGAAAAATGGGAACATCTGCTGTACTATAACCATCATGGAGGTAGAATATATGGGACAAAGCAAAGTAATTGCCATGAATAACATTACTTACACATAACTTCCGGACAAACACCCACAACTAGCATTTTCCTTCATCCTTAGTATAATATTTCCATGATGGGAAGATACACACGTAAGATTTAACAACATCAAATGTGATAGATGCTAAACTACGAATGGCTGGTTGTGCTGGCTCCACAGGAATAGGTGTACTAACTGGTGGAGTTGGGGTTCGCCGTGGTAGTACTGGCGCTTTGGGCACTGGAGTTGCCTTACTAACTACTCTTATTTGGCAGCTCTGTGGTGGAGATGGTGCTGTGTCAACAGGAAATGGGTTACTATCTGCTAGTGTTGGGGTTAGATTGGGTGAAGCTGGTTCTCTGTCCATTGCAGTAGGGACAATCTGCGAGAGTCTGGTTTATGTGTGGTAGGCCTGGTCTTCATGCATGTACAAGAGAGGTGCTATCTCCGCCAAGAGGTAGCACTATTTTATTTGAAGATTGTGTTTTTACTCCGCTAGATATTGCCATCACCCGCTCCAATTCAAATGGCTGATAAACAGGAAACATAGTTGAATGTACAGACCTTGTATGAGAGACAGATGCAATAGATAGTGTGGAAAAAGAGGGCATGAAATAGTTCACATGTATAATGTTTAACTAAAAAGGATATCATGACATAATTTCAGTATATGTTGTCTATCTAAACTAGATAGCATAGCATGACATAATTCAAAGATATAATGACTAACTAAACAGGATGGCATGAGATAATTATGTGATACCTTTAGTAAACAGGTTCGCATGACATAATTCACATACATGTTATCTAAGTAATCAGGATCGCATGATTTAATTCACATATGTGATCTATATACTAAGTAGAGGGCATTCGCATATATGATGACTGAACTAAGAACATGATGTTGAATATTCTGTATATGATGTCTAAACTATGCAATGCAAGACACCATATGCATGATATGAGGAGTACAACCATGCCAAGTTGGAGCATACACCTCGGTGGGGGAATTGGACTGGTCGTCTGTCTGTGCATCCATCTCTAAGGAGCTATCGGCACCCACCAAGAGATCTGCCTCGACAGGTAGCACTGTTTGCTCTGAAGACCTTGTTTTCACTCTAGATTTTTCCATCACCCACTCAAATGGCTAATTCATAGGAAGAGTAGTTTAATGAACAAACTTTGTCGACAAATGGAAATGTAATGAAGGGAAGGATTGGCAAGATATCATTCAAATATATGATGTCTGGTTAAACAGGATGCAATTGCATATTTCACATATATTATGGCTGGCTAAGAGTGATGAGACTACATAATTCTCATGTATGATATAGAAACTAAACAGGTGGCATTACAGAACATGTCTAAACTAAGCAGATGACATATATGATGTCGAAAGTAGGCACTGCAAGGCAACATATGCATGATATGACCAACATCATCATGCCAAGTTAGAGCAAACACCTTGGGGGTAAATAGGAGTGGTCAGCTGCGTCTGAATCTGCCTCAGAACAGATATCTTCCTCTGGATTACAATCTGGAGAAGGGGGAAGGGTTTTCCGTTGAACCCATCATGGAGCGATGTCTGCATGACATTATATTGCCGCGCAAAATTCTTCTGTTTTTCTCTACATGTTCAGCATGACTGTGTACAATATCTGACATGCATACGAAAAAATATAGGGAGATAATGTAAGGAGAGCATGCAGAAATCTAGAGTAATGGTAACAACCATTGGATGGATCCAAAAATAATGATAGCAAGCTGATGATAGCTTTAATTTAATAAAAATATAGATGATGATTGCTTTACTATTTGTTTCCCACCCAAGATGAACAATATAGGCATACCCTAGGTGAACCAGATAATAGACAGAGATAATATTCATTGTTGCCTCGATATGTGCCCCACAAGTAATTTTAAAACTCAAGTTTGAACATTAATTTGGACCTAACTTGGAGTCTAAGAGGTGAACAGGACGATAAAGTAGCAGGTAATATTAAGCAATGCATAACATAAGCAGAAACAAAAAGAGTGCGGCCTCTCTTGTGGACCCGTGTACTCCTCAGGTTCATGTGTTGAGTCGATGATGGTGATGTAGCTCCGGTGGGTGCCGGCGGCATGCACTACAAAAAAACCACTTCCGTGATGATATGTGTTTGTCATAGTAGGTCACATTTTTTTGTCATGCATGTACATCCATGACGATTTTATGACAGAATCAAGATAGTCACACCTGTGGTGTCGTAGAAGTGTTCGATGACAATACCAAAATTATCATCACAGAAGTGTCCACTTCCATGACGATAAATGGCACGTCATGGAAGTGCTTTCGTTAAGGGTAACTCATACGTGTCATCCACCGTAACGGGTTACCGTTAAGCTATCGGGTTCCGGTTTGGATCCGATACCCGTTAACAGCCCGGACCAATGGGGATTTTCCACGTGTAAAATCATCATTGGCTGGAGGAAACACGTGTCGGCTCCTCGGTGGGCCAGATGTCGTCTGTCCAATGGAGGAGACGTGCCTATGATACGTCGACACGTGGCAGGGCCCAACAGAGGCCCATATAGGTTAAAAAGGCCAGCCCAGTCAAAGGCCCGTAGTATTTACTCAGGTACTAGTGGGCCAGCCCACTAATAGCTTGTTTAAACATGGCCCATTTATGGCCTGAAGCTTGATCTACCCCGTTAATTGTTTGCCAAATATTTGGGCCCAATTACGGCTAATGACATTTCAGCCTGTTAGAGGCCCGATGTAGACATGGGCCCATTTTAGCCTGGTGTGTCTTGGCCTGGGAATGGCCCATGCTGCCCATGGGCCATATATGGTCTGACACGACATCTGGCCCTCTAACGGCCCGTGATCAAGGTGGCAATAGTTCAGCCCAATGTGACTTTGGGCCTGCTAAAGGCCTATCATATAATTCAGCCCATTGATGCCACTACTAAGCTTTTTGGCCTCTTAATGGCCCATGATATCAATGGGCCAACTAAGGCCCAAAATATGTTTTGGCCTGGTAATGGCTCGTCATATAACTGGTTCAATAATGGCATGGTCTACATTTCAGCCTGCTGAAGGCCCGTCGACGACTAGTGAAAATTGTGGCCCAACATGCATTTCAGCCTGCTAAAGGCCCATGGTATCTTCTGGGTCATGACAGGCCAGCAAAATATTCAACCTGTTAATGGCCCAAAGCTACATGGGCCCAACTAAGCGCTGGGCCCACTAAAGGCCCAACTAAACTTTGGGTCGAATATAGGCCCGCGTAAGTTGTGGGCCTGGCGCAGAGTGTGAAGGCCCCAATGGCCTTTTAGGCCGAAGAAAGTTGCAGGCCGGCCCAATTGTGGCTCGCTAAAATGCAGGCCCATTAGAGGCGAATGTTTCGGCCCGGTCGACTACATCAGATTTTTAGCGTTTTTTTATAAATAGCGAATGATGGCATATATGATAACTAGTAGGAATTAGGAACAAACCTACTCTATACAATAAAGAAATTATGGCATGTAACTAAGAATAAACCTACACGCAAGCTGTTGAGCAAGCCTATGAGACCGTCCTAGCATGTCGGTCATAGCTTCCAGGTGTAGCTGTTTAGCAATGAGGGTCTCATTGGTGTTCTCCCCATCTTTCTTAGAGATAGGACTTAAAGTTGTAGTTGAGTTGCAGAATGCCTTTCTGCTAGAACTTGGGACTGAAGAAGTCGAACTGATTCAGACAGCGAATTATGTAAGCTTGTCTGACTGCTAGTCTCAAGTAATTTGAACATTGCGTCAAGACAAGACTTTGGAGTTGTCCTACTATCTTCAAGATGTTTTGCCTTCTTTGCTGCAATATATGTTGGATTTGTCTCACTGCATTCAGCAGACTTGTGCATGCCATCAGGCATATCACCTTGAAACAAACAGAGAGATGACAGGTGTTGCATGTGTATAAACAAAGATGGCAACTATGTTGTCAATTCCATCCAATCTCAAATAAGAAAATAAAGAGTAAGTTCAAAATACCAATAGCATAATTTGGCATTGTTCATAATGCGGGAAGCTTCACCACACTACTAGATTACCATGTCAACAAAACAAGTATAGACAAAGGGTAACGACAATCATTGTATCTATTTTGGTTAATGTGCATGGCATGTTGTTCATATCATCAGCCACATCAGTAAGATAAATCAGGAGATGACAAGGTGCAAACGTGGGTAAATATTTACTCTCATGAGATGCATAGTCATGAATGTTGACTCATGTAACGTATTTTAAGAGTTTGTTCTGAATGTTGTCTATGAAATGATAGGCCTTGTGAGTTTGCTTCCAAAGGTGAGCTTGTAATGTTGTGGCATGCGGCATCACTGTGCCTCCTGAGAATAATGTTTCGTATTTTTTTGCATGTTGATCTAATGCCAGTGATTTGCATGTTAAGAAGATCATCCTCTTATGTTGTTTATATGCCTAAGAAGTTCATCGTCTTATGTTTCATACTTACATTCATAGCCTATACGTCAACTCGGGTAGGTTAGAGGTGAAACCATATCATCTTCCGACCAACTCATCATATCAGGCCGTGGTTGGATCGTCGTTTTCCAGCCAAATTCGCTTCTAAACTGACGCTTGTAAATAAAAGCAGATGGTCTTGGGTGAAGCAGTTGGTTGGTCGTTTTCGACTGGTCAAATATACACTGGTTTCTCTGATTACACACGTAACTCGCCGGTTTTCGTTACAGACCTCAGGCCGTCACTTTCATTACGCCTGCATTTTACGCGTTGTTTCTGGTGACGAGTAAATTACACTTGTATCCTTAATACATGTGTGAAACAATCCAGAGCTCCCAAGCGCAGCCTTACTGTTTCATGCCGACTCAGTCTCTCGAAGGTGCTCATAGGGGTCCGAAGATCCTGGCTTCCTGAATGACCACCGGGCGCTGTATCAGACCATCTGTAGGGCTCGCGAGGCCCTCTCCCCCGTCCTTCAAGTTGTTGCACTCACCATGGCGCCGCGGTCTCGCATTCTCAACATGCTCAACGAACATGAGGAATCAGGAGATGACTTTACTTGGAGAGGATGACAGTAGGGACCCACCAGGGCCATAGCCATACGTACGTAAGTGCGTCCTTATTATATACAACTATATTTTTTTTGCTTCCTCCTGGTTTCTTGATATCACGATCCCACACCATTGTCAACCTATATAGTAAATAAACGAGATAATTGCACAAGGAGCGGCCGACAGCTGGGACCCAGCAGCTCGAGCAGTATTTTTTTTGGAGGTCTGAGCAAAGTTTTTCTTGAGCGATGTTTTTGTTGTTGTTCAGAGGAGCAGGGTATCAACTCGGCGGGCTGTGGCCCGTCTAGCCCTGGCTATTATTTTATGGTGACCAAATATCCAGCCCGGATATTAATTTTTCGTGTGAAAATGACTATCCAAGCTATACTTTTTTTGCGGAATACCCAACCCAGGTCAACTTGTTATTCTCTGCCCCGCATTAGACTTGCCAAGAAAATGGGCTTTAAGAAATAATAGATGGGCTGCAATTATAAAAATTTGGCTTTAAATATAAAAACGCACCAAATAGGTAATTAGTTTCAAAATTACTATTTTTGGATTTTAACATTTTTTTTAATTCTATTACTTGTTGCGCGCGCTAAATTTCATTGGATTTTTACCTAATACAGATTTATTTTGAAATTATATTTAATCTTACTCGAAATTTTGGGATAAAAAATTTTTGGATCCCATCAAAAAGTGGGAATTTTTGTTTAATTTTTTTGAGCGGTTGGTTGAAATTATTAACCGCTGCCCTCACTAGAAAATGGGTTGTAACCTTAACAAACAGGGCTGAGTAAATTCCATTAGAATTCTGTAGCGACCAGACCTCAAACGGTCTGATCCCTGTGCTCAATGTCATCCCTGGATCAGTAATGCTGACACCACACTGTACTTGGAGGATTTATAACAGAGTAGCAATCACACACTTATTACATCGAATGTCTCAAAAGAGAACTTATTGAAATAAATATGGCTTAAGGCCATCTAAAACGATAACAGCGGAAGACTTGGAAGATAAGCGAGTCCATCAACTCCAACGGCATCACTGAGTATAGAACCATGACCTAAAAGCACCTTACTCGTCGTCTGGGAAGTCTGCAACATGAAACATTGCAGCCCAAAAACGGGTCAGCACATGGAATATGCTGGCAATGTAACACATAGAGAATAACAATAGAGATAGGCTATACTGCAGTGGTCAACTCCCTCCCTATCTTACGGAGCCAATCATCTGCTACTATCGGCTCGGTGCTACTGGAAAACACCGGCGGATTCAACCTTAAGAAACGTGCCAGATGGTCAACAGGTGGTGGTGGTGGTGGGTTGTTGTTGTTGTTGCCTTGGTTCTGCACCAATGTTTGAATCAAGGTATTCTGCTGCTAAATCAACTGGGTGATCTCTAGCAGGAAAACAAACTCGGGGTCGCGTCTCGGAGGCATCTGAGGGTTTAAAGGGGAGAATTAAGAATAGAATGGGGTCTAGTGAGATAACACTACCCATATGCACATGAGACAAAACACACAATATAATTCCAATCAATTCAAACAAGGGCATACAACGGTCTAACTATCATTACAAAAGTGCTTGGACTAAAACTAGTTAAATGGTGGAAAATTCTACTGCTGATATGGTGGTCAACTAGAAAAACTGCTCCGATGCAGATTCCATGATATCTGCTCCAGCTTCATCCACATAGTCATCATCGCTGTCGTCGGGATCCGAGTCGGTGTCGTCGACGATGATATAATTATCCGGACAAGTAGGTTCATCCTCTTCTCCTCGGGGTGCTGAACCTCCCATGAATACTCCAATCTTCTCCTTAAGGTCACCGTTCTGTCTTACTAGAGCGACGATTTCTTCCATATAGTCTTTACGAGTAGCCTTGAGTTCTGCTTCTAGCTCCTTGATCCTGGTCATAGCCTTCTGTAGCTCCTCCATATCTGCGCACATCTGGTTCTCCTGGCGTCGGATGTGTTGGTTTAACTCCTGAATATAAGCTGCGATTGATCTGTCCCTCCTGGTGGCGATCATATCCCAATGCTCATCTCGGCGCCCACAAATCTGGTAGATAGTATTCTTAAGATCGTTGCGGTAAACTTCTCCAATTCATCCCATGGCAATGTGAGCTGCCATGCTCTTTCCTAGGCTCCATGTTGGCACATCAAAGGTAAACTCTATTGGTTCCGTGATTGGTGCAAACGTCCTTCCTGGAATGTAGACTTGAATCCTCCAGCGCTCCTCTTCGGGTAAAGTGGCGTTGAAAGTCCCAGTGAAGCTTGGTACTCCTATGTTCAAGTATCTAGCGGCTTCCTTCAAGTGACATCCAAAAGGTGAATTCTCATCTGGTTGCGCGAACTTGATCCTTGCATCCGCCGTCCTAAAGAATAGAAAAGATGAGAAGTCAGAAATGAGAAGAGTAGTGATCAAGGGCTTTAAGCTTAGTGGCCGTGTCCTACAGTCAGCGTGTGCTCTGATACCACCTTTGTAGCGACCAGACCTCAAACGGTCTGATCTCTGTGCTCAGTGTCATCCCTGGATCAGTAATGCTGACACCACACAGTACTTGGAGGATTTATAACAGAGTAGCAATCACACACTTATTACATCGAATGTCTCAAAAGAGAACTTATTGAAATAAATATGGCTTAAGGCCATCTAAAACGATAACAGCGGAAGACTTGGAAGATAAGCGACTCCATTAACTCCAACGGCATCACCGAGTATAGAACCACGACCTAAAAGCACCTTACTCGTCGTCTGAAAAGTCTGCAACATGAAACGTTGCAGCCCGAAAACGGGTCAGCACATGGAATATGCTGGCAATGTAACACATAGAGAATAACAATAGAGATAGGCTATACTACATGCATATCTGGCTGGTGGTAAAGCTCTATGGTTACAGTTTTTTTTTGCATAAAGCCAATTTTTCCATACTGCAAAGGAATAAATTTATTTAACTATCATGGTGGTTGTTAAACATTGAGAATGGTTGACAGCATCCTCAATCCTAATTAAAAGTACTCATTAAAACCCAACAATATTAGTTAAAGTAACATGATGAGATTCACATGATAATCAAGTACTAGATACTCAAGATGTCCATAACCGGGGACACGGCTAACCATGATTAGTTTATACACTCTGCAGAGGTTTGCGCACTTTTCTCCACATGACTCAATCGCCTCCGCTTGGTTTCCTGCACTACATGGTGTTTGAGAAACTGATGACCGAGACACAGTCTTTCAGAAGCACTTGCACCTTACTAGAGAGGTAGACCATACCAACCTACATCCCCTACATATTCTAGTCCACCCCGTAAGAGTTCGCACAGCTTAGTCAACTATGCTAGAGCCCATAATAGCATGTGGCTGCACACGGAAGTTTCTAGTTTGAAAAATCTCATGATCCCTTTGAGCCTGGGTGGCGGTCTGAAGAAATACAGGCAAGTCCTGCTGGAAAACAGGTGCCTCAATCCACCCAGATGTGTGTTTAAGTTGCCACCTTAAATAACCATTAATTAACAATCTCACATCTGTCATGGATATTCACTCACCCAATCCACGTCTACTAGCATAGCATGGCATAATAAGCAAACATAGAAGTAACTCCCAAAGGTTTGATAATAAAACAGGTAATAGGTACTACCTCATCTACTTCCCATCCCACAATTTAATTAGATCCTAATCATGCAATGTTTGAGGATAGATCTAATGCATAAAAACTGGGTAGTAGAAAGGTATGATCAAAGTGTTACTTGCCTTGCTGATGATCCGCGAGACCTAGAGACTCGAAGTAACAGGCGGCGCACTCCGGGTATTCTATCGCAGACAAACAAACAAGCATACAATAAGTACTTATCTAATGCACAGGTAAAACTCGAATAAAAGATCTAACCAGAATGTTCAACTTAAGAACTCCGGTTTGCAAAAGAAACAAATCGAATAAAGCAACGAAAGTCAAACGGCGAAAGAAATTAGCTTCGTTTTACTAATCTGGATCTAAGTCAAATTTCATAGAAGCAAAAACTTGTTTAAGTAGATTATTCGGAAAGAGGGTTTCGAGACGAAACTCCAGGCACTTGAATCGCTTGACTCCGATAAACGAGCGAAAAGTTATACTGAAACGAAAATCGGATCAGAAATCGCGATCAGAAAATAACCGCGGAAAATCCGAGAAAAAAGAAAAACGACGAACGAATTAACAAACAAACATTCGTTAATTAAAACGAATCTGACAAAGGCGTTCGTTGAGATGAACTACCGGACGAACGTCCGCTAATTAACCTAAACCGGAAAAAAAAAACCAAAAACTAAAATAAAACGAATCTAAAAAAACCTAAAAAACGTAATGAAAACCGCCCGGTTTTTAAGAAAACCGGCGGTACGCGGTTCGAGGCGGCGGCGAACCTCGGCGGCGGTGGAGAAGAAGTCCGGCGGGCCGGCGTCGGCGGCGGCGGGCTGCGGCACTGGCGGCAGCGGCGGGCGCTGGCGGCAGCGGCGGCGGCGGATCTGGTGGCGGCGGAATCGGGCTAGGGTTAGGGTTTTCGGCGGCGGGGTGGGCCGGCGGCGGGGCGATCTGGGCCGGGGGCGCGTGGGCTGGGGCAGCTGGCTGCGGGGGTCCGGCGCTATTTATATAGCGCCCCCGAGCGGAGTCCCGCTCGGGTACGGCCCGGAGTCGGTGCACGTTTTTTTTATAAATAATTACGCTCGGTAGAAAAAAATAAAAAGAAATACTAAACGGACTCCAAAAATCCCGAAAGAAATTTTCCCCGGCTTCTAAAATCAAGCCGGACTAGATGAACATTTATTTGGGGCCTAAATGCAATTTTGAAAAACACGCATTTTTCCTAAATTCAAATAAAAGCGAAAAACTCCAAAATAAATCTTATTTAAGTTTTTTATTAAATCTTCATTATTTCCTTATTTTGGGAAAGTCATTTTATTCCCTCTCTGAATTTTTGGTAGTAGAAATAATTGAAGATAAAATAAATAAAATCAATGATCCTATTTTCAAAATTTGAGAAAAACCCAAATATGAAAATAACGAAATCCCCAACTCTCTCCGTGGGTCCTTGAGTTGCGTAGAATTTCTAGGATCAAGCCAATAATGCAACAAAATATGATATGCATGATGATCTATGTATAACATTCCAAATTGAAAATTTGGGATGTTACAAATTCAAAAATGGGTTGTGCATTATAACAAAACCCAAATGGGCTATATTTTCTCTGCCACAGATGTGATAGTCACTTGCGGGCCTACTAAGATGACGTGTACGCAATGCTTTGTCAATTCATAGTCAATACACAATTCTAGTAGTAGTGGTCGTTGGATGTCCATCCAACAGCTGTGGTGCTTCTTCAATCTCGGATATTCATGCTTCAGCCACCCAAACCACCGCTCGCGGTACCGCCTGCTACCGCTTCCCGTGGCGACTGTGCTACGCGCACGCGTCACCGGCCCACCCTACTCCCATCGCCATCCAGGTCATTCCTCTACTCACCAATACCTCATGTTATTCTTCGGTGATGGCAGTCTCACACTGCAACCGAACCAGTGAACCCTCATACTCCCCTCTGCGTGGGCATCCACTGTCGTGTCTTCGCCGACTCCGGGTCGTTCCCTTCCTAGGCCTCACCATCATCCATCGCGTTGGTTCTCTCGGTGCAGCGTGGTCAACTTTGTCAACAAATGACAGCCATCAGAAGAGGCATGTACGTGGAGTGGCTGATAGTAGGGACCCACATGGCCCATAGCCGCACGCGACCTAGTCCCATCCGTATAATGCGAAAACAAATGATCCCCCCCTGACAGGTTTGAGCCACCAGCTACATCTTCGCACGCAAGGAAGTGTTTCCTTTTTTACGCGGGAAAAAAAGTTACCTCTCCCTGACAGCTGGGACCCACCAGCTTTATTATGATCCATTTTGTGAAAATATAGATTGTACCAAAGATGCTAAATTGTTTTATTTTTATTCTAACTCAAAAAAGAAGAAATTAGAAAAAACATCTTCGCACACAAGGAAGAAAATGATTTGGACGTTGACTTGTGGGACAACTAAGTTGACGCGTACGGGCTCTATCAACTTAGTCGTCAAAACGACTCTAGCTGCAGTCATCATTGGATGTTAAATCAATGGCGGTGTTGCGTCTTCAACCTTTGGTCTTCTTGCTCCAGCCACCCAAACCATCGCGGGCCGTGTCGCCTGCTCCTGCCTCTCGTGGCCGGTTGTGCTGCCGCGCAGGCCTCACCACCCCTCCTACTCCAACCGCTGGCTAGGCCATCCCTCTACTCACCAACAACCCCTGGTATTCTGTAGCGACGACAACCCCACACCGCAGCTGAAGAAGTCAACCCTCATACTCCTCTCCGCGTGGGCATCCACTGTCACGTCTTCCCCGACTCCACGTAGTCCCCTTCCTAGGCCTCGCCGTCGTCCACCGCCTTGGTTCTCTCGGCGCGGCGTGTTCAACATGGTTAAGGAACAAATTCCACCGGAAGAGGACTGTACGTGGAGAGGCTGACAGCTGGGTCCACGGTCGCAGCAAGGAAGTGCCGCCTTATTACACGTAAAATAATTGTTCCTCCACCAGACAGTGTGGACCCATCGGAAGGGACTCTGTGAAAAAAAAACATTTCCCCCTAATAGTTGGGACCCACCAGCTGATGGAGTCCCGAATTAAGGGGTCCTCAGACAGCCCGACTGTATACTTGGTCTGGACTATTGGACTATGAAGATACAAGATAGAAGACTTCGTCCCGTGTCCAGATGGGACTCTCCTTTGCGTGGAAGCCAAGCTTGGCGATTTGGATATGTAGATTACTTTCTCTGTAACCGACTTTGTACAACCCTAGTCCCCCCCCCCGGTGTCTATATAAACCAGAGGGTTTAGACTTCTAGGGTTTAGCCACAACAATCTTATCCTCATAGGCTAGACTTCTAGGGTTTAGCCATTACGATCTCGTGGTAGATCAACTCTTGTAAAACTCATATTCATCAAGATCAATCAAGCAGGAAGTAGGGTATTACCTCCATAGAGAGGGCCCAAACCTGGGTAAACATTGTGTCCCTCACCTCCTGTTACCATTAGCCTTAGACGCACAGTTCGGGACCCCCTACCCGAGATCCACCGGTTTTGACACCGACATTGGTGCTTTCATTGAGAGTTCCGTTGCATCGTCATCAGAAGGCTTGATGGATCCATCAATCATCTATAACAACGCAGTCCAGGGGGGATCTTCCTCCCCGGACAGATCTTCGTATTCAGCGGCTTCACACTGCGGGCCAACTCGCTTGGCCATCTGGAGCAGATCGATAGCTACGCCCCTGGCCATCAGGTCAGATTTGGAAGCCTGAATTTTGTGGCCGATATCCGTGGAGACTTGATCTTCGACGGGTTCGAGCCCATGACAGCTATCGCCGGCCACCATGATGAACATGACCTAGATCTGTCATCTGGCCCCGCGTAGGAGATAGCACCTGTGACCGCCCTAGTCCTAGAGTCGGAGCGGACTGCATCATCCGAAGACGGGAAGCTTAACCCCGCCACGGAGGCTGCAGACTCAGCGGCGCTCGAGCCGAACACAGACCCAACATCGAGCTAGGCTTGTGTCACCAGAACCTCGGACTCGCCTCCGGCCATGGGTTCTGGACCGCGTGCATCTGCGATCATCGAACCTGATTGGGCGCCGGTCTTGGTCAGCTCCGCGGACATCTTCCAGCACTCGCCTTTTGGCGACATGTTAAGCTCATTAAAATCCCTCTCCTTGTCGGGGGACTCTTAGCTGAACTATGTCCGGCTCGAGTGGGAAGCAGACGATGAAGAACTTTGTTTCCCACCCACCACCCACTTCATAGCCACTATCGACGACTTAATCGACATGCTTGATTACGACTCCGAAGACATCGACGGTATGGACGACGATGGCGGAGAGGAGCAGCAACCACCGCATACAGGGCGTTGGACAGCCACCTCCTCATGACATATACATGGTGGATACACCCAAAGAAAACAATGGCGACAATGAAAATCCAGTCGAGGATATACCTCTTGAGACACATCCAAAGAGCCGACGTCAGCGACGCCGCTCTAAGCCACGCCGTAGTAAAAACAACAATACCATCATAGGAGAAAATAACACTCCGGACGGGGCCGAAGACAATGAAGACCCCGTTGAGCCAACCTCCGAACAGGACGAATGGGAAGATGGGCAAGCTAGCCCTGATGAATAGGCCACAAACGAAGACGCGAACAGACAGTAATTACCTTCCACTCTCCGAGGACGAGGCGAGCCTCGGTGACAAAGATTTCATCGTGCCTGAGGAGCCCGCAGAACAGGAACACTTTAAGCGTCAGCTAATTGTCACTACAAGAAGCCTGAAAAAGAAGCAGCAGCAGCTTCAAGATGATCAAGATCTGCTCAATGAAATATGGACTGATGTCCTGGCAGCCGAGGAATATGGCCTCGAGCGCCCAACCAAAAGCTACCCGAAGAGCAAACTGTTACCACAGTTCAATGATGAGGCGCTGGAGCCCGTCCTACCAAGGTACGATGCGGCTGACCGACCACCACATGGCCGGGACAAAGCGACACCTCGAGCCGAACACCAGCTCGCACTGCCTCGCCAAACAAACAGAAATACAACAGCTCAGGGATACACACATGACCTGCAGCACGACTTGGAAAACAGAGCAGGTCAGACAAGATCAATCTATGTATCACGAGGGCGTGCTCTGATGCGCGATGATGGCCACCCGGCTGAACATGACAAACATAATCACGTCCAGGCCGAAAATCGCAAACGAACTCCATCCGAGCTACGTCACGACTTGGCCCAATATAGAGGTGCCGCACACCCCCTTTGCTTCATTGCCAAAGTACACGGTTTCCCAGAAGGGTTTAAACCCGTGAACATCAAATCATATCATGGCACAATAGACCCCGCGGTATGGATTGAGGACTTTCTTCTCCATATTCATATGGCCCGCTGTGATGATCTTCACGCCATCAAATACCTCCCGCTCAAACTCAAGGGACCAGCTAGGTACTGGTTGAATAGTCTGCCTGAAAACTCCATTGGCAACTGGGAGGACTTGGAGGACGCCTTCCTCGACAACTTCCAAGGCACATATGTCCGACCTCCAGATGCCGATGACTTAAGTCACATAATCCAACAGCCCGGAGAGTCAGCCAGGAAATCCTGGACTAGGTTCTTAACTAGAAAGAACCAGATCGTCAACTATCCGGACGCCGAAGCCCTAGCGGCCTTTAAGCACAGCATCCGCGATGAATGGCTGGCCAGACACCTCAGCCAGGAAAAACTGAAGTCAATGTCAGCCCTTACGGCACTCATGACCCGCTTCTGTGCGGGTGAAGATAGCTGGCTAGCCCATACCAACAACAATACAAGCAAACCTGGCACTTCTAAAGCCAGGAACAGCAATGGCAAGCCCCGACGCAATAGACATAAGCGTCGAAACAACGGTGATAACACCGAAGACATGGCGGTCAACACCGGATTCAGTGGCTCTAATTCCGGTTAGCAGAAGAAGCCATTTAAGAGAAATAATCTGGGCCCGTCCAGTCTGGACCGCATACTAGATCGACCATGCCAAATCCATGGCACTCCTGATAAACCAGCCAATCATACCAACAGGGAATGTTGGGTCTTCAAACAGGCCGGCAAGTTAAATGTCGAGAATAAGGAGAAAGGGTCGCAAAGCGATGACGATGACGAGGAACACCGGCCACCGAACACAGGGGGACAGAAGAAATTCCCCCCCCCCCCAAGTCAAAATGGTGAACATGATATACGCCACCCATATCCCCAAGAGGGAGTGCAAGCATGCACTCAGGGACGTCTACGCGATGGAGCCAGTCGCCCCAAAGTTCAACCCATGGTCGACCTGTCTGATCACCTTTGATCACAGGGACCATCCGACCAGTATCCGTCATGGTGGTTCAGCCGCACTAGTCCTTGACCCAATTATTGATGGATTCCACCATACGCGAGTCCTCATGGATGGTGGCAGCAGCCTGAACCTGCTCTATCATGATACAATGCGCAAAATGGGCATCGATCCCTCAAGGATCAAGCCTACAAAAACCACCTTTAAAGGTGTCATACCAGGTGTAGAGGTCTGATGTACGGGCTCAATCACACTGGAAGTGGTCTTTAGATTCCCAGATAATTTCCGAAGCGAAGAGTTAATCTTCGATATCGTCCCCTTCCGCAGTGGCTATCATGCATTGCTCGGACAAACCGCATTCGCTCGATTCAATGTGGTGCCGCACTATGCATACCTCAAGCTCAAGATGCCCGGACCACGCAGTGTCATAACAGTCAACGGAAATACGGAACGCTCCCTCCATACTGAGGAGCATACCGCGGCCCTTGCAGCAGAAGTATACAGTAGCCTTTTTAGGCAGAACCTCAATTCGGCAGTAAAGCTCTCGAACACCGTCAAGCGAGCCCGAACTACTCTCCAGCAGGACAGTCCAGCTCGTCCAGAGATTGACTAGCACTTCGGCCTCCGTCCCAGTCCCAATCAAGCGGTGACATTTGTTTCGCGCATACATAACTACACACTCAAAATACCATGGGCATGGACGGAGGCACAGCTAGACTGTGGTCCGTAATGCGGCTCAACCGCCCCCGGATCCACATACCTTCACTTTTTCTTTTTCATTTCATGGTCTTCTCTTGCCGAGGCTTTTCTGATAACCTGATCATCGGACCTATCACGGGACGGATACACCAAGAAGGCAAGGAGCTTTGACGTACAAGGGAATCCCCAGGTGGTCGCTGCTAATGTTCGTTATACATGTTTTAAATACCCGCACGCAGCTCGCCCTTGGTCATGGCATGTCAAATAGCCTTATTTGCTTATCGCATTACTTGTACAAATACGCCTTGACGTATTAATCAAATTACAATGGAAAATAACTTGGGGCTCAATATTTGTGGCGTCAGCTTATTACCTGATTTTTTCCTTGTCTTTGTATTTTTTATCAATTGCACCCGTACACTCTAATACGCCTTAATTCGCAAGGGGCTTCATTTTACCCCATAACACGACAATAAAGTCCAAACACTATTATAGTACAGTTCGACACCCCGAACTTATAGCATTATATGCATCGGCTCCGAATCATGTCTTTCGTCAATAGTTAGGTTGCCCGGCTCCTGTGCTTACTACCTTACATTCCGGTATATCGTCTAGGGTAGTAAAGGGAGAACTACTGCGATTGTGTCCCAGTTCTTCCGGACGAGCACCTCAGTAGAGAATGCCGAAAACTAACTGTCATGATGCGGCGAGAGCTGTTCAGCTGTTCGAGAGGTTTCAAATCCTTAGAGATTTTTCCTGCATTATGCGATGAGTCGGTTTTTATACAACTAGGAGTGTATAGCGCCCCAAGCTCATACTTCCGAACACCAGGGGCTGCGCCAAAATTTTCGTTGTCAAACTCCTATTGCTAAGTTAGGGCGATAAAGCCGTATAGTCTGATTGCCTTGTTCGTTGCACTAAACACCTCCTTTAAGGACTAAGTTTGGAGTAAAGAGTGTTTAGATTTATCCCGAACACCCTCGTACTATCTCCGTGGGGGCAGAAGCCGACGACTGGCCAACTCTCAGATTTCATAGACGGTAGCACAGGCGCTAAAATTTTAACTAAACAAGCATTATATTACATAACGATCTTGTTTCAAATTAGAGGACAGGATAACATGAAATGTCTTCATGGGAATATGATATCCTTGGCACATTGCTCCACCACAAGGCGGGATCCCTCTAGGACACTGTCAAAATACAGTTCAGGTCGGTGGTGCTCCTCGCCCTCAGGCTGCCCCTCGGTCATCAGCTTCGTGGCGTCCATCTTCGCCCAATACATCTTAGCGCGGGCAAAGGCCATCCGCGCGCCTTCGATACAGACCGACCACTTCATGGCTTCAAGCCATGGGCAGGCACTCACAAGCCACTTCACGAGTCCGAAGTAGCTGCTGGGTATGGGCTCGGCAAGCCATAGCCGGATTATTAAGTCCTTCATGGCAAGTTCGGCCGCCTTATGCAGCTCGACCAGCTGTTTCAGCTGATCGCTAATGGGCACCAGATGTTCTAGTCCAAGGTATTGAGACTAGAGCAGCTTCTCCATAGAGCTCCTCTCTTCGGCTCGATAGAATTCTGCAGCGTCTGATACGCTGCACGGCAGATCCGCAAACGCCCCTGGAGAACTCCAAATTCGGGTCAGTAAGAGGAACCTTTCCTTCACATATTTGCTCTGCATTACAAAAGCCTTACCCGCCGTGATTTTCTTGGCTGCCTGGATTTCCTGGAGGGTGCTCTGGGCTTCGGCTCGGGCATCTTGTGCACTCTGGCGGGCCTTGGCAAGTTCGGACTCTCGATCCTTAAAATCATGCTCCAAGGACTCGTACTTCTTGACGGCGTCCTGGAGCTCTTGTTGGACCTCACTGACCCGACCCTCATGTTTTTCACGCACGGCCTTTTCCTTAGCCGCCCTGCCCTTGGCCTCGACCAACGACCTCTTGAGAGCCTCTGCCTCGGTCGTTGCCCCTAACAAATATTATGACACTTCAGTCAGAACAAATCGTTCATTACACCTGAAGTTAGACAAGGTTAAATACATACCTTTGCTTTCCTCTAGCTGCTTCTTCTTGCGGCTGAGCTCTTCGTCGGCCCGCTCCAGATTCTGCTTCAGTCCGGAGACCTCCGTAGTGTGAGCTATCGCAGCCAGCAGTGATGCCTGCTTATTCACATAGACATATCAGATTAGACTCCCGCGAAAATTATTTGATCCTCTGTTCGGCTTTTCTTTCCGAACACCAGACAAAGCATCAGGGGATACTGTCTATACTGTGGCATTCTTTTTCTAATTACACTGCTTACCTCAAAGCCTGTTAGAAGGCTAGTGCAGGCTTTGGTTAATCCACTTTTCGTGGACTATACCTTCCCAATCACCGTACCCATTAGGGTACGGTGTTAGTCAAGAATGGAAGCGCCTTTCAGCGCTTCCAGCAACCTGTCCGGTGCCTCTGGTTGGACAGAGGTGAACAGCAGGATAGGCGCACCCCTTCCCTTTGAAGGAGGATGCTCGCCTAATTCCGGAACCTTAGGGGTCTCCGGAATTATATTCGGATGAGGGTCGAATTGAATACGGCCCCCATCGTCAGTATCCATGGGGATCTGCTCCCCCATGTGTTCGGAAACCATGGTCTCACCCTCCGGCACCACCGGGATAGTGTCCTGAGCCTCTCCCTAGCCTAGGATCCTTCGAGACAACACCTCGGTGTTGACCACGACCTTGGGTGAGGAGGCTGTCAGAAGGGACCCGCTATCCATTGCCGATGGGTCCAGGGACCCCTCCGAAGAGGAGGATAGCTCAATGTTGGACTGGGCCGAACTGTAGGTCCATGATCCAGCACGTTAAAAACAATAAGGTAAAAAGGCCGGATATATTACCGTGTCCGGACACTTATGATTTGGCCAGGGGCTTGTCCTTGGGCTCCCACTCCGAGCTGCTGTTGGTGGCTGCTGCGGAGTTGTCCAGAAGGGAAGTTTTCCCCTTCTTGGATGCCTTGGCCTCCAGGTATGTGGAGGTTGTCCTCTTCTTTCTCCCCCTGCAAGGGGGGAATGGATTTCTTCTTCCTCCTCCTCCTCTTCCTTGTAATCTTCGACGATGGAGGAGCGGTCCTCGACGTCTTCGAACATTGCGTTCGAAGCGCCCTTGTGACGGAGACCATCTCTGGTCCCCTTGGCCTTCGTTTTGGCCTTCTTCTTCGGCACCTCATAAGGCGCCGAAAACAGCATCTTCGTCAGAAGCGGGCTTTCTGGGCCTTCAGGCAGCAGAGCAGGACAGTTAATCCGGTCCGCTATCTCTATCCAGGCCTGAAAAAATTGATAGGGAGGCTTAGATTCCTTCCTCAAATATGCCAGTAAAGGGTATACCTTGAAAACATGAAAGAACTTACCGGATTAGCCTGGAGAGTTAAGCTAAGCCCACAATCCTCGGTTGTGGGCGGCGGTGTCTCGCTGGCCTTGAAGAGCGCCTTCCAGATGTCTTCGTGCATCATGCCGAAGAGCTGTAGTAGCGTCTGGTGCTTGGCCGGATCGAACTCCCACAAATAGCAAGTCCGGCGTTGGCATGGAAGGATCCGGCGAACGAGCATAACCTGGATCATGTTGACGAGCTTGATTCTCTTGTTTATCATGTTCTGGACGCACGTCTAGAGCCCTGTCATCTCGTCCGAAGAGCCCCAGGCCAGGCCTTTCTCTTGCCAGGAGGTGAGCCGCATCGAGTCTCCGGATTGGAATGCGGGGGCCGCCGCCCAATTGGTGTCGCGTGGCTTGGTGATGTAGAACCACCCCGACTGCCACCCTTTGACAGTCTCCACAAAGGAGCCTTCGGGCCAGGTGACATTGGGCATCTTGCCCACCATGGTGCCTCCACACTCTGCTTTTTGGCCGCCACCACCTTCGGCTTCACATTGAAGGTCTTCAGCCATATGTCGAAGTGAGGTGGGATGCGAAGGAAGGCCTCGCACACGACAATAAATGCCGAGATGTTGAGGATAGAGTTGGGGGCTAAATCATGGAAGTCTAGCCCATAGTAGTACATCAGTCTGCGGACGAACGGGTGGAGGGGGAATCCCAGCCCGCGGATGAAGTGTGTGAGGAACACCACCCTCTCTTGGGGCTCCGGGGTGGGGACGATTTGTCCCTTGGTTGGAAGTCGATGAGCGATGTCCTTGGCCAGGTACCCGGCCTCCCGGATCTCCTTGATGTCCTTCTTCTTGACAGAGGAGGCCATCCACTTGCCTCCTGCTCCCGATCCGGACATGATTGGAGTGCTTTTTTGGGCGGAGAAGGCGAGAGCTTGGGCGCTGGAGCTCGAGAATGGATGGGCAGAGGAAGGAGAAGGCATGGGTGAACAAGGATGAATCCTTATCCCTTTATAAAGGCAGTAAAAGTCATGCGCCTCCCTGCTCGCCTTAAAATTCGCCTCTTCCCCAAGCGCTGTGCAGATGAAACGGTTGGATTACCCATGCCCGTATTGATGAGAATCCCGTGATAAGGGGACACGATCTCCGCTTCGACAAGATGTGCCAATGAAACCGCACCTCAAAATATGGAGCGGCAGGCTAAAAGACGGTTCGAATAATGACCGGGCAGTGGCGTGATGTCACGCTATAAAAAGTTGTTAGCGAATTGGACTTGTGAAATATTATACTCTCTATGGTTGTGTGTGGTACTTGTTTTGCAGAGCCGGACACGTTTTGTATGTTAGGAAGGCTATGTTGGAGTATTCGGAGAAGGAACCCGCCTTGCAATGCCAAAGACAATCTACATGTCGGACTCATCATCATTGAAGCCTGGTTCAGGGGCTACTGAGAGAGTCCCGGATTAAGGGGTCCTCGGACAGCCGGACTGTATACTTGGTCCGGACTGTTGGACTATGAAGATACAAGATAGAAGACTTCATCCAGTGTCCGGATGGGACTCTCCTTTGCGTGGAAGGCAAGCTTGGCGATTCGTATATGTAGATTCCTTTCTCTGTAACCGACTTTGTACAACCCGAGTCCTCCCCCACCCCGGTGTCTATATAAACCGGAGGGTTTAGACTTCTAGGGTTTAGGCACAACAATCTTAACCTCATAGCCTAGACTTCTAGGGTTTAGCCATTACGATCTCATGGTAGATCAACTCTTGTAAAACTCATATTCATCAAGATCAATCAAGCAGGAAGTAGGGTATTACCTCCATAGAGAGGGCCCGAACCTGGTTAAACATTGTGTCCCTCGCCTCCTGTTACCATTAGCCTTAGACGCATAGTTCGGGACCCCCTACCCGAGATCCGCCGGTTTTGACACCGACACCAGCTACATCTTCGCGCACAAGGAAGTGCGCCCATATTGCAGGCAAAAAAATGATTCTCCCCCCTCACCGATGGGACCCACCAGTCATATCTTCCCACGCAAGGAAGTGCCTCTTTATCCTCCCTAACGGTTGGTACTGTAAGTGCATTAAGTGCCACCCCTAGTTGGTTTTGGAGTATTGACGACAAACGTGGTTGACGGACTAATGTCTTTGTGAGATTTGTAGGATAACACAGGTGGCAGTCCCTCATTGATTCGGTTTACCTACCAGAGATGACCCCTAAAAATGTGTGAAGACATTGAAGATATTGGTGGTTCGTGAAGACATTCACGATGAAGATTATGACATGTGAAGATATTCACTTGAAGACTCTGGAGTGTGAAGACATAGTTGTTTTGTAGTTTCCTTTCTTCTTTACTGAGTCATAGGAACCACCGTACTATTAAGTGGGGTCCAAGTGAACAAAGTCAGAGTGCTGATGTGATGCTCAACCAAATCCTATGTCTTCGAGCGAAGACAATGAGAGCAAACCTTATCCAGAGCTGGATGAGTCAGCTTTGCTTGTAGCCCAAGCCAAGCTGCCGCATGTGTTTGAAATCCAACCGTTGGACACGTGTCGGTTCCTTAGTGACCCAGGGTCATTTCAGACATATTAGGTCGGGTTGCCACTTGGCTATAAATAGCCTACCCCCTACACCATAAATTGGTGGCCGCTCAGAGTTAGTGCACGGCTTTTGTCGTTTGAGAGCAACCCACCTCCGAAGCATTTGAGAGAGAGATCCTTGCGAGGACTATGCCCAAAACACCCGGAGTCAAAGAGTGTTAGGCATCACTGAAGTCTTTCTGTCCGCGTGATCTGAAGACTTGTTACACTTGAGGACTGTGAATCCTCCAGCCAGTTAGGCGTCGCATTCTAAGCATCCAAGAGTCATTGTGGGTTGCCGGTGAACGAAGTCTGTGAAGGTTTGGAAGTCTACCTTGAAGACTTGCCAGAGTGATTGGGTGAGGACTGGGTGTCCTTACCTGAAGGGGAATAAGGTGAAGACACTGTCTTCTGAGTTTAATCTCACCCTCCCTAACCAGACGTACAGTTGTCATACAGCAACTGGAACTGGTCTAACAAATCCTTGTCTTCACCAAGCAACTGGTTCTATCCCCTACTCTCACTACTCTTCAGTTTGTCTTCGTGAAGTCATGGCCTGCTTGCCTGATTCATTTGACTTCACAGTGTGAAGACTTTTATCTATTTGGCTTTGTACTATCTTCCATTCTGATCCTGTCTACCTAGTTGCAGTTAGTCTTCGTGCTTTCACAGTATTGTATGCTTGACTAATGCCTGCCTAGTGTAGTTTTCATTCTGCTGCTTACTATATAGGTTCAGTTTGCTTGTTTGTCTTCAAAGCCACTGTGTTTTGAAGACTCTCATAAAAATCTCCTATTCACCCCCCCCCCTCTAGTTGATAACTAGCACTTTCAATTGGTATCAAAGCAAGGTACTCCCTTGTTCTGTGTGATTTGGTTTAACCACCTGGAGTTTTAGCAAGAAGGAATTCTGTGGTTTGCCAAGGATTGCCAAGCGCAACTTCTATGGTGTCGTGATGATGATCTCTTCAAGCGCAACTTCCAATATGCCAAGGATTCTGCCAAGCAGAACAAGAAGGAATTTGGCCTCGATTTCAACCCTGGTTCATCTACACCAAGGTCAGATGTTACACGTGAAGCCAATGAAAACAAAGTTGGCCCCATCACCAACTTCGATAGGCTTCTGTCCCACATTGTTGTCCAGAGGGCCACAGCGGAGCAATCTGCTCAAGATGCAGACTCTGATGATGCTCCTTCACCTCCGAAGCAGAAGAAAAAGTCTAAAGCTTCAAAGCCCTCTACTACTACTGCTCCAAAAGCTTCGACGAAGAAGCCATTGAAAACTGCACCTCCTGAAGCTAGTGTGCAATCAGAAGATCTGTCTCGCGTGTCCAAGAGGACCAAGAAGCCAAACCTGAAGAAGGTTTCTAGGCAGGCTCTCACTCCAGCTGTCATCCTGTGCAATGAGGAAAACACTATTGATCTATTAGGTGATGAAGATCTTGCAGATGACGCTCTGGAACAACTGATCAAGAGCAAGCAGGAGGCTGAGATCTTCCAGGATCTGCCTCTATTTGATGCTGACATTCTGAACAACTTCATTGATGAATGGTTTGAGGACCAACGCATCAATCTTGATGATCTATAGCTACCAGTGAACATAAGTGTTTCCTTTTATGGAGCCATTGCAAATGAACTTGCCTTGGCTCAGAGAATCATCAAGCTCAAGAAAAAGATTGACCATGAGAAGGCACTGTTGAATTTCAGGTTCCGCAAACCCTTGATAGGTTCGAACTCTGGGGTGCGTGTGGAGATCTCAACCTACCCCGCCTTCCTACTCGCAATTCTCAAAGCCTAGAGCGTCGAGCTCAAAGGGACAGAGAGACACAGGTGTTTATCCTGGTTCGAGCTACCTTGCGATGTAATACCCTACTCCTGCGTTTTGGTGGATTGCCTTGAGGTGCTGAGGATGAACTAGTACAATGGATGAGCAACCTTAGGAGGTGAGGTGTTCTTGAGCTCGAGAGAGCTGGTGAGGTGGCCTAATGATAATGGATCCGACCCCCCCCCCCCTCTATGGTGGTGGTTAAGTCCTATTTATAGTGTCCTTGGTCCTCTTCCCAAATATTGGCGGGAAGGGATCCCACAACGACCATATTTGAAGGGGGGCAAGAAGTACACTCTATCCCGACTAAAGTGGTCTTCGCTTGCAAAAGCCTCTGTTCGTGACACTGCAGTGGGCTCGGCGATGACCTCCATCCTGTTGTTCTGGCGGTCTTGGTCTTGTTGCACCAGAAGGGAAACCTTTGGCTAATTCCTCGGGACTCCGCGCGTGCCGCTTGCCTCCTTTGCACCAAAGAGGAAACTAGTACTCTGCGCCCACTGGCACCCACCTGGCCTTGGTCGTCATGGTTCATGTCCGCTGAGCCTCGCGAGGTGCACCTTGCATAGAAGTCTCTGCTCCTCGGGAGCCAGCATGAGGAGGCTGATCCCCTTGGAGGTCTTGGAATCGCCCGCCTCTTGAGGGTCTTGAGTTGTTTGATGCTGAAGCTGGGTCGTACCAGGCCGTTGATGGAGCCACGTAGTGGGCCGCAGGCAGGCGAGTATGGGTACCCTCATATCCAGAACGTCGACAGACACACTTCAAGAAGCACATGCACAAGCTCAGTGTGGCTGATGTGCAAATCTTCAAGAAGATGATGAATGACCTCAAGGCTGAGTTCAATAAGAAGCGTGAAGAAGATAAAGGCTCAAGAGAGTGCATGAAGTATTATGTGCAGAAATGTGTGCAAGCACACAATGAAGCTGAAAAGAGAAAGGATCTTGGGCGTCCTGGCATCCACCCCAGGATGGCTGCCAAGAAATGCAAGAAGCATGTAGAAGCTAATCCCGATACTCCAAGGCAGGGACAACCAAATATTGTCTTCCCTGCCAGCATGACTAGCTCGAAGCCAAAGTTTCCCTGTGTAGCTTCAGAGCTCAAGAAGACTCGGCAAGCTGAAGACGAAGCTAGAAAGAGGAAGCTCAAGGATACATTTGATGATGCTCCCTACAAGAAGAAGTTGAAGTCAAAGGGCTCTAAGTCTTCAAGAAAAGAGCATGCTGCTGCCCCAGAGCCCCTCATTGTCGAACCCATTTCTATTGCCTTACCTGCCTCTACCAATCGCGAGCGTCGCCTCGTAGTCCATGAGCCTGGTTCCACATAGGCTCCTGAAAATGAAGTTTCAGCTGCTGACCCCATCACTGCTGAAGACATTGGTCATGAAGACAATGTGAATGATGATGACATCCTTCCTCAGCTTGAACCAACACCCATGGTATCATCGCCTGCTCCGACAAGCAGTGAATTGATCAGTATTGGTCGTCCTCTCACTCCTCGTCCTATGACGCCAATCACTCAGGATATGCCACTGGATGATGAAGCTATTATGCGCACTTCTCCAGATCAAGTCACCACTCTCGTGCTTGAGACTCAACAAGAAAGTCCTCAAGACTTTGATTACACTATCCCCTCACCACAGGCGTCACCTTCCTTCAGGAGGCTTCGCAGAGGTCCCAGGTCTCAGGCATCCATGTCGAGCATACCAAAGGAGGATGTGCAACAAACTGGCTCAGTAGCACGTCAAGTGTTCCCTGACGCCACCCCCTCTGAGACTGCTCAAGTGTCTGAAGCACAAGCTGCTAAAGACATTCTGGCAGCATCAGCTAATGAAGAAAGAGAAGAAGAAAGAGAAGCCACTCCCCTACCAGTGATCCAGTCCTACAAGCCAAAAATGTGCTTGTGCCAGACCCTCCAGTTTTTGAAGAGATGGAGGTTGAAGCAAATGTGGTTGCCACCAATAACAATGCTAAAGCCAATGATATTGTCATGGCTGAAGACAATGTGCAGCCTGAAGTCAATGCAGCACCTGACAACATTGAACAACCAATCACCTCTGATAATGTCGTTCTTCCACCAAGACCTCATACCATGGAACACACATCCTATCAAGGTGACCTGGTAACTGTCAGGTGGCCTATAATGGTTCCACCCACCGCTCTCGGGCCACAATACGATTATCATGTGGAGTAGAGGCCTCAAACTTTGAAGCCAAAGCCAAGACTGCCCAGGCTTCCAAGTTTTGCAACAACGCACATCTAATTTAGTGTGCTCAGCTTGAGAGAGCACAACACATTATTCGACAGCACCAAGAACCCATACACGAAGCCCAAGATCTCCTCTAACAGGTTTTGGAGCCGACAGCAATGAAGCTATTACTCATATATCATCTACAACCAAGACCGGAATTTTCCTCATAAGTGTCTGGATTGTGATGCTGTTGCTGGGCTGCCATGCCTTGAAGAGGCACTTGACTGCTTCAGAGATGTTGGCCTGCTATGTTTTATGACTGACAAGGAGCACTAGAACGAAGCAGTTCTATGCCACTTTGCACATTAGAGGCTACAATAGGGATCCGAAGACTTGCGTCCTTGAGTGAATGACAGGAGATGGTCACATTGAAGCCAAAGCTCGGGACGTCATTGAGCTTACTTCACTGCCCACTCCTGGAGAGTTATATGAACCAGGTTGTCAGCTCTATCAAGATGAACTGCAGAGCATATTTCGGAAGCCCGAGCCAAATATGAGTCAGATGCTGAGCATGATAAAGCCATTGCCTCAAGACGCTGAATACCCTAAGGAGTTCTTTGTTGAAGACCTCAAGTACTTGCCCCACACAGTCAACACATTCTGAGGCGTACTCTGTGGCCAGTCAAAGGTCACTCTTTTGGAGCTAAACTCGAAGGCACCATGAAGATATTGGTCTTCTATATTGTCAATGGCATAAGATTCAACACTCAGGACTTCTTCATTCGTCAGATGGATGCTTCTGGAATTGACCTATTTGGCCTGAAGTTCTATGCCCCCTGGATCATGCGTCTCATCAAGCTTCATTCCACAGTTGACTATCAACCTTCAGCGCATAATCATGTCATATTTCTACCCGGTTGACATGTCCTATGAAGCCATCTACTTCGATCCAGCAAAGAAGCCACTCCATCCGCAGAATGCTGAATATCAAAGCTTCACTCAACCTATTGAAGGCATTCACGTACCAAATTCTGCTACTCCTGACTATCCCCTGGCTCGCAACTTGAGTATGCCGCATCATGCCAATACTAAAGCCTCTACCAGTACTATTGCACAAAGGCCTCGGAAGCGTCCAAATGTCATCAATGACCGTGAGCTTCTGGTATCTTTGCATCAGAAGCAGGATAAGCATCATGAATGGCTGAAATGCCAAATGCAGAGTATTCTGGTAAATGTAAATCACATTCCCAATCTGGCCACAAGAATACCTTTGTTGCTCATGAAGCCTGTCACCGGTCCTGGAAGAGCCTTACCTTACTCTGCTCTGAAGATGATCTTCGTGAGGATGGCTTCACTGAAAAATTCAAGTTTGACTCTAGGCCACCAAAATCTGCAAGTTGGCATCAAACACCCTCCATTGAAGATTCAGAGTACTCATCTTCGGCTGCAACTGTTGTTGCGAGAGTCATCGATGAAGAAGATGATGCCACTTCACCAGCATTAGCTTCACTGCATCACGATGCTGCCCCAGGCCCTTCTGCACCACCCAACTCCAACATCGACCCTGTTGCTCCAACTTCGTCTCCACCTGGGAACGCGTAGAAACTCTATGTCTTCAAACCTTTTTGGTCCTTACTGACAAAAGGGGAGAAGCATATGAGGTTGGTAGTCTTCAAGTGGGCCCATATGGGTGGTTGCCTTAATTTTTGCTAAGTGCTTCCAACTCTCGTTTTGAAACTATTTGGCTCTTGAGTTGTAACACTTAAACTTGATGGTCGTCTGCTACTTTTGCTACTACGTTTGTGATGCGATGATAAATTCTGCATAAAGTCATTCTACAGACGTCCATTTCTCATTGTGCATATCATTATTTTCATTACTTTTACATATGCATGATGAATTGTCTTCATACATTGAAGATGGCCTCCACAAAGCAAAACCTGCCATGTGCATTTGCATTCAAAAGCAAACTACTTATATGCACATCTTCAGGGGGAGCCTCTTTTGATCTATTAAGACAATGCTCACAAAACTGAACTTTCACATACTTTTATCCCCATTGAAAACTTCAACTACTTTGTCATCAATCACCAAAAAGGGGGAGATTGTAAGTGCATCTAGTGCCACCCCTAGTTGGTTTTGGAGTATTGATGACAAACATGGTTGAGGGACTAATGTGTTTGTGAGAATTGCAGGATAACACAGGTAGTAGTCCCTCATTGATTCGATTTACCTACCAGAGATGACCCCTAAGTATGTGTGAAGACATTGAAGATATTTGTGGTTCGTGAAGACATTCACGATGAAAATTATGACGTGTGAAGATATTCACTTGAAGACTATGGAGTGCGAAGACATAGTTGTTTCGTAGTTTCCTTTCTTCTTTATTGAGTCATAGGAACCACCATACTGTAAAGTGGGGTCCAAGTGAACAAAGTCAGAGTGACTAATGTGATGCTCAACCAAATCCTATGTCTTCGAGCGAAGACAATGAGAGCAAACCTTATCTAGAGCTGGATGAGTCAGCTTTGCATGTAGCCCAAGCCAAGCTGTCACGTGTGTTTGAAATCCGACCGTTGGACACATGTCAGTTCCTTAGTGACCCAGGGTCATTTCGGACATAGCAGGTCAGGTTGCCACTTGGCTATAAATAACCTACCCCCTACACCATAAATTGGTGGCTGCTTAGAGTTAGTGCACGGCTTTTGTCGTTTGAGAGCAACCCACCTCCGAAGCATTTGAGAGAGAAACTCTTGTGAGGACTAAGCCCAAAACACCCAAAGCCAAAGAGTGTTAGGCATCACTGAAGTCTTTCTATCTGCGTGATCTGAAGACTTGTTACACTTGAGGACTGTGAATCCTCCAGCCAGTTAGGCATCGCGTTTTGAGCATCCAAGAGTCATTGTGGATTGCCGGTGAACAAAGTTTGTGAAGGTTTGGTAGTCTACCTTGAAGACTTACTAGAGTGATTGGGTGAGTCATGGGTGTCCTTAGCTCAAGGGGAATAAGGTGAAGACGTGGTCTTATGAGTTCAATCTGAGCCTCCCTAACCAGACGTATAGTTGTCACAGCAACTGGAACTGGTCTACCAAATCCTTGTCTTTGCCAAGCAACTAGTTCTATCCCCTACTCTCACTACTCTTCAGTTTGTCTTTGTGAAGTCATTGCCTGCTTACCTGATTTATTTGACTTCACGGTGTGAAGACTTTTATCTGTTTGGCTTCGTACTATCTTCCATTCTGATCCTGTCTACCAAGTTGTAGTTAGTCTTCGTGCTTTCACTGGATTGTATGCTTGACTAATGCCTGCCTAGTGTAGTTTTCATTCTACTGCTTACTATATAGGTTCAGTTTGCTTCTTTGTCTTCAAAGCCACTATGTTTTGAAGACTCTCATAAAAATCGCCTATTGACCCCCTCTAGTCGATAACTAGCACTTTCAGGGACCCACCCGGTCGAACCGTACGTAGGGTTGTCTGTCTGGTCGCGAACATGTACATACATACTTGATTCGTCTCTCTGCAACGATGAACTATGGCCGAGCAAGTAGTGACATGTGTAGTAGTAGAGCCCCCGATGTAGCAGTTTAGGCGGTCCAGTCAAAACCGTGTACACGTACGTATAGCTGGATGCCAAAAAATACGACCACGTACGTACATACGGGCGGGGTATCAAAAGCATACTGGCGCATGCGTACAGCCAGGGCTCGTGTTCATCGGAAGCCAACTGGCTGGGTCGGAACAGAGAAACTGCTCGTGTTCATCGGGAGGCAACAGAATGTGTCATGTTCATCGGGAGCGACGGAACAGCCGAAATGGCGTCCTGCTCATCAGGAGGGGTGTGGCATACCGCAAAACGGAGGAAACAGTCTTCTATTCAAGTGCCTATGGTTGAAACGGGGTGCCGTCGATCAGGAGGGGTGTGGCGTACCGCAAAACGGAGGAAACAACTTATGTTGGAGCGCCTACGGATGAAACGGGGTCCTATTGATCGGGAGGGGTGTGGTGTGCCATAAAATAAAGGAAACGGACTTGTGTTGGAGCGCCTATGGTCAAAATAGGGTCCTATTCACCAGGGGCGGTGTGGCGTACCGCAAAACAGGACTCCACGGGCTACTATTCATCCACCGTCTACTGCCTCGCTCCAGTCTCCACGGGCTGCTATTCATCCACCGTCGACTTCCTCCAACCTCCACCTGCTACTGTTCATCCAATGCGACCTTCCTCCTGCCTCCACCAGCTACTGTTCATCCACGGGCTACTGTTCATCTAGCCTCCATCGGCTACTATTCATGGAGACTCCACGGGGTCCTGTTCATCCACCCCAACCATCTCGGGTGTGGCGGCCTCCTTGATCGGGGCCCTGTTCATCCAACGACAACGACCTCTACTACCACGGGGTCCTATTCATCCAACCCCCCGCCGGGAACTGTTCATCCAACCCCAACAACAGCCACTGTTCATTAAGAGGCAGGTTCGATCGGCTTCAGTTAGGAGCAGTAGCGAAGGAATCGCTCGGGTTCAGTTAACAGCCAAGGGATCGATCGCTCGGGTTGAGTAACGTAGCTAGTGCCATTGCTCGGGTTCACTAAGCAAACGCCTCACTCGGGTTCATTTAGAGCCCAACGCCTGGCACACATGCGCGTATGTGTACGAGAGAAACGCGCAAACTTCCATGCATTGCTCGGCCCTGACCACCCACCGTAACCGGTAACTCCCTGAAATTTTCCTTGCGCTCGCTTCTACCATGATTTTTTTCGTCATGGACGGCCCAAAGAATGTCATGCAGGTGCGTCCCTAGCCCGCCCAGGATGAAATCCTATTTTCTGTCATGAGTTTTTGTCATAGAAGTAAGAGCCCACCACATCTATGATGATACGTGGTTTTGTCATAATTATCATCATAGAAGTGTCATAAGCATGACAAAAGAAATTGTTCAGCCCAAAATGTCACCGATGTGTCTTTTTTGTAGTGTAAATTGGCGCACGCCACCCCATTATTGTTGTACTAGTTTCTTAAGAGCAAACAAGCATTCAAGTCTACCGTACAAACTATAGATATGAGTTACAAATGCTATGAAGACGAATACAAATATTTGAATCCACTTTATGCCCAATTTCTCTCTATAGGCCCGCCAAAAGTACATCTCTATACGTTCTCGCGCGTTACATCTAACAACTATGCAATACATCACTACTACACTCTAGCATAATAAATCATATGTGCTTTCAGTTTTACTAGATCTCATACTGTTACTTAATTATTCAATTTGCATACATTAAAATTCCATTTGAAATGTATGGCTAGTATCATCTAGTGATATTAAAGGTCAGACTACACACACAAAAGGGCCCACTATATATTCAAGCATTTCACATCTTTATCTCACTCTCTGTGTCAAACCGACTATGCCAAACTACCCTGTGTACCGTGCGGGACAAATCCCTCCCTCGCTTGTTTTATTGGGTTTGTATTGATGGATCATGCGAAACAACAAAACTATAGTAGTACTACAGTACAAGTAATAGTTCACTGGGATGCCATGTCGTGTACTCCTCCGTAGTAAGAGTGGAGCGTTCGCTTTCGTAAATGTTCTAGTCCCTTTCACCGACATGTGGGACATCAAGCAACCGGGTCCACGTGCCATACCGAAATAACAGTGTAGAGCAGCAGGGGTGAAGCACCCTAGTCATCACGTCGTCTTAATAATGAGCAGTGATGCGTCACATCACAAAGCTGCACCTTTCCCGCAGTTAAGGTGGAGGGACAAAGTGATGCTAAGAAAAGAAGTTGGAGGGACAAAGCAACCATCATTTCACTCGTTGCTGAATCCGCTTCTCCCTCATCTTCTTCAAGTTAACAACGTGTTGCTTCTGCCATTGTTCTGCCTCATGTGGGACGCGGATCGGCTTGGTAAATCACTGACACGTGGGACCGCATGTTAGCAAACCACTAGGACAATGTCCTCTAAAAATTAAAAACCTCCCCCGCCTTCCGCGCGGCAAAATCACCTCCTTTTTACTAATCTTGATATATTTTTTTAGAGCAATATAATCGAGATTTGTATAGATAGCACACAGGAGAAAAACCAAGTGGTATGGTTAAGCACATCCACAATGTGTAGCCATATGTAAAAATAGCTTTTAGCATCAATGGGAACCATTGTGGAGCGTGCTGCCAAAGCTAAAAGGAGGGAACCGAAGCTCCCTAATTGATTGATTGAAGGAATAGAAAAATGCAACCTCTCTCCTCTTTCTCCCATGCTTGGACACATGTACAGTATAGAGCACAGAGTCTACTCCCCTGTCCCTTCTATCACGAATCAGAAAGCAGTGAGGCATCAAATCAAAAAGCACGGATGGAGAAACCATCATTTCACTCTACGCTAACTCCGCTTCTTCATGTACTCTTCGAGAAACCACCTTACCGTACTAAGCTGGACTGATGACGCTATTGCGTAGTACTAGTACATTTATGCCTCCTTTGGTTCAACGGACTTCCTGGATGCAAAGAAGGCGGCTGTCTCAGCTTGCAGGCGGCACTTGCGAATGACTTACCATGGTCTCCCTCAATGTTGTGCTTCGTTGAACGCACTTCGCCAAAGCCATAACGTTCCAGATATCATCGGCGTCACCGGAATGGGGAAGGAAGTCAAATAGTTACTACCTCCATTTTTTGTATACAAGGCCAGTATCAAAATTACTATTTGTAGAAAGCCACTAACAATAATCAAGGAAAAATTGATGTGGTTTGCCTTGTACTAGCAACCAAGGACATTAATACACCCTTGCATGCATGCGGAAGTGATAAGGTTGGTTCGCATGGCGCTACATTAGTCAAGAAATGAGGAGTGAGATTGTTAGCTCTTTGGGCGTTGGAGAAAAAATACGCATTAATTGACACGTCAAACAAGAATTTGTATCGATCAATCCCACGAAGGAAAACCCGCCTTTCTTTTTTAACACAAGTAGTACATACCTGTATCCTGTTTGGGTCTAGGCCTTGCATTGCCATACTTTGCCACACATTTTTGCCAAGCTTGCCTACAATTTTTCAAAATGATAAGGAGGTACACTTGCACACAGCTGTCGCGGTCGCACCGCACCCTCACACAGTTGGTCCTGCACGCCGCAAACCCAACCAAGGGAACACACCCTCACTGACACGTGCTACCACATGTCACCAAACCAAACTCAGCCATCCTATCGCTGACACATATTTTTTGTTGATACAGTATGTTTATCCAACCACATGTTGGGGAAGATCCATGCGGAAGAAGAAGAGGTGCGGAAGAAGAAGGGTTAGGAGACGTAGGATATTCATCCAACCGACTGAAATGGTCGACTGACCCAAATGATGGAAGTCAGGCGACTTGCATAAATATATGTTTTTACACAGCAAAAGATCCCTAAAAACAACAACATAAAGAGAAATTATCACTGCTCCCAGAACAAGACGACCTTGTCGTCTTTGCTTGCCGGCATGAAATAGCCGTAGTTGCCGACGTGTGTCTCTGCACTGTGGTTGTCCTCGGCCTCTAGCTACTCATTCACGCGGAGTGTGCGGGTGCTCTGCACGGACGCGAGCACCGCCCAGTTCACATCCACGACATTCGGTTCTGCCTGCAGGAGGGCCTTGATGGCAGCGGCATCCACGCGCTCTACGTCGAGTTGAGTCTCCGCCACCCGGTTCAAGCCCAGGACATATGGTTTCGCCGGCAGGAGGGCCTCGATGGCAACGGCATCTGCGCACTCCGCGTCAAGTTGAGCCTCCGTCGCCCAGTTCACGTCCATGACATCTGGTTCCATTTGCAGGAGAGCATCGATGGCAGCGGCATCCGCGCACTCATCGTCGAGTTGAGCCTCTGCCTCCCAGTCCTCCTTTAGGATCGCCAGGTTGAACGCTGGTCTGCCTGCACCATGGGGGACCCGGACGCCGGCACGAAGTCGACGTCCATCATCTCATACCCATTGGGGGCCTTCTGCTCCATGACCTCCGCCATGAACATTGGATCGGCTTCCTCCTCCTCGGAGCTTGGCTCCAGGGAACTCAGGGATTGGCCCGCCGCAAAGCGAGCTTGGGAACGGAGGTCTGTGGCGCTGACCATTGCCGCGATTTCTACGCGGCACCCCAGCAATAGCATCTTGTAGTACGTGATCTTGCGGCGCACCATGGCTTTCCAGTGAACTAGGGGACGACTGATGCGGGCTAGGGGATCGAAAGGTGGGGGAATGGACTGGAGAGGAGGTGTGGTTTTGGGGCAGTGGTGACCGGCCAGCAAGTAGCTGGCGCAGGCCGAGCAGCGTAGGTTCTGGTGTGAATAGTGGTTTCAGTGACGACCGGTCAATCGGTTTTGATTGTGCGGAATTTGCATAGCCGGATGGTTGGAGCCTGGAGAGTTGTGGGGTGGGATGGGACCAAAGTTATGGAGTTTCACATGGCAGATGTCCGGACCTCCCCACCGTTCATGTCGACGATGAGGTGGTGACTTTGTAAATCTTAAGATGACTAGCAAGATGCCCATGCATTGCACGTAACATCAGGATGCATTTTTTTTACAAAACACCTGTTGTGATTGACCCATGCAGGAGTAATCCCATGTGTAAAAACTAATGATATATCAAGAATTTCATTGAAAAATTGGTATCTCGAGAATTTCATCGAAAAATGATATCTCGAGAAAGATGAGAGATAGGAGTGGGGCGCAGTGGTGATTGGTGGCCGGACTTAGTAGAGGCATGGGGATGGAAGACGCGGGCAGCGGCCACCATGCCAAATTGTTTCAGAGGCTTCCTTTCTTATTTACTCAACAATGAAGTTGTGGGAGATAAGGATGAACGAGAGAGGTGCGGGTATGCTTTTGCAAAATTGCCATATTTTGCTTTCTATCCGTCAGATATAGATTGGGCGGTCTATATTGCAAGACGGCAAGCACACCATCATCACAGAGAGTAGAAATAAGAGTAGAGATATAGATATGACGACTCAGTCTCTCGAAGGTGCTCATAGGGGTAGGGTGTGTGTGTGCATTCATAGGGGTGAGTGTATGCGTGCATGTATGAGTGCTTGCGTCTGTACCATGTTCAAAAAGGAGTACTCGAAGTATGGAAGTTCATAAGGAATGGATGGCGTACATCACTTGTCGCGTTCGCGTTGCACCCCGGCATGGTGGACCCTGCACGTCGCTCACCGAATGGAACGTGCCTTCATCTTGCGTTCTCGCTCACTTGTGGGACTGCTATTGAGAGCAAACTGATATCCCTCCATCTCCCCGCCCGCGTCATTTACTCCTAGACTAGAAGAGAGAGAGGTCAGCCGAGTGTTAATGAGGTCATACTAACGCTCGAATTTGGCCGGAAAAAAGGGAAACCGACATGTGGGGAACACCTCTTGGGATGACGTGGCGTAGACTAGTCCAATGGAGGAGTTGGCCCATGACCTCCTCACCACTGGCAACCGTTCGTGTGGGTCATGGGGGCCAGCAACGTGGCACAGCTCCCGCAACGCCTCTGGACTCGGCAACCGCGGTGAGCGACACGCTCATCGCCGCTGGACACGCTTGGCTTTAGGATGGCGTGGGTGGCGCTACCTCTATGGCACGACCAGAAGATCAACACCCGGCTTGTCCAGGATGCATGGAGCGCTAAACTGCGCGCGCACCGCGCCGCATCCGTGGAGTGTTCTAGCATGGCCAACTGCATCCCCAGGACCTGAGACCATGTCGGGTCATCTTTCAATGACATGTGGGATCACATGTGAGCAAAGGGCATGTCCAACGTTACCACATCCGCAACTGACTATCCTGGCACACAAAAAACCCACGTCACTCGCGCCATCGCGCGCGTGCGCTCCCAGCCGGCGCCAGCTGCCCACATTCATGCCGTCAGTCTGTATGCCGTCCTTAAGCAGGCTCGCTGCCCGAGGAGCCAACTTCGGCGACTTATTGACACACCTAGACGCTTGGCCTCACCGGAATGTGCTACTTAAAGTGGCAACGCCCAGGAAACTCCACACCATAGTGCATCGTTCTACCTGGCACCACATCCACCATGACGCAAGCAGGAACGCTCTACGGGAGAGCTTATCTTTGGGGATGAAGCTCAAGGTTGCCGCCCTCGCTCAACTCGCCAGTCGCAACGCAATACCAGCGTAGCCGGAAGCGGATGCGACCACACAAGCGGTGACCATGACGGGAGCACCGCCAGCCACGCGTCCTATTTGCCGTCGTCCAACGTTTGGTGGCGCATGTGGTAGGTGAAGCGACAGTGTCAGTGGGAAACAACACCTATGGGATCAGAAGAATCCCTACTATGGTTGCGAGGCGCGGGGAGGTGAGAAGAGTAGGATCAGCAGTCAGTACGAGCAAGCGAGTCGTTTACCCAGGTTCGGGCAGCAAGGATGCGTAACACCCTAGCCCTGCTTTGATGTGTATATCTGTGTTCTTGGATTCTTGGGCTAGCTATAATGAGCGTAACTTGTTCCAGGGTCCGAATCCTTCTCCTGGATGCCTCGGCCCTCCTTTTATACGCAAGGGGATCGCCACAGTGGCACACAGGAGGTGGCATCGGGGTACTGTGGTTAAGCCTATCGCTAGCTATTACGGGACAAGATGCATTTAATGCGCCTCTGACATTTTCCCTTCACTTTATCACCGTTTCGCCCTGCCTTGGCACGCGCCTAGGCCAGCAAGGCGGTGAACGCCATGTAGGCTGGCAGGCAGCTGAGGTGGCGCGGTGGTAGGGCCTTCACGAAGATTTGCATGCCACCACGTACGCATGCGCTGAGTTGGCCGAGAAGCCTCATGCCGACACGCAGGCGCCTGCCCAGCTAGTGGGCTGGCAGCTGCATGGGAGCGGTGGCAGAAGCTCGGTGGGTGCAGGCCCGGCTGTGGCCTCGCGGACGTCCTCGGCAAGGACTTTGTCTGGGCCCCAGCAAGGGTCTTGCCGTGGCGTTGCTGTCGTCCCCGGCAAGGATCTTGCCGGGGGTCTTGTGGGTTTCCTCGGCAAGGATCTCACCGAGGTTCATTGTCTTCTAATCCTCTTCTGATTTGGAATGTTCCTTGTCTTCACAAAGATCTGCATGCCATCACGGAGGCGCCTCCCGAGCCCCGGTCCCAACGCGGTTGGTGACGCTGAAGAAACTGGGGCCCATGGGTGGCGCGCTTCACTGACACCGGGTGAGCTGCCCCGGCAAGAACCTTCTCGGGGCCGTGGGGGTCGCCACGGCAAGGGTCTTGACAGGAGAGTCCACCTCTCCCTCTTGCTCTCTACGTCTCTGTCTTGGCATTGCTTTGACCGTCTTGCGGTTTTGATTTCCTGTCTCTGCCCTGCTTAAGTGTGCTCGTGGGCGCAGCTCTGACTGCCCGTGCACAAATAAGGGGTACAAAAGAGTGCCCCTATTTTGGTACATAGACAGGAGCCCCCAGGCCTGGGCCACACATAAGCATGACACGATGTTGGGCCAGGCCCAGAACGGTGCGCAGGCAGGCGGGGCAGTTTTTACCATGGTAGCTTTCCGTCCACTGCGCTTCCCCACGATCCGTGTTGAATGCGTGACATGGGGGTCGCGCGCGCGGGTGATCGAAGCACGTTTGCGTCATCTTGCGGTGAACAGTAAAGAGACGGCTTGCGTGTCCCTTCGAGACCGTAGGGCCGCCGCTCATTTACTGTCCTTACCTAGGAACCGTTGCTCCACGCGTCCCATTACGCTCGTCTCTGGCGCCACGTACGCCACATGCACGACGCAGAGCGAATGACAGGCGCACGGGATACGGGAAGACATGCGCGCGTGGGTCGATTCCCACGCGCCTTCAATTGGGCGGGGAGGGTGGTCGATGGCCTCGCTCGCTGTCATCTTAATGAGCCGGATTGGCTGAAAGGGGCGGCCGAGCCCCGACCCCGTCCCTTTATAAGGAGGGGAGCGGGAGGAATGGCGCCTCTCAGTCCTTCGTCATCCGCCCCTCCCCATACCTGCTCCTTCCTCCCTTCTATCATGGCGAGAGGGCGCGGTGATGCTTCATCAGTGGCGGCGAGGGTCTCTACTCGACAACATGTCGCTCCTCCCCAAGAGCTTGTGGCGGCAGAGCCAACCGTTAGTGGAAGGGGGAGGGGGCGAGGTCAAGGCCGTCGTGGTGCTCAGGGAAGAGGAGGATAGGGCGGCACTTCGGCCTCGCCTCTGCCAGTGGCCCCTCCCCCGGTGGAGGGCCATGTTGGGGACAACCCCTACGAGTTCTTCATCAGGCTGCACCGGCCGACACGCCGTCGTCTTCGTCTCTCAACCCCATTTGCTCGGGAGATGGACCTGGACCCTCCGCAGGCGTTGAGGTTGCACATGAGGGGTTGTGGGAACAGCGAGACATGGTCCGATGTCGACTTCCCAGCACCTCACGCCATGTACCTTTGCCGTGGGTGGAAAACCTTCGCTCGCAGCCACAGCCTGACGGAGGGGCTCACTCAACATTTCAAATTAATGGAGAGTGGCCTCCTTTCCGTCAAGGTCTTTGGACACTTCGGGACTCGCGTAAGGTGCTGCGTGGAGAGCTCCTCTGATGACGAAGACTCTTCCTCGAGCGGGAGTGACGAGGAGGACAGCGGTAGCGACGACGAGGGTAGCGGGCGGCAGGATGACGGGTCCGACTAGGCGTCGGGCGCGCCGTTCCTGGGCGATACCAGCGACCCCATCATCCGTGTCGCCGGCTCCTTGAACTTCTCGGGGCCGCCTCCTTGGGCGGCTGGCATGGGGAGGCCGGAGAAGGCGAGGAAGGCGAGTGGCGGGTCGTCAAGTCGGAGTACGATGGCACCGACGCCCTCGTAGCGTATTGACGGACCGCTACCTCATCTTGCAGCTCTTCCTCCAGCGCCACCACCGCCAGCCCTCTCCTAGGCGACCGCGGGCATGTTCTCTTGGCGCCTTCTGCTGCTCGTACCTCGTCTAGGCGCTTCCTCCGCCCTTTTGCCTTCTTGTTTCATTTCCTGAGGAGAGGGACAAGAAAGGGATTACGGGCACCTTATCTTTTTCAGTTTTTAAGCCTATGGGCCTTAGTTAGATTTAAAACTTGTAACCTTCCTGTTCACGTTTACATTCCGTACGAATTGTACCTGTATGGAACGTATTAATTGAAAAAGGGTGCTTGCCGGGTCTTGTGGGTGTGTGAGCAAAGCCCATACCAAAGAACAAATCCTTGTTATTTTCAATATAAACACCGTTGCCCGGCAGCAGGTCTTGCCGTTCCCCCACTCCGTTCGTCCATACTCACGCCTTTGGTGGAGGCAGGGATGAAGTGGGGGTGGGCCCCACGCTTGCTTTCTTGCCGCCGCAGCTACAACCATATTCCAAACCAAGAAGTTCTTGGGTGATAGGAACAAAGGGAGCACGACAGCCTTGGAACAAAACGAGGTTCTGTACATTCCAAGCTTCATACGGAAATGCATAACAGGGGATGGGAAAACTTATTTGTATCTGCAGCCCCCGGCAACCCTAGCTTGCCTGAGTGGACCTTTGTGTCTTCAGCCCTCGGCAAGCTTGGCTTGCCGGGTCTGGAGCGCCAGCTTGTTCTCTTCCTTCCACTCGGCTTGGCGGAAACATTGATGTACCCTGCGAACCAAAGAGGATGGATAGGAACAAAGTGACGCATACTCGACCTCTATGCTAGGGGTTAGTCGCTGCTAAGCACTATCAACCCTAACCAAGGGAGAGACTAAATCTAGCATGCATGCTATAACTTAGGGCGCCAGCGCTTCGTTTATTTATGCTTAGGGTCTGCGGCTGGCTTTGTACAGAGGGATACATGCCTTGCCGGCAAGGCTTGTAAAAAAGGTGGCTTGCCGGGGAGCCCGGCAGCCGTGCCTTATGGGTAAAACTTGCGAAGATGCTCGATGTTCCAGGAGTTGCTATTGGAATGGCATCTTCGGTCCCCAGGCGGACTGCGCCAGGCCTGGTTACTCGTGTTACCCGATAAGGGCCTTCCCACTTTGGCGTCAACTTGTGGGAATTCTTGGCCGAGTGAACGCGCCGAAGAACAAGGTCGCCTTCCTCAAAGCTCCGGGCATGAACTCCACGGCTGTGGTAGCGGCGCGAGGCTTGCTGGTAGCGTGCTTCTCTCACAGCCGCCCAAAGACGATCTTCCTCAAGGAACGTTGCGTCATCTTGCCGCAATCGCTCTTGCGCAAGCTCATCATAAGCGAGCACTCGAGGTGACCCATATATGAGTTCTGTGGGGAGAACTGCTTCTACCCCGTAAACCAGGGCAAAGGGTGTCTGGCCGGTGGCTCAATTTGGCGTCGTTCTGATCGACCAAAGAACCATTGGCAACTCATCAATCTAGCGCCTCCCGCTCTTGTGCAGCCTGTCAAAAGTCTTCGTCCTCAGGCCACGTAGCACTTCTGCATTTGCCCTCTCCGCTTGGCCGTTGCTCCGTGGGTGTGCCACGGAAGCAAAACAGACCGTGTTGCCGAGGTCCTCGATATACTGCATGAAGGTGTGGCTTGTGAATTGCGTGCAGTTGTCGGTGATGATCTTGTTCGGCATACCAAAGCGGCAAACTAGCCCCTTGAAGAATTTGACGGCTGACTGTGCGGTCACCTTCCTCACTGCTTCCACCTCCGGCCACTTTGTGAACTTGTCGATTGCAACATACAAGTACTCAAAGCCCCCGACGGCGTGGGGAAAAGGGCCTAGTATGTCGAGCCCCCAGACCGAAAACAGCCAGGAGAGAGGGATTGTTTGCAAGGCTTGAGCTGGCTGATGAAGCTTCTTCAAATGGAACTAGCATGCTTCACACTTGGTTACTAGTGTCGTCGCATCCTGGAGGGCAGTGGGCCAGAAGAAACCTTGCCGGAAAGCCTTGCCAGCAAGGGCCCTTGACCCTATGTGGGAGCCGCATATGCCTCCATGTATCTCTGCCAACAGCTCTAGTCCTTCCTCCCGGGAGATGCACTTCAATTTCACCCCATTCAGTCTTTTTATGTACAGAACCTTGTCAACGAACTGGTACAGAGCGGACTGGCGGGCTACTTTCTCTGCTTCTTCCTGCTCCTCAGGAAGCTCCCCTATTTGGAGGAATCGAACGGTGTGTTGCACACATGCTGGAGCCTGTGGCTCGACGGCAAGGACCAAAGGCATCTCTTCTGCCGCGGGAACGGTTGCCTCCGCGTCAAGGGCTTGGCGACCCGCCGGAGCCAGTTGTCCCACAGTAGGCTCGGCGTCCATGGCAACTCCTTCGCCGGCAGCTCCGGGGACCTTGGTGGGGAAGTACTTGCCGTGGCCTAGCTTCCTCTGCTTGTTCTGCTCTGTTGATGGTTCAACAGATGGTTGAGTTAACCAAAGCACAAAAGTACATGGCTCCACAGGTAGCTTGAGGGCAGCGCGCTTTGACAGGTAATCGGCGACGTCATTCTCCATGCGGGGAACATGCTATGCCTGTATACCGTCAAAGCGCTCCTCTAGTTTCCTCACTTCATCCACGTAAGCTTCCATCAACGGGCTCTGGTAATCCTTGTTGATCTGCCTGACGACAAGCTGCGAATCACCCCTGACGATGAGCTTCTTCACTCTGAGGTCTTCCGCGATCCTGAGACCAGCAAGCAATCCCTCCTACTCAGTAGTGTTGTTCGTCGACATCTCCCTGGGAAAGTGCATTTGGATCACGTACTTGAGGTGCTCTCTGGTGGGTGCGACGAGCAGCACACCAGCGCCGGCGCCTTGTAGCGAGAAGGCTCCATCAAAGTACATGATCCAATTGCGACTCATTCCCTTGCCGGGAAGAGTGGTCTCCTGGACCTCTTCGTTGGGTGTCGAGGTCCATTCAACAACGAACTCTGCCAAGACTCTGCTCTGAATCATCGAGGTGCTTTCGAATTTCAAGCCAAAACCTGACAGCTCCAGGGCCCATTCCACAATCCTCCCCATTGCATCTGGGTTATGCAGTATCTGTTGCAACGGGAGGCGGGTGACAACGGTGATCTCGTGTGCTTGGAAGTAATGATGCAGCTGCCTCGAGGCCACGAGGAGGCCGAAGAGCAATTTCGGCACACCGGAGTACCTCGACCTAGCCCCCTGCAAGAGGGAGCTGACGAAGTAAACTGGGTGCTGCACCATCCTCTTCTTCTGCACCACTTCATCTAGTCGCGCATGCGCTGTCGCAACAGTGTCAGTCCTTGTCGGGGACTCAGTCTTGCCAGGACCGAGCCCTGCTAGGGAGGGTTCTGGCTCACCATCTGTCGGCTTTGCCGCTGCTGCCGCCTCTTCGTCGAATTCCCTCTGTGCCACCAGTGCGGCGCTAACCACTTGATTCGTTGCCGCTAGGTACAACAGCAATGGTTCTTGTGGTTTAGGTGCAACCAGCACTAGGGTAGAGGAGAGGTACTTCTTCAAATCCTGTAGCGCTGCCTCGGCCTCCGGGGTCCACTCCATGGGGCCCGCAAAAGGGAAGGGCACACTCCGCGGACTTGGAGATGAATCTGCTCATGGCGGCAACGCAGCCAGTGAGCCAACGCACGTCCTTGATCCGCTTAGGTGCCTCAATCTGCTCGATGGCCTTGATCTTGTCTGGGTTCGCCTCAATTCCGCGCTACGACACAAACAACCCGAGAAGCTTGTCGGACGGGACACCGAAGGCACACTTCTCAGGGTTCAGCTTGAGGTTGATCTTGCGTAGGTTTGCAAACGTTTCCTCCAGATCTTGCACAAGTGTTGCTTTGTCCTTGGTTTTGACCACTATGTCATCCATATAAGCTTCCATATTTCTATGTAGCTGGGGCTCAAAACCAATTTGGACTGGTCTTGCAAAAGTCGAGCCAGCACTCTTCAACCCGAAAGGCATCCGTAAAAAGCAATACGTACCACATGGGGTGATGAATGACGTCTTGTCTTCATCTTCTCTGGTCATGAAGATCTGGTGGTACCCTGAGTAGACGTCGAGGAACGATAGCAGGTCACACCCAGCCGTGGAGTCAACAATTTGGTCGATGCGCGGCCATGGGAAAGGATCTTTTGGACAAGCTTTATTGATATCTCTTTAATCAATACACAGCCTCCACTTCCTGTTTGCCTTATGCACCACTACTTGATTGGCCAGCCACGTCGGATGGAGCACTCCCCTTACCAAGCCTGCCGCCTCTAGCTTCCTGATCTCTTCTGTGATGAAGTCCTACCTCTCCAGAGCTTGCTTCCTGACCTTCTGCTTGACAGGCCGTGCATGAGGACAGACAACAAGATGGTGCTCAATCACTTCCCTGGGAATGCTAGGGATGTCGGATGCTTGCCATGCAAACACATCGACATTCGCCAACAGGAAAGTGACGAGCTCGCTTTCCTATTTGTCGTCGAGGGTGGAGCTTATGGTAAAAGATCCTTCCGTGCCGTCCTCCTTGATGGACACCTTCTTGGTCTCTGGTGGTGCAACTCTGGACTTCTTGCTCTTGCCGGCGGAGCTCTCTGGCACGTCCTCGATAGAAGCACAACACCCCTAAGAGGTGCGCTTGCCGGAGTGGGTGCGAGGAGTCTCGCCGGTCCTCTTTCCTCCTGGGGCTCCAACGGCAGGAGTAGGTGCCTTGGTGGCAGCTGCTGCAACCGCTTCCCGGTAGAGTTGGTCAGCGCAAATCAACGCATCTTTCTTGTCGGAGGGGACGGTGATGATGCTCATCGGCCCGGGCATCCTCAGCGTGTTGTAGGCGTAGTGAGAAACCACCATGAACTTGGCCAGTGCCGGGCGGCCGAGGATCCCGTGGTAGGGCAAGGGGATCTCGGCTACATCGAAGACAATCATCTTCGTCCTGTAGTTCAAATCGCCTCCAAACGTCACAGGCAGCGTGACCTTTCCCTTCGGCTGACTCCTCCTCGGGTTGACCCCTTGAAACGTGTCCGTCTCCTCGAGGTCTCCATCAGGGATTTGCAGCCTCTTGATCACAACAGGCGAGATCAAGGTTAGACCGGCCCCGTCGTCGACTAGCATCTTTGTGTAGGACCTTGAAGTATGTCTAGAGGGGGGTGATTAGACTACTTGACCAATTAAAAACTTAACCTTTTCCCAATTTTAGACTTTGGCAGATTTTAGCTATCTTTGGACAAGTCAAGCAATCTTCACACAATTCAAGCAAGCATGCAAAGAGTATATGAGCAGCGGAAAGTAAAGCATGCAACTTGCAAGAATGTAAAGGGAAGGGTTTGGAGGATTCCAACGCAATTGGAGACATAGATGTTTTTGTCGTGGTTCCGATAGGTGGTGCTATCGTACATCCACGTTGATGGAGACTTCAACCCACGAAGGGTAACGGTTGCGCAAGTCCAAGGAGGGCTCCGCCCACGAAGGGTCCACGAAGAAGCAACCTTGTCTATCCCACCATGGTCGTCGCCCACGAAGGACTTGCCTCACTAGCGGTAGATCTTCATGAAGTAGGCGATCTCCTTGCCCTTACAAACTCCTTGGTTCAACTCCACAATCTTGTCGGAGGCTCCCAGGTGACACCTAGCCAATCTAGGAGACACCACTCTCCAAGAAGTAACAAATGGTGCGTTGATGATGAACTCCTTGCTCTTGTGCTTCAAATGATAGTCTCCCCAACACTCAACTATCTCTCATAGGATTTGGATCTGGTGGAAAGAAGATTTGAGTGGAAAGCAACTTGGGGAAGGCTAGAGATCAAGATTCATACGGTAGGAATGAAATATCTTGGCCTCAACACATGAGTAGGTAGTTCTCTCTCAGAAAATGTAAGTTGGAAGTGTAGGTTTGTTGGCTCTCTCCACAAATGAAGAGGAGGTGGAGGGGTATATATAGCCTCCACACAACATCTAACCGTTACACACAATTTACCAAACTCAGTGGGACCGAATCAACAAACTCGATCGGACCGATTTAGTAAATCTAGTGACCGTTAGGGTTTTCGGAGGGACCGACATGCAACTCGGTAGGACCGATATGGTTAGGGTTAGGGCATAATGTAAACTCGATGAGACCGATTACACAAACTCGGTGAGACCGGTTTTGGTAATTAGCTAACCATAGAGTTGGTCAGGTAAACTCGGTTGGACCGATTCACTCTTTTCGGTGAGACCGAAATGTTACGAAAGGGAAACAGAGAGTTTACATTGCAATCTCGGTGGGACCGATCGCTCACTTCGGTTAGAGTGAAACGTTACGAAGGGAAATAGAGAGATTACAATCCCATCTCGGTGAGACCGAGATCCCTATCGGTGAGACCGATTTGCCTATGGTTTGTGGCAGTGGCTATGACATTTGAACTCGCTGGCGCCGGATAGAAAGAATCGATGGGACCAATTTTGACTTTGAGTTTAGGTCGTATGTGGATGTGAGAAAGTAGTTGAGGGTTTTTGGAGTATATCACTAAGCACTTGAAGCAAGAGGCTCATTAAGCAACACCTCATCCCTCCTTGATAGTATTGGCTTTTCCTATAGACTCAATGTTATCTTGGATCACTAAAATGTAAAATGTAGAGTCTTGAGCTTTTGAGCTTGAGCCAATCCTTTGTCCTTAAAGTTTTGAGGGATCCACTTTCATCATCCGTGCCATTCCATTCATTGAGCTTTCCTGAAATATTTGTCTTGGAATAGCATTAGCTCAATGAGCTATATGTTGTTATGAATTACCAAAACCACCTAGGGATAGTTGCACTTTCAATCTCCCCCTTTTTGGTAATTGATGACCACATATAGATCAAAGCTTCGACAAGTGATAATAAGATTGAAAAACATCATCGCTTTGAGAAGTATGTGATAAGCAAGAGCTCCCCCTAAATTTGTGCATAGTTTAAGATTTGCTTTGGACTGCAAATGCACAAGGAATTAGGCTCATGGGTTACTCTTCCATGTCACATACATCTTGGTGGAGCGCTCAAAATAATAAAGATTGAATACATGCACTCATCACCAAGCAAAGTGAATGAACATATAAGGATAAGTAAGATAATATCATCTGACAAGCATAAGTGTAGCTTATGATCAAACACATGATCATCAATGTCTCACAGATAATAGCATAAAGTCTCAAGCAATCAAAAGCAAACAAAGTTCAACCAAGAAGACAAGAGAGAACAAAAGCGAACTCTCTCTCTCTCTTGAAGCCTATGATCTATACATTTTTCTCCCCCTTTGGCAACAAGTTACCAAAAAGTTCCTAGAAAATGCATAGTACGATATGTTTCTCAGGCTTGGTCTTCAGGTGGTGGTGTAGAGATGGCTCCTTGGACGAAGGCTTCAGTTGATGTGGATGGAGCTGAAGGAGTTGGTGCTGGAGCTGGTTGCACTAGAGCTATAGGAGCTGTAGCTGGTGCAGATGAAGTGGCTCTGGTGTCTGTCACAGGCACTGCAGCTGATCTCTGAGCTCTAGGCACTCTGGCAAATGCATCAGTGGTTGTCTTGCCCTTCCTCTCCTGCATGTCATCCTGTAGCTACTCCACAACTGACTGAATCTCAGTTACTTTGACATCTAAATCATAGAATTTTTGTTCCATGATTCTTTCCAGGCTCTCCTAGTTTTGAGTTAGGGTGGCCAACCCCTTCTCAATCCTCGATGTTGATGCTATCAAGTAACCAAGCTGCTCCTGCTGCCATCATCTAAAGTGCTAGAGGGACTAGTGCCCTCACTCATGTGAATCTTCTCTTCTTCCCTGTTCTAGCTGTCACTTTGGTCTGACATGCTGCAAACACTGACTGCTGACCCTGTGAATAGTTATAGATGAGATAGAGTGGATGAGCATCACAAAATGCAGAGATTTTTGCAAAAGAATGATTCAAAAACTTAGTTTAGTTTTCCATAGAAAGCATTTCGGATCAACCGATTTTCAAACTCGGTGATACCGAAGCAGTTTTGGAACCTAAGCAAGTGAACTCGGTCAGACCGAGTCACAGTTCGGTGGCACCGAGACTGCTAGGGTTTCACAAAGTTCTAAAATCGGTCACACGGGTTAGCAATTCTCGGTCAGACCGAGAGTTACTAGTGCAATGGCGTTAGCCGAATCGGTGGGACCGAGTTTTTCAACTCAGTGGGTCCGAGATGGTTTCGGCGGAAACCTAACCCTAAATTTTCAAATCACATCTATTCTAAGGATTGTGTTGACTGGATAGAGGTGTTTCAATCGTGGCAAGAATCATAATGAACACAATGTGATGAGAATCAGACAAGGATAGAACTGTGATCGAGTTCATACCCTAGTTTAGCGATGAACTCGCTACGGCAGCAACGGCGGAGTTGAAATCCATTGATGGCGGTGGAGACCAGCGACAGGAGGAGGCTGGCGACGAAGTCGACGATCTGGAGACCTAGTAGGCAGAGCGAGCTATGCGCGGGCGAAGTGGTTTGGAGAAAGTTTTCCAAATTTTGCCCGTGTGTATATATAGCCCGACACTGTCGGTGTGACCGAGTGGAACGACTCGGTGGCACCGAGATGCATAAATGTTGACAGTTACAGCAACTCGGTGTGACCGAAAAGTTCAAATCGGTTGCACCGAGATGGAAAACCTAGATCGACTTGGTGATCTCGGTATGACCGAAATGGAAGAATCGGTCAGACCGAAAATCACAAAGAAGTTTTGGAAGTTTAAGTCCATGACGAATCGGGGACTCCGAGTGCTCCTCACACAGAGTGGTTCGAATCTGACTTGATCAAATTTTATGATGTAGCATGAATTGAGTTTGAGACGAGAAAAGCATAGATAGCTAGAGAAGGTTCTAAGGCGTTCTTGTCCATCCACTTGGCCAAAGAAAAAGAACCAATCAATCAAAGCAACAAGTGGATGTCCTTGAATGAGTAAAATATGCAACCAACATGCTCACACAATAAAATGGCAAATGAAATATGTGGCAAGACATGCACAACCAATTCTAGCATCTATCAAACAATTGGCAATGACTAGGTCATCTATATATGAGTATATTGACTTAGGAGTCAAATGAGAACATTTGATCATAGGTCATACTCATCATTTAAGCTCAAGTGGGGTTACCACTTTTACATAACGCATTGATGTGTTCACATCATTAGAGTCGCTTTGACTTAATTCTTAGAGTTAAGCTCCCTCTAGATGTGAGATCCCCCCTTAGAGGGATTTACTGACCTTGGATTTTGTCGATGATGACTTCATGTAGGTGTTGAAGATGTGTATGCTCAATGTTGATGTAGATCATTTGGAGCAATCCTTTGGAGTGAGTTGCACTTTCAATACCTACATGGGTTAGTCCCACAAGGAACAAACAAGAATATCCATAGACATAGAGTGATGCACACACAAGATGATGTCCATGAAAACGTTAGGTTACCTTGTCCCTTGCCTTACCAACATGAGGGTTTGTGACTCCTTGAACTAGTGCAAGATATGGAAGTTGATTGCACTTGTCCTTGCCATAATAATATGAGTGAAGAATGTTGGCGGAGTCACCCTCAAGAACACTCTAGTTCTTCTTCTTCAGGATCCACATCATCTTGATGGGAATCCTTGGAGTTGTAGTTGTACTTGATGAAGTAGAACTTGACGTAGTCTTGGGATCCCACTTGACCAAGGCCTTAGGTGCTTCTTCAAATGCATCAATCTCCTCTTGAAGCTTGTCCTTGCCATTGTTCTTGTGGTCATGTGGTGGAAGATCATCTTGTGCTTGTGTTCCCTTGAAGGAAGTAGGATCATACTTCTCTTGTTGAGGAACAAACTTCGTCTTGGGGTATTGATCTTCTTCCCACTCAACTCCATTGGCATTGAACTTTCGTTCAAAACCAACACCTTGATTCTTCCGGTGCCTTCCTTGCTTGCATACAATTTCCTCGAATTGCTTACTCCCAGCAAGGCTCTTGTATACACCTTTCTCTATAATTCCCTTCAATAAGCTATTTTCTTGCTCAAGTGTAACTTGGCTAAGAGAATCATTAGTGGAACCAAGAGAACTACTAGAAGCAACAATATTGGATTTGACATTATTATTGTTACTACTAGTGGAAGAATCTTTCTTGTACTTGTTACTGGACTTGAATTGAGGCATGTAAGTAGATAAGAGTAAACTCTTGGCAATGTAAGAAGAACTTTTCTTGCGGACATTGATTGCCTTTAAGAACTCATGCTCTTGCTCAAGATTGAGCTTTTCAAAGCGTAACTTCTCATGAGCCCTTAAAAGTTCTCGATGATCTTCGAAGATAGTTTCATGAGCTAACTTAAGAGTGTTTAGTTCTTTAGTTAGAAGCTCAATCTTCTCCTTATCATTGTCATTCGTTTTATCTTGATTAGCATGATTAATTGATGTTTCATCATAGTATTCATCACTAGAGTTGTCAACAAGTAAATCATCATCACCTAGCAAGTCATCTTCATCACTATTGAAATCAACATACTTGGGGTGTGTTACCTTAGGACCTTTGGCCATGAAGCATCTTCCAATTCCTTCATTTGGTGAATCAAATATGTCATAGGAGTTGGTTGACACAAGTGCTAGACCGGCAACACCTTCATCTTGAGTATATTCGGAGTCAGAGTGATAGCTTCTCTTGGAGTAATTTTCAAAGTCGGAGCCGGATACCCATTCACCAGCATGAGCTTAATTTCTTTGTTTTGTGTAGCTCTTTGATGACTTGTCCTTCCTTTCTGAATCCTTGCTTCTCCGTGAGGGTCTTCGTTCATAACGATCATCTCTACTCCTTCTCTCTCTTGGAGGTGATTCTTCTCTTCTACTTCTTCTTTTTGGAGAGTCTTCTCTTCTCTTGTAGGGTGCCGTACACTCATTGGAATAGTATCTGGGTCTCCCACAATTGTAGCAATTGCGCTCTCGACTAGAAGATCTTTTGTCATTATAGGACCTTGACTTAGAGCTTCTTTCTTTGCTTCTACTCTTGTAGAATTTGTTGAAGTTCTTCACCATTAAGCTCAATTCTTCATTGAAGGTTTGTTTCCCACTTGATGATGTGGGGGCTTCACATGAGGCTTTGTAAGCACCACTTGACTTGTTGTGAAGTTCCTCCTTATCCTTGAGTGACATCTCATGAGCAACAATTCTTCCAATGACTTCCGTTTGCTTGAGATCTTTGTAATTTGTCATCATTTGGATCAACGTGCACACGGTATCATACTTTCCATCCAATGCTCTTAAGATATTCTTGATGATGAATCTGTCGGTCATCTCTTCACTTCCTAAGCCGGCAATCTCATTTGTGATAAGAGCAAGCCTAGAGTACATTTCAGCGACACCTTCACCATCCTTCATTTTGAACTTGTCAAGCTGACTTTGGAGGACATCCAACTTGGATTCCTTGACGGAGTCGGTACCTTCATGCATATCAATCAAAGTATCCCAAATTTCCTTTGCATTCTCAAGACGGCTGATTTTGTTGAGTTCTTCGGGTCACAAGCAATTGAAGAGGACATCACAAGCTTGAGCGTTGTATTGCAGCATCTTCAATTCATCCGCACTAGCTTCACGGTTCAACTCTTTCCCATCAAAGAATTCACCTTGCAAGCCAATACACACAGTAGCCCAAACGGTGGGGTTATGTCCGAGAATATGCATTTTCATCTTATGCTTCCAACTAGCAAAATTAGTACCATCAAAGTAAGGACCTCTACGGTGATAATTTCCCTCGCTAGACGCCATACTCTCCTAGGTTGTGAAACCAAGGCTATGACCACCAAAAGCTATGGAAATCAAAGAAAATGGAGACCAAGGCTCTGATACCACTTGTAGGACCTTGAAGTATGTCTAGAGGGGGGTGATTAGACTACTTGAGCAATTAAAAACTTAACCTTTTCCCAATTTTAGACTTTGGCAGATTTTAGCTATCTTTGGACAAGTCAAGCAATCTTCACACAATTCAAGCAAGCATGCAAAGAGTATATGAGCAGCAGAAAGTAAAGCATGCAACTTGCAAGAATGTAAAGGGAAGGGTTTGGAGGATTCAAACGCAATTGGAGACATGAATGTTTTTGTCGTGGTTCCGGTAGATGGTGCTATCGTACATCCACGTTGATGGAGACTTCAACCCACGAAGGGTAACGGTTGCGCGAGTCCATGGAGGGCTCCACCCACGAAGGGTCCACGAAGAAGCAACCTTGTCTATCCCACCATGGCCGTCGCCCACGAAGGACTTGCCTCACTAGCGGTAGATCTTCACGAAGTAGGCGATCTCCTTGCCCTTACAAACTCCTTGGTTCAACTCCACAATCTTGTCGGAGGCTCCCAAGTGACACCTAGCCAATCTAGGAGACACCACTCTCCAAGAAGTAACAAATAGTGCGTTGATGATGAACTCCTTGCTCTTGTGCTTCAAATGATAGTCTCCCCAACACTCAACTCTCTCTCATAGGATTTGGATCTGGTGGGAAGAAGATTTGAGTGGAAAGCAACTTGGGGAACGCTAGAGATCAAGATTCATATGGTAGGAATGAAATATCTCGGCCTCAACACATGAGTAGGTAGTTCTCTCTCAGAAAATGTAAGTTGGAAGTGTAGGTTTGTTCTGATGGCTCTCTCCACGAATGAAGAGGACGTGGAGGGGTATATATAGCCTCCACACAAAATCTAACCGTTACACACAATTTACCAAACTCGGTGGGACCGAATCAACAAACTCGGTCGGACCGATTTAGTAAATCTAGTGACCGTTAGGGTTTTCGGTGGGACCGACATGCAACTCGGTAGGACCGATATGGTTATGGTTAGGGCATAACGTAATCTCGGTGAGACCGATTACACAAACTCGGTGAGACGGATTTTGGTAATTAGCTAACTAGAGAGTTGGTCAGGTAAACTCGGTGGGACCGATTCGCTCTTTTTGGTGAGACCGAAATGTTACGAAAGGGAAACAAAGAGTTTACATTGCAATCTCGGTGGGACCGATCGCTCACTTCGGTTAGACCGAAACATTACGAAGGGAAACAGAGAGATTACAATCCCATCTCGGTGAGACCGAGATCCCTATCGGTGAGACCGATTTGCCTAGGGTTTGTGGCAGTGGCTATGACATTTGAACTCGGTGGCGCCGGATAGAAAGAACTGGTGGGACCGATTTTGACTTTGAGTTTAGGTCGTATGTGGATGTGAGAAAGCATTTGAGGGTTTTTGGAGCATATCACTAAGCACTTGAAGCAAGAGGCTCATTAAGCAACACCTCATCCCTCCTTGATAGTATTGGCTTTTCCTATAGACTCAATGTGATCTTGGATCACTAAAATGTAAAATGTAGAGTCTTGAGCTTTTGAGCTTGAGCCAATCCTTTGTCCTTAATGTTTTGAGGGATCCACTTTAATCATCCATGCCATGCCATTCATTGAGCTTTCCTGAAATATTTGTCTTGGAATAGCATTAGCTCAATGAGCTATATGTTGTTATGAATTACCAAAACCACCTAGGGATAGTTGCACTTTCACTTTATCACCTTGAGGTTGCGGATCATTGGTGAAACCAACAACGGCAAGCACCCGACCGCAGTAGTGCGGTCAGAAAGGTCCTCGGTGTTGAAGATGATAGGCATGATGGACCACCTCAGCAGCTTCCGTGCGTCGAGTGATGGCTCCACCGTCATGATCTCATGCGCCCACTGATGAGGATACAGACCTAGGGTAGGGTCACAGTCCTGACCTATACGCCCTACCCAAGGTTACTACCGTAGAAGCAAAGAAGCTCAAGAGACAACAGAGGGTACCCAGTAAAGGGGTCGAGTGCAATCCACTCGACAAATGAACCACTCGGGTACCCCTCCTTTCTGAAGTCACACGACCAGTCAACCACTCAACCATACAATGAACCACTCGACCTACTGAAGACCAGAAGCCACTCAGAACAGCAACAGGCGAGCATTCACTCCATAGTCTTTAAGGTCATTAAAGGCACTTAAGGCTAACGTTACCAATAACGCCTCAATCTTTATGTACATTCAACCCTCTGTAACAGGGGATGGCTAGGGTCATGGCGGACTGTATATAAGCCACCCCCTCCTATGGGACAAGGGTTCGCACCCCTGTAACACACACACACACACATTCATACATTCCTGTCGACCACCTCCGGGCTCCGAGGCGTAGGGCTTTTACCTCCTCCGAGAGGGGCCTAAACTCGTAAACACTTGCGTACAACCTTGTCGTAGCTAGGACCTTGCCTCTCCATACGTACCCCCTATACTTACAGTCAGACTTAGTACCACGACAGTTGGCGCCCACCATGGGGCAAAGCGTCTTAGCGACCTCCGGCGAGGTGGCGATTTGGTCATGGGTCGCAAGATCCGGCTCAGCGCGCTCATCTTCATCGCCGATGATTCCGCCTAGCTCCAGGAGGCTCCCCTCGATGTCGAGGCACTTCCGGCTCGCGGCTCGATGCACTTCCGTGCGAGCTCCTGCGGCGTCCTCCTCAGGCAGCCATCTTCACCATACTAGTCGGTCATCGTGTTGTCGACTCATTCCGCTGGACGCCACCGTAAGCGGTCTGGCCGTTCGCAGCTCCAACGATGGGTGAGACACACGATGGCTCGTCAAACCTTCACCTCCCCCAAGTCACGGCTATTGAGCCCTACATGTATTCTCGTGGATTGGTCGATCTGTTGACTGATTTCATAGATCCCGCGGCGTAAGTCTTCATGGTCGACTCCCATCATGGTCCGCCTAGCTTCCGTCGCAGCGGTGACGGCGGCAGGAGCGCCAGGCCATCACTCGACCACGAAGAGTACGAGCCCCAACCTCTCAGCTCGCAGCAGAGGAAGGAGCTGCACCGCCGCAACGTGGAGGCTCTGCAGACCCCGATCATAGGGGAAACCGCCGAGGCCCGGGCCTTGGAGGCAGTGCGCCTGGCCACTCTGGCTGAGTGCACTCGTCTAGAGAATCTCCAACATTCTCTCGACGAGCGTGCTCATCGACTGATTCCTGAATCCAGTCGATGCGCATGACAGTTATTTCCGCCGGAAACTCAGGTATTCCGTACACCAATTCAAAATTTGGCAGCGGCTGCGCGTATTGCAGAGTCTATTTATCCATCCCGATCAGAGGCTGGGAGAGGCCTGGAATAGATCAGGGCGTTGCTCAAAGCAGCGGGAGACCAGAACTCCATTATATCCCAATAGCGGAACAGAATCCAGAGCAGATCAGTGAGAGCGGACACCGTTCAGTCGGCTCACAGTCCAAGGTCCCCTTTGCGACGGGGAGGCCGTGATCACCATCGGGATCGGTACTTGGGAAGGGCTCATGGCGAATATGATCGTGAGTACGCCTGCGACAACTACCGTCGAGCGCCTTCGCCCCTTCCGAGGAACGGGTCATACGCGCCTCGGCGCAATGACGACAGGCGTCCGTACGGGAATGACCGCAGAGTTCCAGTCGACCCCAGAGAACCTGGCTTTGACGCAATGTCCGTCCTTGTGCAAGGTCTAGTCGACCGGAACAGAGCATACAGACAAGGGCTGGATCGGGATAGACCTACTGGAGGCAGAGTCCACGTTTCCGGCCCCGAGTGTTTTGGAAGGGCCATCAGAGGTGCTGAGATACCCCATAACTTCAGATTGGCGACTGGCGTGAGTAAGTTTATGGGCGAGTCGAAGCCCGATACTTGGCTTCAAGATTACCGAGTGGTTGTGCACATCAGCGGTGGCAAGGATGAGGTGGCCATGAAGCACCTTCCTCTGATGCTTGTAGGGTCTCCCAGAGCTTGGCTGACTCAGTTGGCCCCTGGGAGTATTTTGAGTTGGGATGAGTTAGCCCGAGTGTTCACCAGAACGTTTGAGGGAAATTGCAAGAGACCAGCCGGTCTACCAGAGCTGCAGCATTGCATGCAGAAACGGAATGAAACCCTAAGGGACTATATCCAGAGATGGATCATGCTGCACCACACAGTGGAAAATGTGTCTGATCACCAAGCAGTCTGTGCCTTCAAGGAAGGCGTTCGCTACAGGGAGCTTGTCCTGAAATTCGGTCGGACAGGAGATATGTCCTTGACTCGGATGATGGAGATTGCTACCAAATATGCTAACAATGAAGAGGAAGACCGACCCCGGATTGGCAAGCACAAAACAGTCACCCAGGACATCGGGGGAGGAAATTCCAGTCGGAAGCAGAAGCGAAAGGCTGAGGCAGAAGGTCCTGTCGAGGCAGCGGTGTTAAATCAAGGAAAGTTCAAAGGGAAACCTAAAGGTCCCTGGACCCCTAAGAAGGTGAAAGATCAGGAAGGAAATGATGTGTTGGATTTACCGTGTCACATTCACACCAAGAAGGATGAGGAGGGAAATCTGATTCTCCCCAAGCATACCACTCGACAATGTCGACTCCTTATTCAGAGCTTCCAAGAAAGTAAATCTAGTGGCAAGGACAAAGAGCCTGAGAAGGAAGAAGAGGATAAGGACGATGCCGGTGGTTATCCCAATGGCAATGCCACCTTGGTGATGTTTGCCGATATTGAGAGCAAAAGTCGACTGAAGGTCATTAACAGAGAAGTAAACATGGTTGCTCCGGCAACACCGAGATATCTAAAGTGGTCAAAGGTCCCTATTACATTCGAATAGTCCGACCACCTGGCACGCGTACCTACCTCTGGGCTGCAGGCGCTGGTGGTTGACCCAGTCACGGGGGGCACCCGACTGACTAAGGTCCTGATGGATGGTGGCAGTGGTCTGAATATCCTGTATGCTGAAGCTCTCAAAGGAATGGGCATCCTGATGTCCAAACTCAGCCAGAGTAACATGCGATTGCATGGCATCATTCCAGGAAAGAAAGCCGAATCACTCGACCAAATCACTCTTGATGTGGTTTTCAGCGATGAGAAGAATTTCCTTAAGGAGAAGTTGACGTTTGAGGTAGTGGATTTCCAGAGTGCATATCATGCCATTCTAGGCAGACCTGCTTATGCTAGCTTTATAGCTCGACCGTGCTATGTTTACCTCAAGATGAAGATGCCTGGCCCCAGAGGCATGATAACGGTTTCCGGTAACCGTCAGAGAGCAGAAGATTGTCTTCAAGATAGAGCAAAAATAGCAGATGAGCAGATGGCAGCGGTGGAGTTCCAAGAATATCAGAAGACAACAGATCGAGTGATTTGCTGTGTGCTAAGAGGCCTGCTTCAAAGTCAGCATTTCAGTCAGCCGGAGAGACCAAGCCAGTTCATGTTCACCCGACCGATCCCAATGCTGCTCCGACCCATATCTCGTGGACACTCGACAGCAAACAGGAAGAAGCGCTCATCCATTTCCTCCGTGAGAACTGGGACACTTTGCATGGAAACCGTCTTACATGCCAGGTGTGTCCAGGGAATTGGCTGAGCACCGTTTGCGAGTCAATCCAAAAGTAAAACCCGTCAAAGCGTACCTCTGTCGGTCCGCCACGGAGAAGAGAAAAGCCATTAGCGAGGAAGTGGCTCGACTCCTGGCTGCTGAGTTTATCAGCGAGATATACCACTCCGAGTGGCTGGCCAATGTCGTTATGGTTCCCAAGAAATATGATTCACTTCGAATGTGTATTGACTTCAAACACATCAATCGGGCCTGCCCGAAAGATCATTTCCCTCTACCCCGCATCGACCAGATTGTTGACTCAACTGCGGGATGTGAGAGACTGTCCTTCCTGGACGCTTATTCCGGGTACCATCAGATCCAACTGTATGGACCTGATGAGATAAAAACGGCTTTCATCACCCCGTTCGGGTGTTTTTGCTATGTTACTATGCCCTTCGGCCTCAAGAATGTTGGTGCCACATTCATGCACATGATTCAGAAGTGCCTGCTCACTCAAATCAGTCGGAATGTGGAAGCATATATGGACGACATAGTGGTTAAGTCACGCAAAGGTTCCGACCTACTGACTGACATAGTTGAAACCTTTGCCAACCTGAGAAGGTACGATATCAAGCTTAACCCATCTAAGTGCACATTTGGAGTTCCAGGGGGAAAGTTACTCAGTTTCCTTATTTCCGAACGAGGGATCGATGCAAACCCAGAGAAGATTGGCACAATCCTCCAAATGAAGCGCCCAGTGCGCCTGCACGACGTTCAGAAGCTTATTGGTTGCTTGGCCGCTTTGAGCCGATTCATCTCTCGCCTTAGTGAAAATGCACTACCTCTTTACCGACTGATGATGAAGTCCGACAAATTCGAGTGGAGTGACGAAGCTGAAGCAGCGTTTAAAGAGCTCAAAGCCCTGCTTTCCACCCAGCCGGTGCTTGCTGCTCAAGTTAGCAAGGAGCCTCTGTTGCTTTACATCACAGCCACAGGACAAGTTGTTAGCACAGTGCTCATGGTCGAGTGGTAAGAAGAAGGCAAGGCCTTCAAAGTTCAGCGCCCCGTGTATTACATCTCAGAAGTCTTAACCCCATCCAAGCAGAGATATCCTCATTACCAGAAGCTTGTTTATGGGATTTACCTGACCATGAAGAAAGTTGCACATTATTTCTCTGATCATTCAATATCAGTCGTCAGCAACGCTCCTTTGTCAAAGATCCTGAATAACAGAGATGAAACTGGTCGAGTGGAAAAGTGGGCGATTGAACTTCTTCCTTTGGATATCAAATTTGAGGCAAAGAAGGCCATTAAGTCTCAAGCAATTGCAGACTTCCTCGCAGAGTGGACTGAACAGCAACAGCCTATTCAAATTCAGTCAAAACATTGGACCATGTTCTTTGATGGGTCCAAGATGTTGAATGGCTCTGGTGCGGGAGTGGTTTTAGTGTCTCCACGAGGAGAGAAGCTCAGTTATGTCCTTCAGATTCACTTTGACTCTTCAAACAATGAAGCAAAGTATGAAGCTCTTTTATATGGGTTGTGTATGGCCATTTCACTCGGCGTCCGACGCCTATGGCGACTCAGATTTGGTGGTTAACCAAGTGATGAAGGAATGGGATGTCAGGAGAACCGCAATGACAGGTTACTGCAATGCAGTGAGGAAGCTGGAAAAGAAGTTTGAGGGATTGGAGCTCACCACATACCGCGAATCAAAAATCAAGCTTCTGATGATCTGGCGAAGATAGGTTCCACTCGGAAGCCAATCCCCAGCAATGTGTTCTTGGATCATCTCCATACCCCGTCAGTACAATAAGATCCCTTCAAGGAAGAGCCCCCACAACTGACCCGACTGAGGTAGAGATTCCAGCCATAGTCGACCTGATCATGGAAGTCTTAGTGATCACTCCCGATTGGACGGTCCCATACATCGCATACATTCTCAGAAAAGAGCTCCCAGAGGACAAAGACGAGGCTCGCTAGATAGTCCGTCGATCCAAAGCATTCACCGTGATAAAAGGGTAGCTTTACAAGGATAGTGTCACAGGAGTTGCACAACGCTGCATCACCCCAGAAGAAGGTCAGATGATCCTAAATGATATCCACTCGGGACCTGTGGTCATCATGCGTCCTCTCAGACCATTGTGGTCAAAGCATATCGAGCAGGGTTTTATTGGCCACGAGCAAATGAGATGGCGAAGGATATAGTCGACAAGTGCACAGGTTGCCAGTTTTACTCCATCATGTCTCACAAGCCCGCATCTGCCCTGAAGACTATTCCGCTCGTTTGGCCATTTGCAGTCTGGGATTGGATATGGTCAGACCCTTCAAAACCGGCGCGAGTGGCTTCACCCATTTGCTCCTAGCAGTCGACAAGTTTACCAAGTGGATCGAAGCCAAGCCCATCAAGAACCTTGGAGCAGGCACTGCCGTCAGTTTCATCAGAGAATTGATATTCAGATATGGAGTTCCTCGTACCATCATCACGGATAACGGCTCCAGCTTTGATTCTGATGAGTTCAAGATGTTCTGTGCATCTTAGGGCATTCGGGTCGATTACATGTCTGTCGCGCACCCGCAGTCGAATGGACAGGCAGAAAGAGCGAATGGTTTGACCCTTCAGGGGTTAAAGCCTCGACTGATGCGCGACCTTAACCATGCTGCTGGGGCTTGGGTAACCAAATTACCATCAGTCCTATGGGGGCTGAGAACAACACCCAACCGGTCGAATGATCGAACCCCTTTCTTCCTAGTGTACGGTGCTGAGGTGGTACTTCCGAGCAACTTGCTTCACAATGCTCCCAGTGTTGAACTGTTCTCAGAAGCCGAAGCAGAGCAAGCACGCGAAGATGCAGTCAATCTCTTGGAAGAAGAGCACAAGATGGCTTTCGTTTGTTCGACCATTTATCAGCAAGATATGTGTCGATTCCACGCCCGCAATGTCAGAGGTCGAGCGTTTCAGGAGGGAGACCTTGTGCTCCGAGTGGTTCAGAAGCGACCTCACAAGCTCGCTCCGGCCTGAGAAGGCCCCTTCATCATCACCAAGGTTCTTCACAATGGAGCGTATCACATCTACAATGTGGCCAAGAAGATAGACACGCCACGTGCATGGAACGCAGAGCTGCTTCGTCCTTTCTATACCTAGAATCACTCGACCCGTCGAGTTGTAATAAAAGCATTTCAGATTATTTTCCAAAGACAAGATTGTTACAGTATCTTAATGATTGGTTTCCCGTAATCACTTGTGTCCAAATCACCAGTGGGTGGCTTAGCCGCAAACCCGATTCGCCTAAGTTAAAAACATTCCGAGTGGAGAGCAATCCTCCCACTCGGGGGCTTAGCTGCAACCCCGTAATCGCCTAAGTTAAAAAACACTTCGAGTCGAGAGCAATCCTCCCACTCGAGGGCTTAGCCGCGACCCCGTAATCGCCTAAGTTAAAAAAACATTCCGAGTGGAGAGCAATCCTCCCACTCGGGGGCTTAGCTGTGACCCCGTAATCACCTAAGTTAAAACATTCCGAGTGGAGAGCAATCCTCCCACTCGGGGGCTTAGCTGTGACCCCATAATCGCCTAAGTTAAGAACACTCTGAGTGGAGAACGATCCTCCCACTCGGGGGCTTAGCTGCAACCCCGTAATCACCTAAGTTAAAAAACACTTCGACTGGAGAGCAATCCTCCCACTCGGGGGCTTAGGTGCGACCCCGTAATTGCGTACGTAAAAAAACACTCCGAGTGGAGAGCATCCTCCCACTCAGGGGGCTTAGCTGCGATCCCGTAATCGCCTAAGTTAAAAACATTCTGAGTGGAGAGCAATCCTCCCACTCGGGGGCTTAGATGCGACCCTGTCATCGCCTAAGTTAAAAAACACTCCGAGTGGAGAGCAATCCTCCCGCTCGGGAGCTTAGCTGCGACCCCGTAGTCCCCTAAGTCACAAAGGCATAGACGGAGCGCTACCTCTAAGCTACGCCACAAGTACAATGTTTCATCCCTATCCATAAGGACGACATGGCATCGACTGAGCACCACCTCTGAGCTACGCCACAAATACAATGTTCCGTCCATATCTGCAAGGACGATGAAGCATCGACTAAGCACCACCTCTGAGCTACGCCACAAATACAATGCTCCATCCTTATCCGCAAGGACGACGAGGTGTTGACTCACCGCGTTTGAGATCCGTCGGAAGTACAATGTACTTTCATTCGGCAAAGGGTGAGAAGATCAAATCCACTCGGAACCAAAGCACAATCTGAAACAGTTTGAAAAAACAGAGCAAAAGCCATGATATTCAAAGAAATCCAAGTTCAGATAAACCTTGCAAAAGTTCAGAAATGCAGTGGGCAAGAGTACTCAGGCATCAAGCCTGAAAGAGTTTAACGATTACACGATCACTCGGCATTCCGAGGCAAATAAGTGTGGGGTATAATGTTTTTCAGTCACTCGTCAGGAGAAGGGCTGGCTGGATCACAGAAACTGTAAAGATCAATGTTGTCTGCAATGCGAGTGGAAGCTTCAAGGAAAGTGTCCATGAAGGACAGGAAAGTGTGCTTCTTGGTGTTCACAACCTTGAGGGCCACTAGCTTGTCTTCTCTGATGTCTTTGCAGTGCACTCGGACCAATGACTGGGCAACATCAGCACTACAGCGTGCGGACGATTTCTTCCATTCTTGCACTTGGCCAGGGATCTGATTCAGTCGAGTCATCGGCGACATGAGATCTTGTGAAAGTTCCACCTGAGGCCAGAGTTCAGCGTCAACCCGAGTCATCGCCACCTTCAGTCGGGCAAGATAAGCAACATCACTGTCCATGTGTGATTCCAACCGTAGCAAGTTCATCGCGACATCATCTTTGATAGGACAATTGATGGTGTCGAGACCCATCTCGACCGCCCAGTCTCAACTTCAAAGTCCTGACAAAGTTCTATGCAGTCGAAAAAAATGGTGAGTTGACAGTATGACAAGATGTACCAATCGACAACAATTAATCAGTCAAATGACAATACCTTCGAGCTTCAGGACCAGTTTTGCAGCAAGTTGTCCCAGATAGGACTCCAGCTCGCCCTTCTAGGATTTGAGGCTTTTGTCGGGGAAACTGATCCGCGAGCACCTATGGGGACCGAGCCCCTTTCGGTTCGGCAGAGGGCGGAGGCCGCGCGAAGAGCGGATCAAGGCAGTGCACACGAGCAGTTTACCCAGCTTCGGAGCTCTCCAGAGAGATAACACTCCTACTGCTGCTTGGTTGATTATATTGTGTGTTCTTGCTCGGGAGTGAGATCCGCTACAAGACCGAGCGTGGGAGTATACTAGCTTCGAATGAGTCGAACCCCCTCTACATTGCGCCTGGGCCTCCTTTTATACGCTCAAGGGGTCACCGACGAGTGGCAACGTATGCTAGAGGGGTAAAACTGGAAAAAGAGATAGGCAGGTACAACTACCTCTACTGTAGCTACAGCGTATCCTACCTAACCCTGACGGCAGGGGACAAGGGCATTAAATGCCCGTCTAAGTCGCCTAAACAGTGCAAGGAGTGACCGTTAGGAGTGCCACCGTTCGCCACGATGGCTTCTTCGTGTCAGCGCCGCTGGCCACCGCGCACCGCTGGCTGCACAGCCTTCCGCTACGCGTGTCTGGAAGGGTCCCAGGGCGACACATTGGCGGATGTGCTGGAGTCTGGGCGCGGAGCGACCGCTTCCCGCGACAAGCGTCTTGCCGCGGGCGCTGCCTCGTCGGGCCCGGGAGCTTGCCACTCACCGAGCCTTGCCGGGACGCGTGGTGCGTCGCAGCGAGTGTCTTTGAAATGCCTTGGTTGGCCTCCCCGGCAAGCTCCTCTTGCCGGGGCCTTGTCTCTTCCCGGCAAGCTCCTCTTGCCGGGGCCTTGCCTTCTCATCTTAAATACTTTGTTCTTGAGTGGCTTCCCGGCAAGCTCCTCTCGCCGGGGTCTTGTCTTCTGAAGAGCCATGGAGAGAGTCTTGGCGGCGACCTGGCGAGCCCTGCCGCGGGGTGCTGCAACTGCCCGTGCACATGTTCGGGATACTGGGGTACCCCTACTCTAGTACACCGACAGGAGCCCCCGGGCCTGGGCCATACACGGTGCCGAGCGCTATTGGGCCAGGCCCAAAACAGGGCACGGGCACACGCGGCCTGGTCGTGCCGTTTCCCACTCCGCATCCACCGCGCCCCCCCCCAACGGCACGCGTTGATTGCGGCATCGTGGGAGTGGTCGTGTGGGTATTCTTTATTCTGACAATGCGTAACGTCCGTCCCCTCCCTCTTTATAAGCAGAGGGGACAGAGGCAGTTACCCACCTTCGCCATTTCTCCGTTGCAATCCTCTGAAATCTTCGCCGCTCCTCTCCGCTTCCAAAGCCGAAAAGAGAGCAGCGCTCCGCTCCCGTCGCCGCCGCTGCCACCTGCGCCGTCGACCTCTCCCACCGCCTCCGCTATGGCTCTGAAAGCCCCGAAGGGGAAGGCCGCGAAGACCGCGGCCGCGAAGGCCGTGAAGTTGACCGAAGCACAGCGGCTCGAGGCGCTGCGGAAGGAGCGAGCCACTTTCTCCCCCGAGCTTACCGCGAAGGAGCTGAGGGACTGGTATTACCTCTTCTGGGCGACGGCGACGCGTGCGCATCCGCGCACGAAGGTACTCTCCGCCGTTAACTCGCAAGAAGCTCCAGTTGGCGGGTACCCCTTCTTTGCTGTTTTCTTCTACTGCGGGCTCTGCCCGCCCTTCTCTGATTTCTTCTGCGATGTCATGAACACTTATGGCCTTCACCTCCTTGACTTTACCCTCAACGCTGTCTTGACCATGGCAGTTTTTGCCCATCTATGCGAAAACTTTGTCGGAATCCACCCCAACGTAGCCCTCTTCCACCATTTTTTTATGCCCCGTGTCGAGAGAGGAGAGACCCTTGCCGGAGGGATAGCCTGGATCTCGCGGGCCGGCAAGAAAGAGACTTATCTGGAGGGGGAGCTTCGCAGCAAATGGGACGAGTGGAGAGTAGACTGGTGCTGGGTCATAGAGGAGAACCTGCAACCGTTCACTGTCCTGCACCAAACCCCAGCAGTGCGCGGCAATGACTGGAGCGCTCTGTCCACGGACAACGACAAGCTGAAGATCGCCACCACACGGATTCTGCGTCTCAGGCTTGCCGGGCTGACCGTAGGAGCAGTAGGCGCAGATTACCTTCGCCGCCGCATCGCCCCCCTGCAGGCGAGGGGGAGACCGGCCTGGGAATTTGGAGGCCCGGCAGACATCATGAGGTTGCGTCCGGGCCTGAATTACAACTTTACCGTGCTTGAACTTGACGGGATTCTTAAGGAGACGTTCAAGCATGACCCGCAGCACCCCGAATGGTTCAGGTTACCGGCAGGCGTGGTTCCTTTGTGCAACAACTCCTCGCGCGACCGCATCTGCGCGATGATGCCACTGTGCGACTCGCACGGGATCATCCCCACTTGGCAAGAGCCTGCCGACAACGTCGTGCAGCAGTTCTTTGACGGCCTAGTTGAAGTGGCAGTCAACACCGACGAGAAGAAGCTCCTCACCCGCGACACCACCGACCAGGAGATGGAGCGCATCGCCACCAGGGCGGAGGAGGCAACGGCAGTCGCGGCCGCGGGTGAATTTGCGTTTACAGTGGAAGAAGCAGACGCAGCACTGGCGACGAGTCTCGCCGAACGGGAGTGGCCCGAGGGCGAAGAAGAGCTCGCCGCGCCTGACGCTGAATCGAGTGAGCCTGCCGAGGGTGCGAGCGGCCCGCCATCTCCGAGAAGCTTGCCGCGAACACAGCCCCCGGCGCAACCAAGAAGGCGCCTCCGCAGGGCCGGGGACGCAGCAGGGCGGCAAGCGAGCCAGCAGCCGCAGCGTCGCGCGACGCGCTCCGCCGCGGCAGCAACTGGATCAGGGTCGTCCCAGACCGCCGCCGCAGTCCCCGCCAAGAGGCCAAGGGATCCCACTCCTCCACCTCGTCGCGCCGGGGGTGGGCCGAACTTCGACCTCTCCGCGCTTAGCTCCGACGAGGAGGAAGAAGAAGAGTAAGATCCCCTTGTTGTTTTTACAGTTCTTCAACTTGTTTATTCTTGTCTTGCATCTGATCTGATCCACCCTGGACTCTCCCTTTTCATTACACTGGCCCAGAGGGTGGCGAAGAGGGCCAAGACTCCGGTGGTTACCATCGAGGACGAACCCACTGCGACAGCAGGAGGCGCGCCCGAGATCACCTTACCGGATCGGGCCACCACTCCGCGGAGCAGCCCCCAGCGCAGCCCCCAGCGTAAGTATACGGTTTACTTTTCGCTTTTGGGCGCGTGCGGCTGCTCTTTTCCTTTGTTGTCATCTGATTGTTGTTTTGTCGGCGCAGGAGCAGAACAGCTTCATCAGGAGGGTGTGGTGATCACCTCCGATTCGTCGTCTTCTTCGACTACGCCGCCAAGGGCGGACTCTCCGGCGAGGGAGTGCTTCCCGACAAGGGAACGATCTCCGGCAAGAGAGGAGTCTCCGGCAAGGGAGGAGTCTCCGGCAAGGGGTGGCACCAGTGAGCCTTCGGTGGTGGAGCCCGCGACAGCGGATCCCAGCACAAGTAATTTCTTCTTGCCCGAAATCTCCCTTGCGTTCTTCTGCTGATTTTTCTTCTTGAGTTTTTGTTTGATTTCTTCTTCTTCTTTTCCGGTCACCAGATCCACCCTCCGCGGACCCGATGGAGACCGAAGCGGGCGGCAAGGAGGACACGCGCGGCAACACTGATGATGTCGCAGCCACCGGAGAAGGAGCCGGCGCTGATGTGCCCGCCGGCAAAGAGGCCGCCAAGGCTGCTGGCGAGGGAGCCGGCGAGGGATCTGGCGGTCGCACTGACGGCCCTGAGGCCGCAGGAGTGCCAGGTGCTGCACCGACCACTGATCCCTCCGCCGCTGCCACAACGCCAGACTCCGAGGAGTCCCAGCCCGGCGCTTATCTGAAGGCCGGCGAGGGCATCTTCATCAAGCTCCCCTGGGCGTCAAACTCCAGGGCGCCTGTGGAAGGAGAGGCTCTGGACGGGGAAGTGCTCGCCTCCGCAGGGTTGTCGGTCGTCGACACGCCGGGAAGCAGCAGCGAGCCTGAGGAAGAGCGACTGCTGCGGAGGCTGCTGGCGCTCTACCGTGCCCGCCAAGCCAAGTTGGAGTCCAGGGAAGCGCTCGTCGCGAAGGCGAGCGTGGACATAGAGAAGCGCACGGAGGAGCTCCGGGGTCTTCGCCAGGAAGCTCTCCGGGCATTGGCCGAGGAGCGGGAGCAGCTAGCAGAGGAGAGGAAGGCCTTCCTTCTCGAGAAGGCCGAGGCTGAAGAGCAGCAGCGGCTCGTAGGCGAGAAGCTGTAGGCGCGAGAAGGCGAGCTGGTTCAGCGCAAAGTGAACCTCGACAGCTATAAGGAGGAGCTAGCCGTGCGTGAGCAGGCGCTTGGCGGGACGCTCCAAGAAGCAAAAGATGCGGCTGCGGCTGCCGAAACCGCCAAGAAGGAACTAGAGGTAAGGGTGGAGCAGCTAGAGGCAGATCTGAAGGCGAGCGGCGAAGAACTTGCCACGCTCAAGCTAGAGCGCGAGAAGGACACCCATGCCCATGGCGAGCTGCAGGGCCAACTTCCCGAGAAGGGCAAGGAGCTGAGCACCGCCAAGGACTCCAACACCGATCTGGCGCTGAAGCTAGCCACCCTGACGGAGACGTTGGATGGCGCCAAGAAGCAGGAGGCAGACTTGAAGAAGGAAGTCGAGGCCACCGAGGCGCTGTTGACGAAGGCCATCAAAACCCAGAATCTTCTCAGAGATACTGTGGAGCTCTGGACGGAGGGCCTCGTGAACATTGCTGCGGTGATCGACGAAGAGCTGGTGCATCTTGGGGTGGAAGGCTTCGGATACTCCTCCGACGAGAATCTCCAGCCTAGCGTCAAGCTCACTCTTTTCTTCAAGGGCGTGGCGACGGCCCTTCAGCAACTCCGGGAAAGGATCCCAAAGCAGCTGGCCGACGAGTCGCACTCGATTTGTGCCGGAGTTCTGGAGAAGGTGTTGGTGAAGGTGGCTTTCCGCAACCCCGGCCTCAACCTCACCAACATTTTCAAGAGGCTGCCGGCGGACGCTGATCTTGACGCACTTAAGGCCCTCGTCGCACCCATAGTGAACAGGGTGAACAAGGTCAAAAGGGTTGACGGCGACCACATAGATTAGGCCATCAGTTTTCTGCTTTGCTCGTCGCTGCCAGTCATGTCATAGGAATACTTTGTTAGGGGCGCGACAAGCTACTTTTTGTAATATAACTCTATCTTAGGTAATGAATGTTATGTTACTTCCTTTACTCGACTCTTGGCTTTGTATGTTTCTGCCCTACGCCTTCTAGGGAAACTTGCTGGCGTAGGCACCCTTGCCGCGAGCGCCGAGTGCGGAACTTCAGCAGCCTGCTGGCGGGGGCCGCTACCGGCAAGCAACCTTGTCGCAACTAGCCGCAGCTCACTTAAGTTGTTGAGCGGACTCGAAACAAAGTAAGGGCGCAACTAGCTACGAGTTGGTTCCTTCGCGCACAGGTTTTCCATACAAAGCGCGGTCGTTCAAGGAAAATAACTTAAAATTTAAAAACTGATTGCTCAAACTTTGGCAACTTAGCTTTTCTGTTATTTGCTTCCCGGCAAGGCAGAGCTTTCTTGAATGGCCCTGGTCCATACCACTATCTCCTCCTTTCCCCCCGGTAAATCTTGTGGGCGAGGGAAACTTTTCTTCTCTGAGAAAGATATGGAAAAAGAAAAGATAATGATATGGAGCCTTGTGGCTCGTCACTGCTTACCGGAGTCTTGTGCTGCACAAGGTGTCAGATTGCATATGCGAAAAAAAGAGAAAATGCATGAAATCGACAAGTTTGTGCGAAGCACATGAGCTTTATTTATGCACGGGGTCTGCGCCCGGTTTTGTACGAAGGATTACATGCAACAGCGGCAAGACTTGTACAAAAGGTGGTTGCCGGAAAAGCTTCCGGCAACCGCGCCCTACGGGTAAAACTTACGAAGATGTTCAATGTTCCAGGAGTTGCTCACCGGAATGCCATCTTCGGTCTCTAGGCGGACAGCGCCAGGCCTAGTGACTCATTTCACCCGATAAGGGCCTTCCCACTTCGGCGTCAACTTGTTGGAATTCTTGGCGGACTAAACGCGCCGAAGAACAAGGTCGCCTTCCTCGAAGCTTCTGGCCTTAATTTTGCGGCTATGCTAGCGACGCAAAGCTTGCTGGTAGCGAGCGGCTCGCACAGCAGCCTGAAGACGGTCTTCCTCAAGGAGCAGCGCGTCATCTTGCCGCAGCTGCTCTTGCTCGAGCTCATCATAAGCGAGCACTCGAGGCGACCCGTATACGAGTTCCGTGGGGAGAACTGCCTCTGCTCCATAGACTAGAGCGAAAGGTGTCTGGCCAGTGGCTCGATTTGGCGTCGTTCTGATCGACCAAAGAACCACCGGCAGCTCCTCGATCCAGTTTCTTCTGCACTTCCGTAGCCTGTTGAAAGTTCTGGTCTTGAGCCCGCGCAGCACTTCAGCATTTGCCCTCTCCGCTTGATCGTTGCTTCTCGGGTGAGCAACAGAAGGAAAGCAGACCTTGGCGCCAAGATCTTGGACATACTGCATGAAGGTGCGGCTCGTAGTGATGATTCTGTTAGGAATCCCGAAACGGCAAACAATCGACCTGAAGAACTTGACTGCTGACTGTGCTGTCACCTTCCTCACTGGCTGCACTTCCGACCACTTTGTGAACTTGTCGATTGCAACGTACAAGAACTCAAAGCCCCCGACAGCTCGAGGGAAGGGGCCGAGGATGTCGAGCCCCCAGACCGAAAATGGCCAGGATAAAGGGATCGTCTGGAGAGCTTGAGCTGGTTGGTGTGTCTGCTTGGAATGGAACTGGCACGCTTCACACTTGGTTACTTGTGCAGTTGCATCCTGGAGGGCTGTCGGCCAGAAGAAACCTTGCCGGAATGCTTTGCCGGCAAGTGCTCTCGCGCCAATGTGGTGACCACATATGCCTCCATGTATCTCTGCCAACAGCTGTTGTCCATCTTCCCGGCAAATGCACTTCAGTTTCACACCGTTGAGTCTTATTCTGTACAGTGTGTTGTCAACAAACTTGTACATACTTGACTGCCGTGCTACTCTTTCCGCTTCTTCTTGCTCTTCGGGAAGCTTTCCTGTCTGAAGGAAACGGACAATCAGCTGTGCCCATGCTGGAGCTTGTGGCTCGACAACAAGGACTAAAGGCACATCTGCTGCTGTGGGAACATCCGCTTCTACGGCAAGAATCTGTGGTTCAGCCGGAGCGTGATGCTCCCCGGCAAGTTTGCCGGAGCAAAACTTGTCGGGAGCGTCTGCTTCAACGAAACAAACCACAAGGCTTGCCGGAGCAGACTGCTCCTCAGCACCCTTGGTGTTGATCTTGGGGACCTTCTTGGCGGCGGCTTCGGGAAGCTCTGCCAGAAAGTAGTCGCTGGAAATCAACTTCATCTTCTTGCTCTGTCCAGTTGATGGTACTACGGATGGTTGAGTCAGCTTGAGCATAAAGATCCCTGGTTCCACAGGTAACTTTAGTGCAGCGCACTTCGACAGGCCATTAGCAATGTCATTCTGAGCTCTTGGAACATGTTCCATTTGCAGGCCGTCGAAGTGCTCCTCTAGCTTCCTTACTTCATCAACGTAAGCTTCCATCAACGGACTCTGGTAGTTCTTGTTTACTTGGCGGACGACAAGTTGCGAGTCACCCCTGACAATGAGCTTCTTGATCCCAAGGTCGGCTGCGATTCTGAGGCCGGCAAGCAAGCCTTCATACTCTGCAGTATTGTTTGTTGCTTGCTCCTTGGGAAAGTGCATCTGGACTACATACGTGAGGTGCTCTCCGGATGGTGCGATAAGTAGCACGCCAGCACCGGCGCCTTGCAGCAAAAAGGCACCATCAAAGTACATGAGCCACTCCTTGCTTGTTTCCTTGACGGAGATGCTCGTTTCTGGAATTTCTTCGTCTGGGGTTGGCGTCCACTCTGCTATGAATTCTGCCAATGCTCTGCTTTGAATTGTTGAAGTGCTTTCAAACTTGAGGCCAAAGCTTGACAGTTCCAGTGCCCACTCGACAATCCTGCCCGTTGCTTCTGGATTCTGCAGTATCCTTTTTAGCGGAAAGCGAGTGACAACTGTGATCTCATATGCCTGGAAGTAATGGTGCAGCTTTCTCGAGGCCATGAGGAGGCCGAAAAGCAACTTCTGCACACCAGAGTACCTTGATCTAGCCCCCTGGAGAAGGGAGCTGACAAAGTAAACTGGGCGCTACACCATTTTCTTCTGCACCTCTTTGCATGCCTGCGCAGATTCATCCTTGTCGGGACCAGAGCTTGCCGGTGAAGCCCCCTGCTTGTCGCTGGATGCGCTTGCCGGGGTTGCTGGATCATCATCATCTGCTTCCCTCTCTGCTACTAACGCAGCACTAACCACTTGATTGGTTGCCGCCAGATACAGCAGCAACTTCTCTTCTGGTTTAGGTGCGACAAGTATTGGAGTGGAAGACAGGTACCTCTTCAAGTCCTGCAGCGCAGCCTCCGCTTCCGGAGTCCATTTCATTGGACCTGCCTTTTTCAATATTTTGAAAAACGGCAGGGCGCGCTCAGCAGACTTAGAGATAAACCTGCTTAGAGCAGCCACGCAACCGGCAAGCCTTCGTACATCCTTGACGCGCTTCGGTGCTTCGATCTGCTCAATGGCCTTGATCTTGTCGGGGTTGGCTTCGATTCCCCGTTGAGACACAAAGAACCCGAGAAGCTTGCCGGAAGGGACTCCAAACACGCACTTCTCGGGGTTGAGCTTGAGGTTGATCTTGCGCAGATTTGCAAAAGTTTCTTCCAAATATTGGATCAGGGTAGCCTTGTCCTTGCTCTTGACCACTATATCATCCATGTAGGCTTCCACATTTCTATGTATCTGGGGCTCAAAAGCGACATGGACTACCCTTGCAAACGTCGAACCAGCATTCTTCAGCCCGAAAGGCATCCGTACAAAACAGTATGTGCCACAAGGGGTGATAAATGCGGTTTTCTCCTCATCTTCCTCTGCCATGAAGATCTGATGATACCCTAAATATGCATCAAGAAATGAAAGCAAATCACATCCGGCCGTGGAGTCAACAATCTGGTCAATGCGCGGCAAGGGAAATGGATCTTTGGGACAAGCTTTGTTGACATCAGTGAAGTCTATGCAAAGTCTCCATTTCCCGTTAGCCTTGCGCACAACCACAGGATTGGCCAACCACGTGGGATGGAGCACTCCTCTGACAAGGCCTGCTGCTTCTAACTTTCTGATCTCTTCTGCAATGAATTCTTGGCGCTCCACTGCTTGCTTCCTGACTTTCTGCTTGACGGGCCGTGCGTGAGGACAAACGGCTAGGTGGTGCTCAATTACTTTCCTGGGAACACCGGGGATATCAGACGGTTGCCATGCAAACACGTCGACATTCGCCCGCAGGAAAGCAACGAGCGCGCTTTCCTATTTGGGGTCGAGAGTGGCACTGATGGTGAAGGTACCACCAGTGCCGTCCTCCTTGGCGGACACCTTCTTGGTCTCTGGTGGAGCTGCCATCGTCTTCTTACACTTGCCGGTGGAGCTCGATGGTGCGTCCTCAATAGTAGCGCAACACTCCGAGGAAGTGCGCTTGCTGGAGTGGGCATCAGAGCTCTTGCCGGACTTGATCTTCCTCTTCCCCCCGGGAGCTTCAACGGAAGTGACTTGTGATCGGCTGCGGCTGCTGCATCCCGATAGATCTTGTCGGCGCAGATAAGGGCATCTTTCTTGTCGCTAGAGACAGAAATAACGCTTATCGGGCCTGGCATCTTAAGTACGTTGTAAGCATAATGAGAGGCTGCCATGAACTTGGCGAGCGCAGGACGGCCGAGGATCCCATTGTAAGGCAATGGAATATCGGCCACGTCAAAAGTGACCCTCTCAGTTCTAAAATTCAGCTCGCTGCCAAATGTAACCGGCAGTGTGATCTTTCCCTTCGGCTTGCTCCTTCCCGGGTTGACTCCTTGGAATGCACCGGTCTCTTCGAGCTCGCTGTCAGGGATCTGGAGCTTCTGGAGGACCGCGGAGGAGATCAGGTTCAGGCCGGCCCCGCCGTCAACTAGCATCTTTGTGACCTTGAGGTTGCGGATGGTTGGCGAAACCAACATCGGCAAGCACCCCACCGCAGTTATGCGATCAGGGTGATCCTCAATGTCGAAGATGATAGGCGTGCTGGACCATTTCAGAGGCTTGCGTGACTCTATTAATGGTTCCGCTGCATTCACTTCCCGCATCCACTGTTTGAGTTGGCGGTGCGAAGCATGCAGGGAAGCACCACCGTCAACGCACAGGACCTCTGTGGCTTTCTGAAATTCCTGCTCGTCGGCCTCGTCGTCTTCCACGTCTTCGTCATCGTCGTCGTCTTCATCCTTGTCGCGGCCGCGGGGAGGCCTGTCTCCTTGCCGCTGCTTGGCCGTGCCGCGGCGCCTTCCTCGGCCGGGGCGTTTCTTGCCAGCTCCCCCAGCACCTTCCTGGGCCTTCTCTTTGTCGCGCCGCTCGTACTCAGCTTTTTGCAGCTCAACAAGCTGCTCAACCTTCTTGCAACTCTGGAGATCGTGGCCCTTGGTGCGGTGGATCTTGCAATACTGCTTGCCGGAGCTGTCCTGCTTGTCGGCGGCCGCCACAGGCTGGGCCACCTTGCCGGAGCCACTATCCTTAGTTTCCTTGGCGCCACCTCCGTTGCCGGTCTGCTCGACAGCTAGCACTTCTTTGCCCTTTCTCCTTCTATTGTTTCGCCGCCGGCCTTTTCTTGCCGGGGCGGCATCTTCACTGTCTGATCCTCCTGCTCATGTATCCTCTCCGGGGAGCCTCCTTCCCTCTTCAGCACGCGCACACTTGTCGGCCAGGGCGTAAAGCTCGGCGACATCCCTGATCTTGCACATCGCCATGTCCTCCCTCATCCTGCGGTTTCGCATGTTCTGATGGAACGCGCTGATGACCGCGTCAGGGTGGACGTCTGGGATGTTGTGTTGTACGCGGCTGAACCTCTGAATGAACTTGCACAGGGATTCTCCTTCCTTCTGGGCGAGCAGATGAAGGTCGCTCTCTTGGCCATGTGGCTTGTGGTCGCCTGTAAAGGCGCCGACAAACTGATGGCACAGATCTGCCCAAGAAGAAATGGAGTTGTCCGGCAAGTGCATGAGCCAGGATCTGACATTGGGCTTAAGTACCAGCGGGAAGTAGTTGGCGAGGATCTTGCCGTCTCGTCCCCCAGCAGCCTGCACCGCGATGGTGTAGATGCTGAGGAACTCCGACGGATGCGACTTGCCATCGTACTTCTCCGGTACGTCTGGTTTGAAGTTCTTCTTGCTGGGCCACTGGACCTGCCGCAGCTCATGGGTGAACGCAGGGCAACCTACCGCGTACGGCAAGTCGCCTGGTTCCCCCGGTGCGCGCATATCGACAGAGGGCCCAGTGCGCTGGTCAGATTGACGCCGCGCTTCTCTTCGACGCTCGATGCGGGTACGAGCGTCCTCTTGTTGTCGTTCGTGCAGAACTTGGCGCTGGTCGCGACGAGCTCGTGGATCCAACGACGTGGTGGAGCCGCTGTCGGGGTGGATCCGGCGAGTCGGCGATCTCGGCCTTCTTGGCGGAGAGTGCATGGGAGTCGCACCCCCGTCTGTCATGTTGCCATCGGCTCGCGTCCGGCAGTCTTGTCGCGGCAGCGAGGTGCTTGTTTGCCGCGCGGTGTCGCCGTTGGCGAAGCCGATGAGGCTCTGTATCATGGCCCTCCATTCGTCGGACTTGTCCGCCGTGGGAGGGTAATCAAGAAGCAGTTGGGCACGCGCCAAAGCTTCTGCTGGCGTGGTTGGCGGCAGCGGTGAACGGTGCGAGGTGCGGGATATGCTCGGACTTCCAACTAGGTTAGAAGGAGCAGTATCCCGTCCAGGCGACCGCACTTCACTGGGGCCAGCACGCTGGCGTGCATGCTGGTCTTGAACGCCACGCGAACCACCAGCTTGATCTTGATCCAGCAGGCGTATGGCGCTGCGAACACCATGACGCTGTTGTTCCTGCGCCTCCTGAGACGGGCGCGGTACAAGTACGGATGCCGAGGTCTGCGCGGCCTTGTCCTTGGACCTGGCGGCGCTGTTAGTTCCTTCGTCGGCGCCCGTTCTTCCGCCGGCGTCCGCTCCACCATCCGCTTGCTCCGGAGGTGGAGGAAGGGATGCAGACGGGGTTGCTGCCCCCGAAGCCTTCTTCTTTGGTGGCATGTTGATGAAGACGATGAAGATCTAGCTCGCGTGCACACCGGATCGGGTTCACACGAACTCGACGCCCCCTACCTGGCACGCCAAAGATGTCGGGGAAACTGATCCGCGAGCACCTATGGGGACCGAGTCCCTTTCGGTTCGGCAGAGGGCGGAGGCCGCGCAAAGAGCGGATCGAGGCAGTGCACACGAGCAGTTTACCCAGCTTCGGAGCTCTCCGGAGAGATAACACTCCTACTGCTGCTCTGTTGATTATATTGTGTGTTCTTGCTCGAGAGTGATATCCGCTACAAGACCGAGCGTGGGAGTATACTAGCTTCGAATGAGTCGAACCCCCTCTACGTTGCGCCTGGGCCTCCTTTTATACGCTCAAGGGATCACCGACAAGTGGCAACGTATGCTAGAGGGGTAAAACTGGAAAAAGAGATAGGCATGTACAGCTACCTCTACTGTAGCTACAGCGTATCCTACCTAACCCTGACGGCAGGGGACAAGGGCATTAAATGCCCGTCTGAGTCGCCTAAACAGTGCAAGGAGTGACCGTTAAGAGCGCCACCGTTCGCCGCGATGGCTTCTTCGTGTTAGCGCCGCTGGCCACCGTGCACCGCTGGCTGCACAGCCTTCCGCCACACGTGTCTGGAAGGGTCCCAGGGCGACACGTTGGCGGATGTGCTGGAGCCTGGGCGCGGAGCGACCGCTTCCCGCGGCAAGCGTCTTGTCGCGGGCGCTGCCTCGTCGGGCCCGGGAGCTTGCCGCTCACCGAGCCTTGCCGGGACGCGTGGTGCGTCGCAGCGAGTGTCTTTGAAATGCCTTGGTTGGCCTCCCCGGCAAGCTCCTCTTGCTGGGGCCTTGTCTCTTCCCGGCAAGCTCCTCTTGCCGGGGCCTTGCCTACTCATCTTAAATACTTTGTTCTTGAGTGGCTTCCCGGCAAGCTCCTCTCGCCGGGGTCTTGTCTTCTGAAGAGCCATGGAGAGAGTCTTGGCGGCGACCTGGCGAGCCCTGCCGCGGGGTGCTGCAACTGCCCGTGCACAAGTTCGGGATACTGGGGTACCCCTACTCTAGTACACCGACAGCTTCCGACTTCATTGGTTAAGTTCTCCTTGTCCTTCTTCAATTGCTCGACCTCCCGATTGGCCTCAGAGATGGCGGTCTTCAGCTTTGAGTTCTCCTCTTCCAACTTGCCGACCGAAGCCAACTTCTTGTTCGCAAGCACTGTCTTCTCTCGCGCCTCATTCTGAGTAGCAGCAAGATCCAGATCCTTCTTCTCCAGAGCCTCCTTCATTTTCTCTAAAGAAACAACACTCTTCAGACGAGCTTGAAGTTGACGGTTTTCACTACGCACATATGTTCGTGTGAAGTCAATCGGTTCAAAGATACTGAAAGAAAAAAACACTGAGAAGCGCGAGCCACAAGGTGGACAGGTGACGATTGGTTACCTCCCATGATGGATGTTTCTTCCTAAGCAGTCTTGAGGTTCTTCTTTGCCAGTTCAAGATCAAGATTGAGGCTGATTTGCTTCTTGTTCAACTCAGAAAGTTGAGCCCCAAGATCACAAGACCTCTGCAGTCAGCGAGAGAGAGATATCAGTCGAGAGAAACAAAAGACAATCACAGTGAAAGTTACTCTAAGACTACTGCCGAATCAAACATTCAACAGTAGTCTCGGGGACTACACCCAGTGGGTGCACTTAGCGTGCCCCCACTGGTTTGGATCAACACTCAGCATGGTCTGCCCAGCATGAGTCAAAAAAAGTAGATTCTCAGACCCCAGTCGACTGCCGGCAGTCGACCATGGTCTCGGGGACTACACCTAGTGGGTGCACTCTGCGTGCCCCCACCGGTTCGGACAAACACTCGACTCATCATGAACCGAGTGGAGTGGAAGACCTATTAAACTCTAAGGGAGGCACAACCCAGTGGGTGATCAGATATGAAACACAGACCCATGATAGTAGATGCACATATGGGCAGTGAAGCAACAACTGCAGTTTTTCATGATTCAAAAGTTCAGTCGGGAGTTAACTGACCTTAACGTTGGTCTGCAGAGTGGTGCTGGCATTATAGTCCACCTGACTGACCTCGTGCATCACCTTCACTTGCTCCATAACAAGATTCACCTGGCGAAGAGCCTCCCTGGCGGCACTTGGCAAGTCATCTGGAGTTTTGTATGTAGCAAAGAGTGATGGCGCCAAGACGGTCGAAGCAGCCACTGCATCGGACACATGGAGTTGCACTGGAGCAGCAGGAGTTGGAGCAGTCGACCCTGATGGGCAATCAGTCGTCAGCGGGTCGGCGAATGTGAAGTTGGTCCGAACCGGATCTCCAGATTGCTTGACCACCGTCAAGCACCGGCATTGACTGAGGGACTTGAACATCAAGCGCTCTCCCACTCGAGCCCTTGCCTCTCCTCCTCCTCTCCTTTAGAGGCACTTCTTCTTCATCATCATCGGGAAGCATGACAATGTCTCATGGAGCTGCAGCGAAAAGAAAACATTAGAAATTCAACTGACCGACAACTCAATCGACAAAAGAAGTTTTAGTCGAGCGGACTTACCAGCTCGGGAGGTGGTCGTGTGATCGGTTTCCTCATCTCCTGTGGCCTTGTCAACGTCCATGTCAGTCGCAGCAGAGGTTGGGCTGGAAAGGTGCACGATCCATTCAATCAGAACAGAAGAATCAGTCGTTTGAGGTAAACACAGAAAGGATACTCACCAAGAGGCAACAGGAACATCCATCTTGATCCTGGGCAGAGTCTACCGAGCTTTTGGAGGAGCAACCTTAGGCTGCTTGGCGACTTTTTCTGTTGGCTCCGGAGTAGACGTCTGAGTACGCTTCTGCGTTTGGGTGCTTGGGGCCACGTTCTTACCGCGCCCGCCCACTGGGTCATGGTGTTGCTTGGATCGACATTCCGAGTGAGGCGGCGAGTCGACCGCTTCTTCATCGTCCGACTCGTCGCTTTTCTCTTCCTCTTCATCGTCTGGGGATTCCCAATCACCGCTCTCCTCCGCATTGTCCTCTCCCTCCTGGCCTTGCTCCAGAACTTGTGTTGGGGAACGTTGCAGAAAATAAAAAAATTCTACGCATCACCAAGATCAATCTATGGAGTCAACTAGCAACGAGAGAGGGGAGTGCATCTACATACCCTTGTAGATTGCGAGCGGAAGCGTTCAAGAGAACGGGGTTGATGGAGTCGTACTCGTCGTGATCCAAATCACCGATGATCCTAGCGCCAAACGGACGGCACCTCTGCGTTCAACACACGTATGGTTGGGAGATACGTCTCCTCCTTCTTGAGCCATCAAGGGGGAAGGAGAGGTTGATGGAGATCCAGCAGCATGACGGTGTGGTGGTGGAAGCACCGGGGATCTCGGCAGGGCTTCGCCAAGCTCAGCGAGAGGGAGAGGTGTTACGGAGGGAGAGGGAGGCGCCAGGGGCTTGGGTGCGCAGCCCTCCCTCCCCCCTCTTTCAGGGCCCTTCAGGGCGCCGGCCCCCTAGAGATCCAATCTCAAGGGGGGCGGCCAAAGGGGGAACTTGCCCCCCAAGTCAGGTGGGGCGCCCCCCACCCCTAGGGTTTCCAACCCTAGGCACAGGGGGAGGCCCAAGGGGGGCGCACCAGCCCACCAGGGGCTGGTTCCCTTCCCACTTCAGTCCATGGAGCCATCTGGGATAGGTGGCCCCACCCGATGGACCCCCGGGACCCTTCCGGTGTCCCGGTACAATACCGGTGACCCCCGAAACTTTCCCGGTGGCCGAAACTGGACTTCCTATATACAAATCTTTACCTCCGGACCATTCTGGAACTCCTTGTGACGTCCGGGATCTCATCCGGGACTCCGAACAACTTCCGGGTTACCGCCTACTAATATCCCTACAACCCTAGCATCACCGAACCTTAAGTGTGTAGACCCTACGGGTTCGGGTATCACGCATACATGACCGAGATAGGTCTCGGGCCAATAACCAACAGTGGGATCTGGATACCCATGTTGGCTCCCACATGTTCTACGATGATCTCATCGAATGAACCACGATGTCAAGGATTCAAGTAATCCCGTATACAATTCCCTTTGTCAATCGGTACGTTACTTTCCCGAGATTCGATCATCGGTATCCCAATACCTCGTTCAATCTCGTTACCGGCATGTCACTTTACTCGTACCATAATGCATGATCCCGTGACCAACCACTTGGTCACATTGAGCTCATTATGATGATGCATTACCGAGTGGGCCCAGAGATACCTCTCCATCATACGGAGTGACAAATCCCAGTCTCGATTCGTGTCAACCCAACAGACACATTCGGAGATACCTGTAGTATACCTTTATAGCCACCCAGTTACGTTGTGACATTTGGTACACCCAAAGCACTCTTATGGTATCTGGGAGTTACACGATCTCATGGTCTAAGTAAATGATACTTGACATTAGAAAAGCTCTAGCAAATGAACTACACAATCTTGTGCTATGCTTAGGATTGGGTCTTGTCCATCACATCATTCTCCCAATGATGTGATCCCATTATCAATGACATCCAATGTCATGGTCAGGAAACCTTAACCATCCATTGATCAACAAGCTAGTTAACTAGAGGCTCACTAGGGACATATTATGGTCTATGTATTCACACATGTATTACGATTTCCAGATAACACAATTATAGCATGAACAATAGACAATTATCATGAACAAGGAAATATAACAATAACCATTTTATTATTGCCTCTAGGGCATATTTCCAATAGTCTCCCAGTTGCACTAGAGTCAATAATCTAGTTACATTGTGATGAATCGAACAACCATAGAGTTCTGGTGTTGATCATGTTTTGCTCGCGGAAGAGGTTTAGTCAACGGATCTGCGACATTCAGATCTATGTGCACTTTACAAATATCTATGTCTCCATCTTAAACATTTTCATGAATGGAGTTGAAGCGACGCTTGATGTGCCTAGTCTTCTTGTGAAAACTGGGCTCCTTGGCAAGGGCCATGGCTCTAGTGTTGTCACAGAAGAGAGTCATCGGCCCCGACGCATTGGGAATAACTCCTAGGTCGGTAATGAACTCCTTCATCCAAATTGCTTCATGTGCTGCCTCTGAGGCTGCCATGTACTCCGCTTCACATGTAGATCCCGCCACGACGCTTTGCTTGCAACTGCACCAGCTTACTGCCCCACCATTCAAAATATACACGTATCCGGTTTGTGACTTAGAGTCATCCAGATCTGTGTCGAAGCTAGCGTCGACGTAACCCTTTACGACGAGCTCTTCATCACCTCCATATACGAGAAACATATCCTTAGGCCTTTTCAGGTACTTCAGGATATTCTTGACCATTGTCAAGTGTTCCATGCCGGGATTACTTTGGTACCTTCCTACCAAACTTACTGCAAGGTTTACATCAGGTCTGGTACACAGCATGGCATAGATAGACCCTATGGCCGAGGCATAGGGGACGACACTCATCTTTTCTCTATCTTCTGCCGTGGTCGGACATTGAGCCGAGCTCAATTTCACACCTTGCAACACAGGCAAGAACCCCTTCTTGGACTGATCCATATTGAACTTCTTCAATATCTTATCAAGGTATGTGCTTTATGAAAGACCTATGAGGCGTCTCGATCTATCTCTGTAGATCTTGATGCCTAATATGTAAGCAGCTTCTCCAAGGTGCTTCATTGAAAAACACTTATTCAGGTAGGCCTTTATGCTCTCCAAAAGTTCTATATCATTTCCCATCAAAAGTATGTCATCTACATATAATATGAGAAATGCTACAGATCTCCCACTAACTTTCTTGTAAACGCAGGCTTCTCCATAAGTCTGCATAAACCCAAACGCTTTGATCATTTCATCAAAGCGAATGTTCCAACTCCGAGATGCTTGCACCAGCCCATAGATGGAGCGCTGGAGCTTGCATACCTTGTTAGCATTCTTAGGATTGACAAAACCTTCCGGCTGCATCATATACAATTCTTCCTTAAGGAAGTCGTTAAGGAATGCCGTTTTGACGTCCATTTGCCATATCTCATAATCGTAGAATGCGGCAATTGCTAACATGATTCGGACGGACTTCAGCTTCGCTACGGGTGAGAAGGTCTCATCGTAGTCAACCCCTTGAACTTGTCGATAACCCTTAGCGACAAGTCGAGCTTTATAGATGGTAACATTACCATCCGCGTCCGTCTTCTTCTTAAAGATCCATTTATTTTCTATCACTCGCCGATCATTGGGCAAGTCTGTCAAAGTCCATACTTTGTTTTCATACATGGATCCTATCTCGGATTGCATGGCTTCAAGCCATTTGTTGGAATCTGGGCCCACCATCGCTTCTTCATAGTTCGAAGGTTCACCGTTGTCTAACAACATGATTTCTAGGACAGGGTTGCCATACCATTCTGGTGTGGAACGTGTCCTTGTGGACCTATGAAGTTCAGTAGCAACTTGATCCGAAGTACCTTGATCATCATCATTAACTTCCTCTCTAGTCGGTGCAGGAACCACAGGAACATCTTCCTGAGCTGTGCTACTTTCCGGTTCAAGAGGTAGTACTTCATCGAGTTCTACTTTCCTCCCACTTATTTCTTTCGAGAGAAACTCTTTCTCCAGAAAGGACCCGTTCTTGGCAACAAAGATCTTGCCTTCGGATCTAAGGTAGAAGGTATACCCAATGGTTTCCTTAGGGTATCCTATGTAGACGCATTTTTCCGACTTGGGTTCGAGCTTTTCAGGTTGAAGTTTCTTGACATAAGCATCGCATCCCCAAACTTTTAGAAACGATAGCTTAGGTTTCTTCCCAAACCGTAATTCATACGGTGTCGTCTCAACGGATTTAGACGGTGCCCTATTTAAAGTGAATGTAGCTGTCTCTAGTGCGTATCCCCAAAATGATAGCGGTAAATCGGTGAGTGACATCATAGATCGTACCATATCCAAAAGAGTGTGATTACGATATTCGGACACACCGTTACGCTGAGGTGTTCCAGGCGGCGTGAGTTGTGAAACGATTCCACATTTCCTTAAGTGTGTACCAAATTCGTGACTTAAATATTCTCCCCCACGATCTGATCATAAGAACTTTATTTTTCGGTCACGCTGATTCTCTACCTCATTCTGAAATTCCTTGAACTTTTCAAAGGTCTCAGACTTGTATTTCATCAAGTAGACATACCCATATCTACTTAAGTCATCAGTGAGAGTGAGAACATAACGATAGCCTCCACGAGCCTCAACGCTCATTGGACCGCACACATCAGTATGTATGATTTCCAATAAGTTGGTTGCTCGCTCCATTGTTCCGGAGAATGGAGTCTTGGTCATTTTGCCCATGAGGCATGGTTCGCATGTGTCAGATGATTCATAATCGAGAGACTCCAATAGTCCATCAGCATGGAGCTTCTTCATGCGTTTGACACCAATGTGACCAAGGCGGCACTACCACAAGTATGTGGGAGTATCGTTATCAACCTTACATCTTTTGGTATTCACACTATGAATATGTGTAACATCACGTTCGAGATTCATTAAGAATAAACCATTGACCAGCGGGGCATGACCATAAAACATATCTCTCATATAAATAGAACAACCATTATTCTCGGATTTAAATGAGTAGCCATCTCGTATTAAACGAGATCCAGATACAATGTTCATGCTCAAAGCTGGCACTAAATAACAATTATTGAAGTTTAAAACTAATCCCGTAGGTAAATGTAGAGGAAGCGTGCCGACGGCGATCACATCGACCTTGGAACCATTCCCGACGCGCATTGTCACCTCGTCCTTCACCAGTCTCCACTTATTCCGCAGCTCCTATTTTGAGTTACAAATATGAGCAACTACACCGGTATCGAATACCCAGGAGCTACTACGAGTACTGGTAAGGTACACATCAATTACATGTATATCACATATACCTTTGGTGTTGCCGGCCTTCTTGTCCGCTAAGTACTTGGGGCAGTTCCGCTTCCAGTGTCCGCTTCCCTTGCAATAAAAGCACTCAGTCTCAGGTTTGGGTCCATGCTTTGGCTTCTTCCCGGCAACTGGCTTACCGGGCGTGGCAACTCCCTTGCCGTCCTTCTTGAAGTTCTTCTTACCCTTGCCTTTCTTGAAACTAGTGGTTTTATTGACCATCAACACTTGATGTTCCTTTTTGATCTCCACCTCCGCTGATTTCAGCATTGAATATACCTCAGGAATGGTTTTCACCATCCCCTGCATATTGAAATTCATCACAAAGCTCTTGTAGCTAGGTGGGAGCGACTGGAGGATTCTGTCGACCACCGCGTCATCCGGGAGATTAACTCCCAGTTGAGATAAGCGGTTGTGCAACCCAGACATTTTGAGTATGTGCTCGCTGACAGAACCATTCTCCTCCATCTTACAACTGTAGAACTTGTCGGAGACTTCATATCTCTCGACCCGGGCGTGAGCTTGGAAAACCATTTTCAGCTCTTGGAACATCTCATATGCTCCGTGCTGCTCAAAACGCTTTTGGAGCCCCGTTCTAAGCTGTAAAGCATGCCGCACTGAACCAGGGAGTAATCATCACTACGCGACTGCCAGGCATTCATAACGTCTTGAGTTGCTGGGAAAACGGGTGCTTCACCTAGCAGTGCATCTAGGACATATTCTTTCTTGGCAGCTATGAGGATGATCCTCAAGTTCCGGACCCAGTCTGTATAGTTGCTGCCATCGTCTTTCAGCTTGGTTTTCTCTAGGAACGCGTTGAAGTTGAGGGCAACATTAGCGTGGGCCATTTGATCTACAAGACATATTGCAAAGATTTTAGACTAAGTTCATGATAATTAAGTTCATCTAATCAAATTATATAATGAACTCCCACTCAGATAGATATCCCTCTAGTCATCTAAGTGATTCATGATCCAAGTCAACTAGGCCGTGTTTGGTCATCACGTGAGATGGACTAGTCATCATCGGTGAACATCTTCATATTGATCGTATCTTCTATACGACTCATGTTCGACCTTTCGGTCTCTTGTGTTTCGAGGCCATGTCTGTACATGCTAGGCTCGTCAAGTCAACCTAAGTGTTTTTGCATGTGTAAATCTTTCTTACACCCGTTGTATGTGAATGTTAGAATCTATCACACCCGATCATCACATGGTGCTTCGAAACAAAGAACTTTCGCAACGGTGCACAGTTAGGGGGAACACTTTCTTGAAATTATTATGAGGGATCATCTTATTTACTACCGTCGTTCTAAGCAAATAAGATGCAAAAACATGATAAACATCACATGCAATCAAATAGTGACATGATATGGCCAATATCATTTTGCTCCTTTTGATCTCCATCTTCGGGGCGCCATGATCATCATCGTCACTGGCATGACACCATGATATCCATCATCATGATCTCCATCATCGTGTCTTCATGACATTGTCATGCCAACGATTACTTCTACTTCTATGGCTAACGGTTTAGCAATAAAGTAAAGTAATTACATGGCGTTATTCAATGACACGCAGGTCATACAAAAAATAAAGACAACTCCTATGGCTCCTGCCGGTTGTCATACTCATCGACATGCAAGTCGTGATTCCTATTACAAGAACATGATCAATCTCATACATCACATATATTTCATTCATCACATCCTTTTGGCCATATCACATCACAAGGCATATGCTGCAAAAACAAGTTAGACGTCCTCTAATTGTTGTTGCATGTTTTTACATCGCTGCTATAGGTTTCTAGCAAGAACGTTTCTTACCTACGCCAAAACCACAATGTGATATGCCAATTTCTATTTACCCTTCATAAGGACCCTTTTCATCGAATCTGATCCGACTAAAGTGGGAGAGACAGACACCCGCTAGCCACCTTATGCAACTAGTGCATGTCAGTCGATGGAACCTGTCTCACGTAAGCGTACATGTAAGGTCGGTCCGGCCGCTTCATCCCATGATGCCGCCGAAACAAGATAAGACTAGTAGTGGCAAGTAAATTGACAAAATCGACGCCAACAACAATATTGTGTTCTACTCGTGCATAGAAACTACGCATAGACCTAGCTCTGATACCACTGTTGGGGAACATTGCAGAAAATAAAAAATTTCTACGCATCACCAAGATCAATCAATGGAGTCATCTAGCAACGAGAGAGGGGAGTGCATCTACATACCCTTGTAGATCGCGAGCGAAAGCGTTCAAGAGAACGGGGTTGATGGAGTCGTACTCATCATGATCCAAATCACCGATGATCCTAGCGCCAAACGGACAGCACCTCCGCGTTCAACACATGTATAGTTGGGAGAGACGTCTCCTCCTTCTTGATCCAGCAAGGGGGAAGGAGAGGTTGATGGAGATCCAGCAGCACGACGACATGGTGGTGGAAGCAGCGGGGATCTCGGCAGGGCTTCGCCAAGCTCAGCGAGAGGGAGAGGTGTTATGGAGGAAGAGGGAGGCGCCACGGGCTTGGGTGCGTAGACATCCCTCCCCCCTCTTTATATAGGGGCCCTGGGGGGCGCCGGCCCCCTAGAGATCCAATCTCAAGGGGGGGCGGCGAAAGGGGGAACTTGCCCCCCAAATCAGGTGGGGCGCCCCGCACCCCCAGGGTTTCCAACCCTAGGCGCAGGGGGAGGCCCAAGGGCGGCGGACCAGCCCACCAGGGGCTGGTTCCCTTCCCACTTCAGCCCATGGGGCTCTCCGGGATAGGTGGCCCCACCCGGTGGACCCCCGGGACCCTTTTGATGGTCCTGGTACAATACCGGTGACCCCCGAAACTTTCCCGGTGGCCGAAACTGGACTTCCTATATACAAATCTTTACCTCCAGACCATTCCGGAACTCCTCATGACGTCTGGGATCTCATCCGGGACTCCGAACAACTTTTGGGTTACAGCATACTAATATCCCTACAACCCTAGCATCACCAAACCTTAAGTGTGTTGACCCTACGGGTTCGGGAATCACGCAGACATGACCGAGATAGCTCTCCGACCAATAACCAACAGCGGGATCTGGATACCCATGTTGGCTCCCACATGTTCCACGATGATCTCATCAAATGAACCACGATGTCGAGGATTCAAGTAATCCCGTATACAATTCCCTTTGTCAATCGGTACGTTACTTGCCCGAGATTCGATCATCGGTATCCCAATACCTCGTTCAATCTCGTTACGGCGTGTCACTTTACTCGTACCGTAATGCATGATCCCGTGACCAACCACTTGGTCACATTGAGCTCATTATGATGATGCATAACCGAGTGGGCCCAGAGATACCTCTCCGTCATACGGAGTGAGAAATCCCAGTCTCGATTCGTGTCAACCCAACAGACACTTTCGGAGATACTTGTAGTATACCTTTATAACCACCCAGTTACGTTGTGATGTTTGGTACACCCAAAGCACTCTTACGTTATCCGGGAGTTACACGATCTCATGGTCTAAGGAAATGATACTTGACATTAGAAAAGCTCTAGCAAACGAACTACACGATCTTGTTCTATGCTTAGGATTGGGTCTTGTCCATCACATCATTCTCCCAATGATGTGATCCCGTTATCAATGACATCCAATGTCATGGTTAGGAAACCGTAACCATCCATTGATCAATGAGCTAGTTAACTAGAGGCTCACTATGGACATATTGTGGTCTATGTATTCACACATGTATTACGATTTCCGGATAACACAATTATAGCATGAACAATAGATATCATGAACATGGAAATATAACAATTACCATTTTATTATTGCCTCTAGGGCATATTTCCAACAACTTGTTCACCATTGGGAATCGAGTACATCTCAGTAAAAACCTACAAGACAAGAAGTCGAGTAAAAGTTAGTCGGATTCAAGAGCAGTCGAAATATGTACCCAAAAATAGTCGGCGACGGAAGACACACCTTGTCTGGCTGATTGCTGTCCCTGAAGGGGTCGACTCTCGTGGCTCCTCCGGGGTTGTCCTTGTTGCCTGTAATGCTTTTCAACCACAGGGCCACCGTCTTAGCTGGTACTTCCTCTGGATGAACCCGAGCAGTGCCGTCGACCCCAGAGTACATCCACATAGGATGGTCACGGGCCTGGAGAGGCTGGATGCGTCGACTGAGGAATACTTCCAGCAGATCCATGCCAGTGACACCCTGATTGATCAGTTGGACCACTCTCTCAACTAGCATGTTCGTCTCCACGCTCTCAGCAGCAGTCACTTTCAGCGTGGAAGGAGTCTGAACATCATCAAAGGTGAAGTGGGGAAGTCCGGTCGACTGGCTTGGAGTTGCGAGGTCCTTGTAGTAGAACCAGGTTGACTGCCAGCCCCTGGCCGATTCAGGAAGAGTCAAGGAAGGGAAAGAGCTCCTCTGCCTCTTCTGGATACCCAAAGCCCCACACATCTGAATGACATGTGTTTTCTCGTCACTCGTGTTTGCTTTCTTCACCGACTAAGAACGGATGGTGAAAATGTGCTTGAAAAGACCCCAGTGCGGTCGACACCCCAGAAAATTCTCGCACATGGACACGAATGCAGCAAGATATGTGATGGTATTGGGAGAAAAGTGATGGAGTTGGGCACCGAAGAAGTTCAAGAAACCCCAGAAAAAGGGGTATGGAGGAAGCGAGAAGCCTCGATCGACAAGGGTGGCGAGCAGAACACACTCACCCAGTCGCGGCTACGGCTCCGCCTCCCCCTCCGGCAACCTCGCAGCGCCCTTGGCGATCAGCCCGGACTCCACCACTTCGTCTAGATCTTCCTACCGGAGCGAAGACCGGATCCAATCGCCTTGGATCCAACCCGACGGCAGCGCCGAGCGTGACGACGACCCGCAATTCTGCTTCTTGCCTTTCGCCGCCCCCGTCGCCTTCTTCGCGCATTCCAGTGCTGCCGTCTTGTCCTTCATCATGGTGGCGGAGCAGCAGCGTCGAGAGCGGAGGAGCCGGATGCGGTGGAGAAGCAGAGGAAAAGAGGATAAAATGGGTGCGCACAGTGCAGGCACCTCGGCTCCATCGCCTTATAAAGGCCCACTTCCGAGTGGCTGACATGTGGGCCCATGCAATCCTGTCAAATCCCGCAAAAGTTGCACGTTGGGTACATGGTGAAAAAGGTGATGTGGAGATCGAGGCACTCCTGTCTATCCATCCTGCTAACCTCGGCAGACTCCGTCCCGCATGCTTCCCCAAAATTTCGAATCCCATGAGATCCGGGGTACACTGCAGACAATGCGCCAAAGATTCTGCACCTCGAAACAACACTCGACAGATGATGTTACAAATTCACTCGGCAACTTTCTGAACCGATCAAGGCGACTGAATCGGAGCTGAAGTTCTAACATGAGTCTTCCGTCCTGCGTAAAATACTCGTGAAGCGCAAGGGTCGGAGCAAGATGAACTTCAACCTTCTTTCCACACGGACCTTAATCCATTCGAGGGCTAATGATGAGGATACAGACCTAGGGTAGGGTCACAGGCCTGACCTATACGCCCTACCCAAGGTCACTACCCTAGAAGCAAAGAAGCTCAAGAGACAACAGAGGGTACCCAGTAAAGGTGTCGAGTGCAATCCACTCGACAAATGAACCACTCGGGTACCCGTCCTTTCCGAAGTCACACGACTAGTCAACCACTCGACCATACAATGAACCACTCGACCTACTGAAGACCAGAAGTCACTCAGAACAGCAACAAGAGAGCATTCACTCCATAGTCTTTAAGGTCATTAAAGGCACTTAAGGCTGTCGTTACCAGTAACGCCTCAATCTTTATGTACATTCAACCCTTTGTAACGGGGATGGCTGGGGTCCTGGCAAACTCTATATAAGCCACCCCCTCCTCTGGTACAAGGGTTCGCACCCCCTGTAACACACACACATTCATACATTCCACTCGACCGCCTCCGGGCTCCGAGACGTAGGGCTTTTACCTCCTCCGAGAGGGGCCTGAACTCGTAAACACTTGCGTGCAACCTTGCTGTAGCTAGGACCTTGCCTCTCCATACGTACCCCCTATACTTACTATCAGACTTAGTACCATGACACCCACTGCTTGAGCTAGCGGTGGGATACATGCAGCTAGGCGCCACCATCGATGCACATGGCCTTTGTAGCTTTCTGGAACTCGTGGTCGCCAGATTCATCGTCCTCGTCATGATCATCATCGTCCTACTTCTTGTCGTGGCCCTGGGCGGGCCTCTCTTGTTGATTATCCTTGCCGCGGTGGCCCCCTTGGCCGCCGTGCTTCTTGTCGGATCCTTCGGCACCCTCTTAGCCCTTCTCCTTGTCTTGCCGCTCATACTCAACTTTTTGCTTCTCAGCGAGCAGCTCAACTTGCCGGTAGTTCTGGAGGTCGTGGCCCTTGGTGTGGTGGATCTTGCAATACTACTTGTCAGAGCCCCCTGGCTTGTCGGCAGCCGCCAAGGCCCGGCAAGCGGCACACCTGGCAACCTCCTTGCCGGGGTCGCTCGCCTTGACCTTCTTGGCGGTGGCGGTGTCGTCGGACCCCTCGACAACAAGCACGGTCTTGCCCTTGCGCTTGCTGTTATGGCGCCGGCCCTTCTTTGCCGGGGCGGCGGTGTCATCTGTGGAGTCGGTTTCCGCGCTGGCATCCTCACCGGGGTACTTCCTCCCCTCTTCAGCTTGAGCGCACCAATCAGCCAGAACATAAAGCTCGGCCACATCCTTGACTTTGTTCATCGCCAGCTCCTCGCACATCTTGCGGTTGTGCACATTCTAATGGAATGCACTGATCACGGCGGCAGGATGAACGTCTGGGATGTTGTACTACACTCGGCTGAACCTTTGGACGTACTTGCACAAGTTTTCTCCGTCCTTCTGGGGAATGATATGCAAATCGCTCGTCTGTCTCGAGCTTGATGGCCTCTAGTAAAGGCGCCAACGAACTCATGGCACAGATCTGACCAGGAAGAAATGGAGTCCACCGACAAGTGCATCAACCATGACATGACATTAGGCTTGAGTGCCAACGAGAAGTAATTTGCAAGCACCTTATTGTCGCAGGCCCCAGCAACTTGCATCGTGATGGTGTAGATGCTAAGGAACTCCAACGGGTGAGTCCTGCCGTTGTACTTCTCGCCAACATCGGGCTTGAACGTGCGGTGGGAGGGCCACTGGAACTGCCGCAGCTCACGTGTGAATGCCGGACAGCCCACCTCGTAGGGTAGGCCACTGTAGCCTCCCGGCGCTGGGTGGTCCATAGTGGCCCTGCCCGCCTGTCCAACTAGTGGCACGCATCGCGCCGGTGCTCGATGGTGGTTCGAGCGTCTTCAAGGGCTCGCTCCCGAAGAACTTGACGTTGGTCACGGTGGGTCCGTGGATCGGATGACGCTATGGAGATATCATCACGAGTGTCATCGCGACGGATCGACACCCGTGGTGGCTGGCGTGGAGGAGGAGAGTGCAATGTGGCTGCATTGCCCCCGGCTCGCCCGCCGCTGGTGTGCGGTGGCTCGACGGAGCGACGGCCTACGGGCCCCGCTGGTCGTGGCTCATCCTTGTTGGCAATGCCGACGAGGCTCCGGACAGTGGCCCTCCATTCGTCGAGCTTCTCTGTAGCAGGAGGAAAGTCGAGGAGCAGCTGCCAGCGCGCCAGAGCTTCTGCTGGTGTGGGTGGCGGTGAAAGCTGTGTGGACCATGATGCGCTTCGACTTCTAACTACGTTAGAAGGAGCCCTATCACGGCCCTGCGGCTGTCCACCGTTTCCTCCAGCACCTCGGCATGCATGCTGGCCCTCCTCGTCATGTGAAGGACGCGCGGGACTCTTCCCACGGCAACGCCCGGGGCCACCAGCGGGACGGCGCTGCTCATCACGCACAACTTGAGAGGAGCGCGCCATGGGCGCCGGTGTTGGTGTCTTGGAGGTCGCCGCGCCGCCATCTAGCGGCACAACGACGCCCCTGGAGGGCCCCACGCCGCCTGCGGGGGGCCCAACTCCATCTCTGGAGTTTGCGGCGTGTGGTTCATCGCCTGGCGTACGAACGGCACCGCTTACCAGGCCCGGGCTGCCAGGGTGATGTGGATGTTCGCGGGCCGCGCCATGGGTTGTTTCCACGACTGGCCCGCTACTGGTCCGCACTGGTACAGGTAGTCCGGTCCCGGATGAACCGATTGCCGTGGTCATCTTCTTCTTGGGAGCCATGGCGACGAAGAACTATGCTACCAGCTGCTAGACCAGATTCTCACTACTGCGCTCCCCTACCTGGCGCGCCAAAGATGTCAGTGGGAAACGACACCTATGGGATCACAAGAATCCCTACTATGGTTGCGGGGCGCTAGGTGGTGAGAAGAGCGGGATCAGCAGTCAGTACGAGAACGCGAGTCGTTTACCCAGGTTCGGGCCGCAAGGATGCGTAACACTCTAGTCCTGCTTTGATGTGTATATCTGTGTTCTTGGAGTTCTTGGGCTAGCTACAATGAGCATAACTTGTTCCAGGGTCCGAATCCTTCTCCTGGATGCCACAGTGGCACACAGGAGGTGGCATCGGGGTACTGTGGTTAAGCCTATAGCTAGATATTACGGGACAAGACAAATTTAATGCGCCTCTGACGTGTCCCCTTCACTTCATTGCCGCTTCGCCCTGCCTTGACACGTGCCTGGGCCAGCGAGGCGGTCAGCGCCATGTAGGCTGGCAGGCTGCTGAGGTGGCGCGGTGGTAGGGCCTTCACGAAGATTTGCATGCCATCACATAGGCATGCGCTGAGTTGGCCGAGAAGCCTCATGCCGACACGCAGGCGCCTGCCTAGCTGGTGGGCTGGCAGCTGCATGGGAGCGGTGGCAGAAGCTTGGTGGGTGCGTGCCTGGCTGTGGCCTCGCGGACATCCTCGGCAAGGGCTTTGCCGAGGCCTCGGCAAGGGTCTTGCCATGGCGTTGCGGTCGTCCCCGGCAAGGATCTTGCCGGGGTCTTATGGGTTTCCTCGGCAAGGATCTCGCCGAGGATCGTCATCTTCTAATCCTCTTCTGATTTTTAATGTTCCTTGTCTTCACAAAGATTTGCATGCCATCACGGAGGCGCGGTTGGTGATGCTGGAGAAGTTGGGGCCCAAGGTTGGCGTGCTTTGTTGGCATCGGGTGAGCTGCCCCGGCAAGAACCTTGCCGGGGCCGTGGGGGTCGCCCCGACAAGGGTCTTGCCAGGGGAGTCCACCTCGCCCTCTTGTTCTCTGCGTCTCTATCTTGGCGTTGCTTTGACCGTCTTGAGGTGTTGATTTCCTGTCTCTGCCCTGCTTAAGTGTGGTCGTGGGTGCAGCTCTAACTGCTCGTGCACAAATAAGGGGTAGAAAAGAGTGCCCCTATTTTGGTACACCAACATACGGACCATCCACGTCCATCATCACTGACCTCACATCCACCGCACCACAGAGGTCTGGGACTCCTTCGAGGATGAGTAGGGCATGGGAGGCCACAGGGCATGGTGTGCCAACTCGGCGGTCCGTCTGCCGTGTACTGCACTTCCTCACCGGAGACCGCCCCTTCACTTTATGGGTCTTGAACCCCGCCGCCATTCTTGGAGACGGTTGATGGATGATGACCCACAAGTATAGGGGATCTATCGTAGTCCTTTCGATAAGTAAGAGTGTCAAACCCAACGAGGAGCAGAAGGAAATGATAAGCGGTTTTCAGCAAGGTATTCTGTCCAAGTACTGAAATAAGTGGTAACCGATAGTTTTGTGATAAGATAAATTGTAACGAGCAACAAGTAACAAAAGTAAATAAAGTGCAGCAAGGTGGCCCAATCCGTTTTGTAGCAAAGGAAAATCCTGGACAAACTCTTATAATAGGAAAAGCGCTCCCGAGGACACATGCGAATATCGTCAAGCTAGTTTTCATCACGCTCATATGATTCACGTTCAGTACTTTGATAATTTTATATGTGTGTGGACCGGTGCTTGGGTGCTGTTCTTACTTGAACAAGCATCCCACTTATGATTAACCTCTATTGCAAGCATCCGCAACTACAACAAAAGTATTAAGGTAAACCTAACCATAGCATGAAACATATGGATCCAAATCAGCCCCTTACGAAGCAACGCATAAACTAGGGTTTAAGCTTCTGTCGCTCTAGCAACCCATCATCTACTTATTACTTCCCAATGCCTTCCTCTAGGCCCAAATAATGGTGAAGTGTTATGTAGTCGACGTTCACATAACACCACTAGATGCTAGACAACATACATCTTATCAAAATATCGAACGAATACCAAATTCACATGACTACTAATAGCAAGACTTCTCCCTTGTCCTCAGGAACAAACGTAACTACTCACAATGCATATTCATGTTCATAATCAGAGGGGTAATAATATGCATAAAGGATCTGAACATATGATCTTCCACCAAATAAACAACTAGCATCAACTACAAGGAGTAATCAACACTACTAGCAACCTACTAGCACCAATCCCGGACTTGGAGACAAGAATTGGATACAAGAGATGAACTAGGGTTTGGAGATGAGATGGTGCTGGTGAAGATGTTGATGGAGATTGCCCTCTCCCGATGAGAGGAGCGTTGGTGATGACGATGGTGATGATCTCCCCCTCCCGGAGGGAAGTGTCCTCGGCAGAACAGCTCTGCCAGAGCCCTAGATTGGTTCCGCCAAGGTTCCGCCTCGTGGCGGTGGAGTCTCGTCCCGAAAGGTTGCCTTCTATTTTTTTCTCATCGAAAGACTTCATATAGGAGAAGATGGGCGTCGGAGAGCCACCAGGGGGCCCACGAGGTAGGGGGCGCGCCCCGGGGGGGCGCCCCCCACCCTTGTGAGTTGGATGTGGGCCCCCTGGCCTTCATCTTTGACGATTATTTTTCTTTATTTATTTTAAGATATTCCGTGGAGTTTCAGGACTTTTGGAGTTGCGCAGATTAGGTCTCCAATATTTTCTCCTTTTCCAGCCCAGAATTTCAGCTGCCGGCATTCTCCCTCTTCATGTAAACCTTGTAAAATAAGAGAGAATAGCCATAAGTATTGTGACATAACATGAAATAACAGCCCATAATGCAATAAATATTGGTATAAAAGCATGATGCAAAATGGACGTATCAACTCCCCCAAGCTTAGACCTCGCTTGTCCTCAAGCGGAAAGCTGATATCAATAAATATGTCCTCATGTTTCAAGGTAGAGGCATCGATAAAAATAAAATACTGGCATGAAGGCATCATGATTATTTCCATAACATCAACATATATAGATTTTGTCATATGATTACTTATGTTCAAGTGATGATCTTTTCACAAAGCAAAAGTATGAATCAGAAACCTTATTGAGCACCAACAAATTATAATCTCAGTCATTGAAGCAATTGCAATTTATCATAACATTGGAAAGAGTCTATGTCAGAGCTTAAAAGCAAGTCCACATACTCAACTATCACTTAGTCCTTCATAATTGCTAACACTCACGCAATACTTGTGGTTACAGAGTTTTAATCGGACACAGAGAAAGATAGGGGCTTATAGTTTTGCCCCATAACCTTTTACCTCAAGGGTAATGTCAACAATAATAATTCATGCTCCCCTACATCCAATTAGATATATATATATCATGTTCTTTCCAACATGCTGAGCTTGCCAAAGGATAAAATGAAAAAGGAAAGGTGAAGATCACCGTGACTCTTGCATAAGGTAGAGGATAATAATAAAAGATAGGCCCTTCGCAGAGGGAAGCAGAGGTTGTCATGCGTGTTTAGGGTTGATGCACAAAATCTTAATGCAAAAGAACGTCACTTTATATTGCCCCTTGTATGTGGACCTTTATTATGCAATCCGTCGCTTTTATTACTTCCATAACAAGTTCGTACAAAGTTTATTTTCTCTGCACTAATAAGTCATGCATATTTAGAGAGCAATTTTTATTTCTTGCACTGATGACAACTTACTTGAAGGATCTTACTCAATCCATAGGTAGATATGGTGGACTCTCATGGCTAAACTGGTTTAAGGGTATTTGGAAGCACAAGTAGTATTTCTACTTGGTGCTGAGAATTTGGCTAGCATGAGGGGGAAAGGCAAGCTCAACATATTAGAGGATCCATGACAACATACTTTATCTCAGATATAAGAAAACATAACTTATTATGTTGTCTTCCTTGTCCAACATCAACTCTTTAACATGTCGTATTTTAATGAGTGCTCCCAATCATAAAAGATGTCAATGATAATATATCTATATGTGAAACCTCTATTTCCTTATTACTTCCTATTAATTGCAATGATGACCAAAACTATATTTGCCAACTCTCAAGGACTTTTAATCATCATACTCTTTCTATGTGAAGTCATTACTCTCAATAAGATCAATAAGAACTCTTTGATTCTTTTTATTCTTTTTCTTCTTTATATTTACCCAAGATCATGTCAAAATAAACAAGCCCTTGACTCAACACTGATCTTTATTATATAGCTCACGGACTCGATTACAAAGAAGGATCATAAAGCAAACTCAAAACTAGATCATGCCATGACTTTATTCTACTAAATCAAGATACTACTAATACGATCGAACTAAGAAAAACGGTAAAGATAGGAGTTGTGATGGTGATACGATACCAGGGAACCTCCCCCAAGCTTGGCAGTTGCCAAGGGGAGTGCCCATACCCATGTGATTATTTCCTTGGAGGTAATGGAGGTGGTGATGATGACGGTGGATAATTGCACATCGAGCGTAAAAGTTCCTCCAACTTGCGGATAATGCCCTTGAGCCCAGCAATATGATCCTTCAACAAAATATTCTCCTGTGTCAGATACTTGTTTTGTATGCGGGCTAACTCAATCATCTTGAAGGCTTCAATCTCTGTTGGAGTGAAAAGGTTAGGTAAAGGTTGAGGGATGTCTTCTTCTTTCACCACCGGAGCTTGAACCTCCATGGCCTTCTTGATCCTTTCATCCCTGTTGATCTCTTCTGGTTCCTCTCTTTTCAACTCTATCTTCAATAGCCAAGCATCCTTGTCTTCGTTGTTGGAGGCGGGAGAAGTCATGGTGCTCTAAATCTGCAACGGAAATAGCTCGAAACGAAAACAGAGGATATTTGCGTGATACAAGAGTCAAAACCTTCGGGAGAATTTATAATGAATTTTACCGACCAAAATGCATACCGTGCAAGGAAACAAAGTCCGGAGGGCGCACGAGGTGCTCACGAGGTAGGGGGCGCGCCCTCCACCCTTGTGAAGGCCTCGTGCCCTTCCCGGACTGCCACTTATTTTTCTATTTTTCTAAATATTCCAAAACGGAGAAATATTGCCTTAAAAATTGTTTTGGAGTCGGTTTACTTATGGTACCACATACCTATTCCTTTTCGAAGTCTGGAACGGTCTGGAAAGTGTCCCTTATGTATTCTTGCGGGGTTATGGTTTCAATAATATTAGTTCCAACATTTATAGGATTACCTGAGATATAGTGTTTGATCCTTTGATCGTTTACCACCTTCGGATTTGTGCCTTCGAAGTTGTTGATTTTTATGGCACTAGAACGATAGACCTCCTTGATAACGTAGGGACCTTCCCATTTAGAAAGAAGTTTTCCTGCAAAAAATCTTAAACGAGAGTTGTATAGCAATACATAATCACCTACATTAAACTCACGCTTTTGTATCCTTTTGTCATGCAATCTTTTAACTTTTTCTTTAAACAACTTGGCATTTTCATAAGCTTGGGTTCTCCATTCATCAAGTGAGATGATATCAAATAACCTCTTCTCAACGGCAAGTTTGAAATCATAGTTGAGCTCTTTACTAGCCCAATATGCCTTATGTTCTAGTTCGAGAGGTAAGTGACATGCTTTTCCATAAACCATTTTATACGGGGACATACCCATAGGATTCTTATATGCAGTTCTATAGGCCCAAAATGCATCATCAAGTTTCTTGGACCAATTCTTTCTAGACCTATTGACAGTCTTTTGCAAAATTAATTTGAGCTCTCTATTGCTCAATTCTACTTGACCACTAGACTGCGGGTGATATGGAGATGCAATTCTATGATTAACGTCATATTTAGCAAGCATTTTACGGAAAGCACCATGAATAAAGTGTGAACCACCATCAGTCATTAAATATCTAGGGACTCCAAACCTTGGGAAAATAACTTCCTTAAGCGTTTTAATAGAAGTGTTATGATCAGCACTACTAGTTGGAATAGCTTCTACCCACTTAGTAACATAATCAACAACAACTAAAATATGTGTATATCCATTAGAGGCAGGAAAAGGTCCCATATAATCAAAGCCCCAAACATCAAATGGTTCCATAACAAGTGAATAATTCATAGGCATTTCTTGACATCTACTAATATTACCAATTCTTTGACATTCATCGCAAGACAAAACAAACTTACGGGCATCCTTGAAGATAGTGGGCCAATAAAAACCAGATTGCAATACCTTATGTGCAGTTCTATCTCCAGCTTGGTGTCCTCCATAAGCTTCGGAGTGACACTTGCGTAGGATCTGCTCCTGTTCATGCTCAGGTACACAACGTCTAATAACACCATCTACTCCTTCTTTATAAAGATGTGGGTCATCCCAAAATTAATGTCGCAAATCATAGAAAAACTTTTTCTTTTGTTGGTATGTGAAGCTAGGTGGTATAAATTTAGCAACAATATAATTAGCATAATCATTATATCATGGAGTGCTACGAGAAGTGCTTATGACATTTAATTGTTCATCAGGAAAGCTATCATCAATAGGTAGTGGGTCATCAAGAACATTCTCTAACCTAGATAAGTTGTCTGCAACAGGGTTCTCAGCTCCTTTTCTATCAACAATATACAAATCAAATTCTTGTAGCAAGAGAACCCATCTAATAAGTCTAGGTTTTGCATCTTTCTTTTCCATAAGATATTTAATAGCAACATGATCAGTGTGAATAGTTACTTTAGAATCAACAATATAGGGTCTGAATTTATCACAAGCAAATACAACTGCTAAAAGTTCCTTTTCGGTAGAAGCATAACTCCTTTGAGCATTGTCTAGAGTCTTACTAGCATAATGGATAACATTTAATTTCTTATCAACTCTTTGCCCTAGAACAACACCTAAAGCGTGATCACTAGCATCACACATAATTTCAAAGGGTAAATTCCAATCAGGTGGCTGAACAACATGTGCAGAGACTAATGCTTTCTTAAGTATTTCAAATGCTTCTACACAATCATCATCAAATACAAATGGTACATTTTTTTGTAATAAATTAGTCAGAGGCCGAGAAATTTTTGAGAAGTCCTTAATGAACCTCCTATAAAATCCAGCATGACCAAGACAACTTCTTATACCTTTGATGTCCTTGGGACATGGCATCTTTTCGATAGCATCAACCTTGGCTTTATCAACTTCAATACCTCTTTCAGAAACTTTGTGCCCCAAGACAATACCTTCATTAACCATAAAGTGGCACTTTTCCCAATTCTAGACAAGATTAGTTTCTTCACATCTCTGCAAAACTCGATCAAGATTACTCAAGCAGTCATCAAAAGAGGAACCATAGACGGAAAAGTCGTCCATGAGAACCTCACAAATCTTTTCGCAAAAGTCAGAGAATATAGCCATCATGCATCTTTGAAAGGTAGCAGGTGCATTACATAAACCGAAAGGCATACGTCTATAAGCAAAAGTACCAAAAGGGCATGTAAAAGTAGTCTTTGATTGATCTCTAGCCGACACAGGTATATGAGAGAAACCAGAATAACCCTCTAGAAAGCAATAATGTGTATGTTTGCATAACCTTTCTAGCATTTGATCAATAAAAGGTAAGGGGTAATGATCTTTCTTAGTAGCCTTATTTAATTTGCGGAAATCAATTACCATCCTATAACCTGTGATAATTCTTTGCGGAATCAATTCATCTTTATCATTAGGGACAACAGTAATACCTCCCTTCTTACGGACACAATGGACAAGACTTACCCACTGACTATCAGCAACGTGATAAATTATACCTGCCTCCAGAAGCTTGAGTATTTCTTTTCTTACCACTTCTTTCATTTTATGATTCAAACATCGTTGAGAATCACGAACTGGTTTGGCATCCGCTTCCAAATTTATTTTATGTTGACATAGAGTGGGACTGATGCCCTTAAGATCATCAAGAGTATATCCAATAGCGGCATGGTGCTTCTTCAGAGTTTTCAATAAACTTTCTTCTTCATGCTCTGAAACGTTAGCACTAATAATGACAGGATATATTTTCTTTTCATCAAGATAAGCATATTTAAGATTATCAGGCAACAGTTTAAGCTCAAACACGGGATCACCCTTGGGTGGAGGAGGATCCCCTAGGATTTCAACAGGCAAATTGTGTTGCAAAATAGGTTCCTGTTTAAAGAATACTTCATCTATTTCCCTTCTTTCATTCATGAACATATCATTTTCATGGTCTAGCAAATAGTGTTCTAAAGGATCAGTAGGAGGTACGGCAATAGAAGCAAGACCAATAATTTCATCTTTACTAGGCAATTCTTCCTCACGATGTTGTTTACTAAATTTAGAGAAATTAAACTCATGAACCATATCATCCAAGCCAATAGTAACAACATTCTTTTCGCAGTCTATATTAGCATTAACAGTATTCAAGAAGGGTCTACCAAAATATAATGGGACAAAAGCTATCTTGTGGAGAACCAAGAACGAGAAAATCAGTGGGATATTTGGTTTTTCCACACAAGACTTCAACATCTCTAACAATTCCCATTGCAGATATAGTATCTCTATTGGCAGGTTTAATTGTAACATCAATATCTTCTAACTCAGCAGGTGCAATATCATGCATAATTTCTTCATACAAGGTAATGGGTATAACACTAGCACTAGCACCCATATCACATAAGCCATGATAACAATGATCTCCTATTTTAACAGAAATAACAGGCACGCCTACCACAGGTCTATGTTTATCTCTAGCACAAGGTTTAGCAATTCTAGCAGTTTCAGCACAGAATTGAATAACATGCCCATCAATAATATTAGACAAGAGATCTTTAACAATAGCAATATTAGGTTCTACTTTGACTTGCTCAGGAGGTGTATAAGTTCTAATATTGCTTTTACGAACAACAGTTGAAGCTTTAGCATGATCCTTCATTCTAACAGGGAAAGGTGGCTTCTCACATAAGAAGTGGGAACAATAGGATCATTATAAGTGACAGTCTTTTCTTCAACTTTAATAGGTTCAGCTACTTTTACTTATATGGGAGGATGATATTTAAACCACTTCTCCTTGGGAAGATCAACATAGGGAGCAAAAGATTCACAGAAAGAAGCTACTATCTCAGAGTCAAGTCCAATTTAGTGCTAAACTTACAGAAAATATCGGTATCCATAAAAGATTTAACACAATCAAACTTAGGTGTCATACCTGACTCCTTACCTTCGTCGAGGTCCCAATCTTCAGAGTTGCGTTTAATTCTATCCAATAAATTCCATTTAAATTCAATAGTCTTCGTCATAAAAGAGCCAGCACAAGAAGTATCGAGCATGGTGCGATTGTTATCAGAAAGCCGAGCATAAAAACTTTGCATAATTACTTCTCTTGGGAGCTCATGATTGGGGCATGAATATAACATTGATTTAAGCCTCCCCCAAGCTTGAGTGATGCTTTCTCCTTCGCGAGTCCAAAAATTATATATATAATTGCGATCACGATGAACAAGATGCATAGGGTAATACTTTTGATGAAATTCCAATTTCAATCTTTTATAGTTCCATGATCTCATATAATCACATAGCCTGTACCATGTCAATGCGTCTCCCTTCAAAGATAAAGGGAAGGCCTTCTTCTTAACAACATCATCGGGTATACCTGCAAGCTTAAATAGTCCACAAACTTCATCCACATAGAGTAGATGTTCATCAGGATGCTTTGTTCCTTCTCCTGTAAAAGTGTTAGCTAGCAGTTTTTCCATCATACCCGAAGGAATTTCAAAAGGAGTTTCATTTTCAATAGTTTCAGTAGGTTCATTAGGTTGAGGAGCAACTCTTTGCTCTACTGGACGGGGTGAAGATACCCCGAACAAGCCCCTCAGAGAATTACTTTCCATAGTAACAAGTGACTGGAAATTTCAGCACACTAAATAAATTTTTCCTTACCAAATTCCACCTACCAAAGGCGCTACACTCCCCGACAACGGCGCCAGAAAAGAGTCTTGATGACCCACAAGTATAGGGGATCTATCGTAGTCCTTTCGATAAGTAAGAGTGTCGAACCCAACGAGGAGCAGAAGGAAATGATAAGCAGTTTTCAGCAAGGTATTCTCTGCAAGTACTGAAATAAGTGGTAACAGATAGTTTTGTGATAAGATAAATTGTAACGAGCAACAAGTAACAAAAGTAAATAAAGTGCAGCAAGGTGGCCCAGTCCTTTTTGTAGCAAAGGACAAGCCTGGACAAACTCTTCTAATAGGAAAAGCGCTCCCGAGGACACATGGGAATATCGTCAAGCTAGTTTTCATCACGCTCATATGATTCGCGTTCAGTACTTTGATAATTTGATATGTGGGTGGACCGGTGCTTGGGTGCTGTTCTTACTTGAACAAGCATCCCACTTATGATTAACCTCTATTGCAAGCATCCGCAACTACAACAAAAGTATTAAGGTAAACCTAACCATAGCATGAAACATATGGATCCAAATCAGCCCCTTACGAAGCAACGCATAAACTAGGGTTTAAGCTTCTATCACTCTAGCAACCCATCATCTACTTATTACTTCCCAATGCCTTCCTCTAGGCCCAAATAATGGTGAAGTGTTATGTAGTCGACGTTCACATAACACCACTAGAGGCTAGACAACATACATCTTATCAAAATATCGAACAAATACCAAATTCACATGACTACTAATAGCAAGACTTATCCCTTGTCCTCAGGAACAAACGTAACTACTCACAAAGCATATTCATGTTCATAATCAGAGGGGTAATAATATGCATAAAGGATGTGAACATATGATCTTCCACCAAATAAACCAACTAGCATTAACTACAAGGAGTAATCAACACTACTAGCAACCTACTAGCACCAATCCCGGACTTGGAGACAAGAATTGGATACAAGAGATGAACTAGGGTTTGGAGATGAGATGGTGCTGGTGAAGATGTTGATGGAGATTGACCTCTCCCGATGAGAGGAGCGTTGGTGATGACGATAGTGATGATCTCCCCCTCCCGGAGGGAAGTGTCCCCAGCAGAACAGCTCTGCCGGAGCCCTAGATTGGTTCCGCCAAGGTTCTGCCTCGTGGCGGCGGAGTCTCGTCCCGAAAGGTTGCATTCTGTTTTTTTCTCATCGAAAGACTTCATATAGGAGAAGATGGGCGCCGGAGAGCCACTAGGGGCCCACGAGGTAGGGGGCGCGCCCCCCACCCTCGTGAGCAGGGTGTGGGCCCCCTGGCCTTCATCTTTGGCGACGATTTTTCTTTATTTATTTTAAGATATTCCGTGGAGTTTCAGGACTTTTGGAGTTGCGCAGAATAGGTCTCCAATATTTGCTCCTTTTCTAGCCCAGAATTCCAGCTGCCGGCATTCTCCCTCTTCATGTAAACTTTGTAAAATAAGAGAGAATAGCCATAAGTATTGTGACATAACGTGAAATAACAGCCCATAATGCAATAATATTGATATAAAAGCATGATGCAAAATGGACGTATCAATGGAGGACGTCGTCGCTGATGCGTAAATACAAAGGAAAGTGTACGTCAGTCGCCGCCATAGAATCTGTCCTGTAAAAGTTTGAAATGTAATGAAAATCTGCCGTGTTTGCATGAATCTCGTTCGGTGTATATGAACTTTCACAATAATGGTAAGATATATTGTATGAAAATATATTGAATGATGATTCGTATTTGTGTGTATAAACTTGGTCTAAGTTTAGAAGGTTTGACCCGAGACATAGCTAACATGCAAAGTAAATAAACACATAGGTATAGATACACAATTTATCTTAGGCACTCCAATCGTACGTCCACTACACATTCACGCATCTCACATCTTTCTCTCTCTCTGTCTTTCAAACCAAGTAAGCCTTGTCCTAAAAAATAAAGTCTTAAAAAAACAACTAAGCCAACCTCCCAGCATATCGCGCGGGACAAGACCCAGCCGCACCATTTTAGTCGGGATTACCGAATTACTAGTAGTAGTATCGATCGATCGCGCAAAGCACCAAGTTCAAAAGGAAAAAGGCGGTACACTAACAGCACGCCTGGCGTGGTCGCATTGCACCCCTAACACAGCTAGTCTTGCACACGGCTCACACAAATGGAATGCACTTCACCTTGCCTCTTCACTGGCACATGGGACTGCATTTGGAGAAACCGACCATGCGCCAAACTCCCCCGTCCACCGCGCGAACCC